>NC_090865.1:8425511-8725511 GCF_024217435.2 Syngnathus scovelli
AAATCGGAAAATTTTCGGAACGAGAAAAATGGAAGCGCTCATCTCGTGAATATTTGGAATACGTGAAAAGTGGAACGGAGTGAATCGGATGAATTATGTGGAAGAAGAAGCGGGACAAAAAAGTGTGGAGAATAAAATAGAAGAATAATAATAATAACTAGAAAATGCAATTTCTGGAGAAATTGCGTGTGAAGGCGAAGACTTTGAATCACTTCTTTGGGAATGATGCCGAATGATGTTGAAATGAGTTGAATTTCTTGAGAAATGTGGAAAATAGAAGTGTAATACTAAATTTTGGAGAATTTGGTTGAATTTCAAATTTGAAGTTTGGAATTTTTGGTAAGTGGGAGGTTGTGGAATAGGTAGGCAAAAGATGAACAGTCAAATGTTGGAACGGGTTGAATTGGTTAAAAAATGTAGAAGTTAGAGCAAATATTGAATCCCCATAGAGAATGAATGGGAATTAAAAGAAAAAATAATTGCGCCAAAATATTGTAAAATTTGGAACAAAACGAAAAAAAACAGCTTCAGGAGGTTCACCTTTGGGGTTAAAATGTTGAAACGGGTTCAATCGGACAAAAAATGCAAAAGTTAGCGACTAATGTAGCTATTTAGGGCAGTTAATGTAGAAATAAGGTCACTTCCGGGGTGATTTGGGTCACTTCCGGTCTATTTAGGTCACTTCCGGTTTGAGTAGAGGCACTTCCGGTCCAGCCGAGGTCACTTCCGGTTTATTTGGGGTCACTTCCGGTTTAAAAAGGTCACTTCCGGTTTAAAAAGGTCACTTCCGGTTTACCTAAGGTCACTTCCTGTTTACGTAAGGTCACTTGCGGTTTGATATGGGGCACTTCCGGTACATTCTGGGTTCATTGGGGGAACTTCAGGGTCAATCCAAGATGGCCGCCACACTGGAAGTGTGGGTGAAGGAGGTGAATATGGTAAGCATAAGATAAACAAAGTGAATAAAGTTGGAATGGGTTGAATCGGTTGAAAAATGTCGAAAAAAGAGTAGAAAAACGAAATTGTAGAGAATTTTTGGTAAGTGGAAAGTTGTGGAATAGGCAGGCAAAGGATGAACAGTTGAATGTTGGAACGGGTTGAATCGGTTAAAAAATGTAGAAGTGAGAGCAAATGTTGAATCCCCATAGAGAATGAATGGGAATTAAAAGAAAAAGCAATTGCGCCAAAATATTTTTAAATTTGGAACAAAATGTAAAAAAACAGCTTCAGGAGGTTCACTTTTGGGGTTAAAATGTTGAAACGGGTTCAATCGGACAAAAAAAGCAAAAGTTAGCGCCTAATGTAGCTATTTAGGGCAGTTAATGTTGAAATAAGGTCACTTCCGGGTTGATTTGGGTCACTTCCGGTCTAGCTGAGGTCACTTCCGGTTTATTTGGGGTCACTTCCGGTTTAAAAAGGTCACTTCCGGTTTAAAAAGGTCACTTCCGGTTTGATTTGGGGTCACTTCCGGTTTACTTGAGGTCACTTCCGGTTCATTTGGGGTCACTTCCGGTTTGATTTGGGTCACTTCCGGTCTATTTGGGTCACTTCCGGTTTGATTAGAGGCACTTCCGGTCTAGCTGAGGTCACTTCCGGTTTATTTGGGGTCACTTCCGGTTTAAAAAGGTCACTTCCGGTTTAAAAAGGTCACTTCCGGTTTGATTTGGGGTCACTTCCGGTTTACCTAAGGTCACTTCCTGTTTACCTAAGGTCACTTCCGGTTCGATTTGGGGCACTTCCGGTTCATTCTAGGGTCATTGGGAGCACTTCAGGGTCAATCCAAGATGGCCGCCACACTGGAAGTGGGGGTCAAGGGTTGAATTGTGTAAGCATAGTGGAAGTGGGGGTGAAGGGGGTGAATATGGTAAGGATGAGGTGACCAAAGTGAATAAAGTTGGAATG
The DNA here is from genome assembly GCF_024217435.2 of Syngnathus scovelli. NCBI lineage: Eukaryota > Metazoa > Chordata > Actinopteri > Syngnathiformes > Syngnathidae > Syngnathus > Syngnathus scovelli. The sequence continues at coordinate 8,427,414 of NC_090865.1, forward strand.
GGTTGAATCGGTTGAAAAATGTAGAAATTAGAGTAGAAAAACCAAATTTTGTAGAATTTGGTTGAATTTCAAAATTGAAAATTTGGAAATTTTGGTAAGTGGGAAGGTGTGGAATAGGTAGGCAAAAGATGAACAGTTGAAAGTTGGAATGGGTTGAATCGGTTGAAAAACGTAGAAGTTAGAGTAGAAAAACGAAATTTTGGAGAATTTGGTTGAATTTCAAATTTGAAATTTTGGAATTTTTGGTAGGTGAGAAGTTGTGGAATAGGCAGGCAAAAGATGAACAGTTGAAAATTGGAATGGGTTGAATCGGTTGAAAAATGTAGAAACTAGAGGTGAAAAACGAAATTTCGTGAAATTTTGTCGGAATTTTTAACGTGAAAACGTGAAATTTTTGAATTTGGGAATTTTGGGAATGTCGAGAATCATTCCGAATGTGGTTTGAATGTGCTGAATGAGGTGAATTTAAAAGGGGAATGACGTAAATGTGAAATGTAGAATTTGCCATTGAGAATGAATGGGGAAAAATTTGTCGTAAATTCGCGAATTTTGCGAAATCGGAAAATTTTCGGAACGAGAAAAATGGAAGCGCTCATCTCGTGAATATTTGGAATACGTCAAAAGTGGAACGGAGTGAATCGGATGAATTATGTGGAAGAAGAAGCGGGACAAAAAAGTGTGGAGAATAAAATATAATAATAATAATAATAATAATAATAATAATAGAGAATGGTGTAGAATAACATATGTGTGAAGGCCATCGCCTTCACACAACTAGAAAATGCAATTTCTGGAGAAATTGCGTGTGAAGGCGAATACTTTGAATCACTTCTTTGGGAATGATGCCGAATGATGTTGAAACGAGTTGAATTTCTTGAGAAATGTGGAAAATAGAAGTGTAATACTAAATTTTGGAGAATTTGGTTGAATTTTAAATTTGAAGTTTGGAATTTTTGGTAAGTGGGAGGTTGTGGAATAGGTAGGGAAAAGATGAACAGTTGAATATTGGAACGGGTTGAATTGGTTTAAAAAATGTAGAAGTTAGAGAAAATGTTGAATCCCCATAGAGAATGAATGGGAATGAAAAGAAAAAATAATAATTAAAATTTGGAACAAAACGAAAAAAAACAGCTTCAGGAAGTTCACTTTTGGGGTTAAAATGTTGAAACGGGTTCAATCGGACAAAAAATGCAAAAGTTAGTGACTAATGTAGCTATTTAGGGCAGTTAATGTTGAAATAAGGGCACTTCCGGGGTGATTTGGGTCACTTCCGGTCTATTTGGGTCACTTCCGGTTTGATTAGAGGCACTTCCGGTCTAGCTGAGGTCACTTCCGGTTTATTTGGGGTCACTTCCGGTTTAAAAAGGTCACTTCCGGTTTAAAAAGGTCACTTCCGGTTTGATTTGGGGTCACTTCCGGTTTACCTAAGGTCACTTCCTGTTTACCTAAGGTCACTTCCGGTTCGATTTGGGGCACTTCCGGTTCATTCTAGGGTCATTGGGAGCACTTCAGGGTCAATCCAAGATGGCCGCCACACTGGAAGTGGGGGTCAAGGGTTGAATTGTGTAAGCATAGTGGAAGTGGGGGTGAAGGGGGTGAATATGGTAAGGATGAGGTGACCAAAGTGAATAAAGTTGGAATGGGTTGAATCGGTTGAAAAATGTAGAAATTAGAGTAGAAAAACCAAATTTTGTAGAATTTGGTTGAATTTCAAAATTGAAAATTTGGAAATTTTGGTAAGTGGGAAGGTGTGGAATAGGTAGGCAAAAGATGAACAGTTGAAAGTTGGAATGGGTTGAATCGGTTGAAAAACGTAGAAGTTAGAGTAGAAAAACGAAATTTTGGAGAATTTGGTTGAATTTCAAATTTGAAATTTTGGAATTTTTGGTAGGTGAGAAGTTGTGGAATAGGCAGGCAAAAGATGAACAGTTGAAAGTTGGAATGGGTTGAATCGGTTGAAAAATGTAGAAGTTAGAGTAGAAAAACGAAATTACGAAGAATTTGGTTGAATTTCAAATTTGAAAATTTGGAATTTTTTTGTAAGTGGGAAGTTGTGGAATAGGTAGGCAAAAGATGAACAGTTGGAAGTTGGAACGGGTTGAATCGGTCGAAAAATGTAGAAATTAGAGGTGAAAAACGAAATTTCGTGAAATTTTGTCGGCATTTTTAACGAGAAAACGTGAAATTTTTGAATTTGGGAATTTTGGGAATGTCGAGAATCATTCCGAATGTGGTTTGAATGTGCTGAATGAGGTGAATGTAAAAGGGGAATGACGTAAATGTGAAATGTCGAATCTGCCATTGAGAATGAATGGGGAAAAATTTGTCGTAAATTCGCGAATTTTGCGAAATCGGAAAATTTTCGGAACGAGAAAAATGGAAGCGCTCATCTCGTGAATATTTGGAATACGTCAAAAGTGGAACGGAGTGAATCGGATGAATTATGTGGAAGAAGAAGCGGGACAAAAAAGTGGCGGGAATAAAATAGAAGAATAATAATAACTAGAAAATGCAATTTCTGGAGAAATTGCGTGTGAAGGCGAAGACTTTGAATCACTTCTTTGGGAATGCTGGCGAATTATGCTGAAACGAGTTGAATTACTTGAGAAATGTAGAAAATAGAGGTGAAAAACGGAATTTTGGAGAATTTGGTGGAATTTCAGAATTTTGGAGAATTTGGTTGAGTTTAAAATCTTAAAATGTGGAATTTATGGCAAGTGGAAATTTGGGGAATAGGTAGGAAAAAGATGAAGAGTTGAAAGTTGGAATGGGTTGAATTGGTTGAACAATGTGAAAATTAGAGTAGAAAAACACATTTTTGGAGAATTTGATTGAATTTCAAATTTCAAAATTTGGAATTTTTTGTAAGGGGAAGTTGTGGAATAGGTAAGCAAAAGATGAAGAGTTGAAAGTTGGAATGGGTTGAATCGGTAGAGAAATGTAGAAATGAGAGTAGAAAAACGAAATTTTGGAGAATTTGGTTGAATTTCAAATTTGGGATTTTTGGTAACTGGGAAGTTGTGTAATACGTAGGCAAAAGATGAAGAGTTGAAAGTTGGAATGGGTTGAATCGGTTGAAAAATGTACAAATTAGAGTCGAAAAACGAAATTTTGCAGAATTTGGTTGAATTTCAAATTTGGAATTTTTGGTAAGTGGGAAGTTGTGAAATAGGTAAGCAAAAGATGAAAAGTTGAAAGTTGGAATGGAGTGAATCGGTTGCACAATGTAAAGATTAGAGTAGAAAAACAAAATGTTTGAGAATTTGGTTGAATTTCAAATTTTTAATTTTTGATTTTTGGTAAGTGGGAAGTTGTGGAATAGGTAGGCAAAAGATGAAGAGTTGAAAGTTGGAATGGGTTGAATCGGTTGAACAATGTAGAAATTACAGTAGAAAAACGAAATTTTGGAGATTTTGGTTGAATTTCAAATTTGGAATTTTTGGTAAGTCGGAAGTTGTGGAATAGGTAGGCAAAAGATGAAGAGTTGAAAGTTGGAATGGGTTGAATCGGTTGAACAATGTAGAAATTAGAGTAGAAAAACAAAATGTTGGAGAATTTGGTTGAATTTCAAATATGGAATTTTTGGTAAGTGGGAAGTTGTGGAATAGGTTGGCAAAAGATGAAAAGTTGAAAGTTGGAATGGGTTGAATCGGTTGAACAATGTAGAAATTAGATTAGAAAAACGAAATTTTGGAGAATTTGGTTGAATTTCAAATTTGGAATTTTTGGTAAACGGGAAGTTGTGGAATAGGTAGGCAAAACATGAACAGTTGAAAGTTGGAATGAGTTGAATCGGTTAAAAAATGTGGAAATTAGAGTAGAAAAACAAAATTTTTGAGAATTTGGTTGAATTTCAAATTTGGAATTTTTGGTAAGTCGGAAGTTGTGGAATAGGTAGGCAAAAGATGAAGAGTTGAAAGTTGGAATGGGTTGAATCGGTTGAACAATGTAGAAATTAGAGTAGAAAAACAAAATGTTGGAGAATTTGGTTGAATTTCAAATATGGAATTTTTGGTAAATGGGAAGTTGTGGAATAGGTAGGCAAAAGATGAAGAGTTGAAAGTTGGAATGGGTTGAATCGGTTGAACAATGTAGAAATTAGATTAGAAAAACGAAATTTTGGAGAATTTGGTTGAATTTCAAATTTGGAATTTTTGGTAAACGGGAAGTTGTGGAATAGGTAGGCAAAACATGAACAGTTGAAAGTTGGAATGAGTTGAATCGGTTAAAAAATGTAGAAATTAGAGTAGAAAAACAAAATTTTTGAGAATTTGGTTGAATTTCAAATTTGGAATTTTTGGTAAGTTGGAAGTTGTGGAATAGGTAGGCAAAAGATGAAGAGTTGAAAGTTGGAATGGGTTGAATCGGTTGAACAATGTAGAAATTAGAGTAGAAAAACAAAATGTTGGAGAATTTGGTTGAATTTCAAATATGGAATTTTTGGTAAGTGGGAAGTTGTGGAATAGGTAGGCAAAAGATGAAGAATTGAAAGTTGGAATGGGTTGAATCGGTTGAACAATGTAGAAATTAGATTAGAAAAACGAAATTTTGGAGAATTTGGTTGAATTTCAAATTTGGAATTTTTGGTAAACGGGAAGTTGTGGAATAGGTAGGCAAAACATGAACAGTTGAAAGTTGGAATGAGAATAATCGGTTAAAAAATGTAGAAATTAGAGTAGAAAAACAAAATTTTTGAGAATTTGGTTGAATTCCAAATTTGGAATTTTTGATAAGTGGGAAGTTGTGAAATAGGTAAGCAAAAGATGAAAAGTTGAAAGTTGGAATGGATTGAATCGGTTGCACAATGTAAAGATTAGAGAAGAAAAACAAAATGTTTGAGAATTTGGTTGAATTTCAAATTTTGAATTTTTGGTAAGTGGGAAGTTGTGGAATAGGTAGGCAAAAGATGAAGAGTTGAAAGTTGGAACGGGTTGAATCGGTTGAACAATGTAGAAATTAGAGTAGAAAAACGAAATTTTGGAGATTTTGGTTGAATTTCAAATTTGGAATTTTTGGTAAGTCGGAAGTTGTGGAATAGGTAGGCAAAAGATGAAGAGTTGAAAGTTGGAATGGGTTGAATCGGTTGAACAATGTAGAAATTAGAGTAGAAAAACAAAATGTTGGAGAATTTGGTTGAATTTCAAATATGGAATTTTTGGTAAGTGGGAAGTTGTGGAATAGATAGGCAAAAGATGAACAGTTGAAAGTTGGAATGAGTTGAATTGGTTGAACAATGTAGAAATTAGAGTAGAAAAACGAAATTTAGAAAGATTTGGTTGAATTTCAAATTTGGAATTTTTGGTAAACGGGAAGTTGTGGAATAGGTAGGCAAAACATGAACAGTTGAAAGTTCGAATGAGTTGAATCGGTTGAAAAATGTAGAAATTAGAGTAGAAAAACAAAATTTTTGAGAATTTGGTTGAATTCCAAATTTGAAAATTTGGAATTTTTCATAAGTTGGAAGTTGTGGAATAGTTAGAAAAAGATGAACAGTTGAAAGTTGGAATGGGTTGAATCGGTTGAAAAACGTAAAAGTTAGAGTGGAAAAACGAAATTTTGGAGAATTTGGTTGAATTTCAAATTTGGAATTTTTGTTAAGTGGGAAGTTGTGGAATAGGTAGGCAAAAGATGAACAGTTGAAAGTTGGAATGAGTTGAATCGGTTGAACAATGTAGAAAAAAGTGGAATGATGTAAATGTGAAATGTCGAATCTGCCATTAAGAATGAATGGGGAAAAATTTGTCGTAAGTTCGCGAATTTTGCGAAATCGGAAAATTTTCGGAACGAGAAAAATGGAAGCGCTCATCTCGTGAATATTTGGAACACGTCAAAAGTGGAACGGAGTGAATCGGATGAACTATGCGGAAGAAGAAGCGGGACAAAAAAGTGTGGAGAATAAAATATAATAATAATAATAACTAGAAAATGCAATTTCTGGAGAAATTGCGTGTGAAGGCGAAGACTTTGAATCACTTCTTGGGGAATGATGGCGAATGATGTTGAAATGAGTTGAATTTCTTGAGAAATGTGGAAAATAGAAGTGTAATACTAAATTTTGGAGAATTTGGTTGAATCTCAAATTTGAAAGTTTGGGATTTTTGGTAAGTGGGAGGTTGTGGAATAGGTAGGCAAAAGATGAACAGTTGAAAGTTGGAACAGGTTGAAACGGTTAAAAAATGTAGAAGTTAGAGCAAATCTTGAATCCCCATAGAGAATGAATGGGAATTAAAAGAAAAAGCAATTGCGCCAAAATTTTTTGAAATTTGGAACAAAAGGAAGAAAACGGCTTCAGGAGGTTCACTTTTGGGGTTAAAATGTTGAAATGGGTTCAATCGGACAAAAAATGCAAAAGTTAGCGACTAATGTAGCTATTTAGGGCAGTTAATGTTGAAATAAGGTCGCTTCCGGGGTGATTTGGGTAACTTCCGGTGTATTTGGGTCACTTCCGGTTTCATTAGAGGCACTTCCGGTCTAGCAGAGGTCACTTCCGGTTTATTTGGGGTAACTTCCGGTTTAAGAAGGTCACTTCCGGTTTAAAAAGGTCACTTCCGGTTTGATTTGGGGTCACTTCCGGTTTACTTGAGGTCACTTCCGGTTCATTTGGGGTCACTTCCGGTTTGATTTGGGTCACTTCCGGTCTATTTGGGTCACTTCCGGTTTGATTAGAGGCACTTCCGGTCTAGCTGAGGTCACTTCCGGTTTATTTGGGGTCACTTCCGGTTTAAAAAGGTCACTTCCGGTTTAAAAAGGTCACTTCCGGTTTGATTTGGGGTCACTTCCGGTTTACCTAAGGTCACTTCCTGTTTACCTAAGGTCACTTCCGGTTCGATTTGGGGCACTTCCGGTTCATTCTAGGGTCATTGGGAGCACTTCAGGGTCAATCCAAGATGGCCGCCACACTGGAAGTGGGGGTCAAGGGTTGAATTGTGTAAGCATAGTGGAAGTGGGGGTGAAGGGGGTGAATATGGTAAGGATGAGGTGACCAAAGTGAATAAAGTTGGAATGGGTTGAATCGGTTGAAAAATGTAGAAATTAGAGTAGAAAAACCAAATTTTGTAGAATTTGGTTGAATTTCAAAATTGAAAATTTGGAAATTTTGGTAAGTGGGAAGGTGTGGAATAGGTAGGCAAAAGATGAACAGTTGAAAGTTCGAATGGGTTGAATCGGTTGAAAAACGTAGAAGTTAGAGTAGAAAAACGAAACTTTGGAGAATTTGGTTGAATTTCAAATTTGAAATTTTGGAATTTTTGGTAGGTGAGAAGTTGTGGAATAGGCAGGCAAAAGATGAACAGTTGAAAATTGGAATGGATTGAATCGGTTGAAAAATGTAGAAACTAGAGGTGAAAAACGAAATTTCGGGAAATTTTGTCGGAATTTTTAACGTGAAAACGTGAAAATTTTTGAATTTGGGAATTTTGGGAATGTCGAGAATCATTCCGAATGTGGTTTGAATGTGCTGAATGAGGTGAATTTAAAAGGGGAATGACGTAAATGTGAAATGTAGAATCTGCCATTGAGAATGAATGGGGAAAAATTTGTCGTAAATTCGCGAATTTTGCGAAATCGGAAAATTTTCGGAACGAGAAAAATGGAAGCGCTCATCTCGTGAATATTTGGAATACGTCAAAAGTGGAACGGAGTGAATCGGATGAATTATGTGGAAGAAGAAGCGGGACAAAAAAGTGTGGAGAATAAAATATAATAATAATAATAACTAGAAAATGCAATTTCTGGAGAAATTGCGTGTGAAGGCGAAGACTTTGAATCACTTCTTGGGGAATGATGGCGAATGATGTTGAAATGAGTTGAATTTCTTGAGAAATGTGGAAAATAGAAGTGTAATACTAAATTTTGGAGAATTTGGTTGAATCTCAAATTTGAAAGTTTGGGATTTTTGGTAAGTGGGAGGTTGTGGAATAGGTAGGCAAAAGATGAACAGTTGAAAGTTGGAACAGGTTGAAACAGTTAAAAAATGTAGAAGTTAGAGCAAATCTTGAATCCCCATAGAGAATGAATGGGAATTAAAAGAAAAAGCAATTGCGCCAAAATTTTTTGAAATTTGGAACAAAAGGAAGAAAACGGCTTCAGGAGGTTCACTTTTGGGGTTAAAATGTTGAAATGGGTTCAATCGGACAAAAAATGCAAAAGTTAGCGACTAATGTAGCTATTTAGGGCAGTTAATGTTGAAATAAGGTCGCTTCCGGGGTGATTTGGGTAACTTCCGGTCTATTTGGGTCACTTCCGGTTTCATTAGAGGCACTTCCGGTCTAGCAGAGGTCACTTCCGGTTTATTTGGGGTCACTTCCGGTTTAAAAAGGTCACTTCCGGTTTAAAAAGGTCACTTCCGGTTTGATTTGGGGTCACTTCCGGTTTACTTGAGGTCACTTCCGGTTCATTTGGGGTCACTTCCGGTTTGATTTGGGTCACTTCCGGTCTATTTGGGTCACTTCCGGTTTGATTAGAGGCACTTCCGGTCTAGCTGAGGTCACTTCCGGTTTATTTGGGGTCACTTCCGGTTTAAAAAGGTCACTTCCGGTTTAAAAAGGTCACTTCCGGTTTGATTTGGGGTCACTTCCGGTTTACCTAAGGTCACTTCCTGTTTACCTAAGGTCACTTCCGGTTCGATTTGGGGCACTTCCGGTTCATTCTAGGGTCATTGGGAGCACTTCAGGGTCAATCCAAGATGGCCGCCACACTGGAAGTGGGGGTCAAGGGTTGAATTGTGTAAGCATAGTGGAAGTGGGGGTGAAGGGGGTGAATATGGTAAGGATGAGGTGACCAAAGTGAATAAAGTTGGAATGGGTTGAATCGGTTGAAAAATGTAGAAATTAGAGTAGAAAAACCAAATTTTGTAGAATTTGGTTGAATTTCAAAATTGAAAATTTGGAAATTTTGGTAAGTGGGAAGGTGTGGAATAGGTAGGCAAAAGATGAACAGTTGAAAGTTGGAATGGGTTGAATCGGTTGAAAAACGTAGAAGTTAGAGTAGAAAAACGAAATTTTGGAGAATTTGGTTGAATTTCAAATTTGAAATTTTGGAATTTTTGGTAGGTGAGAAGTTGTGGAATAGGCAGGCAAAAGATGAACAGTTGAAAATTGGAATGGATTGAATCGGTTGAAAAATGTAGAAACTAGAGGTGAAAAACGAAATTTCGTGAAATTTTGTCGGAATTTTTAACGTGAAAACGTGAAATTTTTGAATTTGGGAATTTTGGGAATGTCGAGAATCATTCCGAATGTGGTTTGAATGTGCTGAATGAGGTGAATTTAAAAGGGGAATGACGTAAATGTGAAATGTAGAATCTGCCATTGAGAATGAATGGGGAAAAATTTGTCGTAAATTCGCGAATTTTGCGAAATCGGAAAATTTTCGGAACGAGAAAAATGGAAGCGCTCATCTCGTGAATATTTGGAATACGTCAAAAGTGGAACGGAGTGAATCGGATGAATTATGTGGAAGAAGAAGCGGGACAAAAAAGTGTGGAGAATAAAATATAATAATAATAATAACTAGAAAATGCAATTTCTGGAGAAATTGCGTGTGAAGGCGAAGACTTTGAATCACTTCTTGGCGAATGCTGGCGAATTATGCTGAAACGAGTTGAATTACTTGAGAAATGTAGAAAATAGAGGTGAAAAACGGAATTTTGGAGAATTTGGTGGAATTTCAGAATTTTGGAGAATTTGGTTGAGTTTAAAATCTTAAAATGTGGAATTTATGGCAAGTGGAAATTTGGGGAATAGGTAGGAAAAAGATGAAGAGTTGAAAGTTGGAATGAGTTGAATCGGTTGAACAATGTGAAAATTAGAGTAGAAAAACACATTTTTGGAGAATTTGGTTGAATTTCAAAATTTGGAATTTTTTGTAAGGGGAAGTTGTGGAATAGGTAAGCAAAAGATGAAGAGTTGAAAGTTGGAATGGGTTGAATCGGTAGAGAAATGTAGAAATGAGAGTAGAAAAACGAAATTTTGGAGAATTTGGTTGAATTTCAAATTTGGGATTTTTGGTAAGTGGGAAGTTGTGTAATACGTAGGCAAAAGATGAAGAGTTGAAAGTTGGAATAGGTTGAATCGGTTGAAAAATGTACAAATTAGAGTCGAAAAACGAAATTTTGCAGAATTTGGTTGAATTTCAAATTTGGAATTTTTGGTAAGTGGGAAGTTGTGAAATAGGTAAGCAAAAGATGAAAAGTTGAAAGTTGGAATGGATTGAATCAGTTGCACAATGTAAAGATTAGAGTAGAAAAACAAAATGTTTGAGAATTTGGTTGAATTTCAAATTTTTAATTTTTAATTTTTGGTAAGTGGGAAATTGTGGAATAGGTAGGCAAAAGATGAAGAGTTGAAAGTTGGAATGGGTTGAATCGGTTGAACAATGTAGAAATTACAGTAGAAAAACGAAATTTTGGAGATTTTGGTTGAATTTCAAATTTGGAATTTTTGGTAAGTCGGAAGTTGTGGAATAGGTAGACCAAAGATGAAGAGTTGAAAGTTGGAATGGGTTGAATCGGTTGAACAATGTAGAAATTAGAGTAGAAAAACAAAATGTTGGAGAATTTGGTTGAATTTCAAATATGGAATTTTTGGTAAGTGGGAAGTTGTGGAATAGGTAGGCAAAAGATGAAGAGTTGAAAGTTGGAATGGGTTGAATCGGTTGAACAATGTAGAAATTAGATTAGAAAAACGAAATTTTGGAGAATTTGGTTGAATTTCAAATTTGGAATTTTTGGTAAACGGGAAGTTGTGGAATAGGTAGGCAAAACATGAACAGTTGAAAGTTGGAATGAGTTGAATCGGTTAAAAAATGTAGAAATTAGAGTAGAAAAACAAAATTTTTGAGAATTTGGTTGAATTCCAAATTTGGAATTTTTGGTAAGTGGGAAGTTGTGGAATAGGTAGGCAAAACATGAACAGTTGAAAGTTGGAATGAGTTGAATCGGTTGAAAAATGTAGAAATTAGAGTAGAAAAACAAAATTTTTGAGAATTTGGTTGAATTCCAAATTTGAAAATTTGGAATTTTTCATAAGTTGGAGGTTGTGGAATAGTTAGAAAAAGATGAACAGTTGAAAGTTGGAATGGGTTGAATCGGTTGAAAAACGTAAAAGTTAGAGTGGAAAAACGAAATTTTGGAGAATTTGGTTGAATTTCAAATTTGGAATTTTTGGTAAGTGGGAAGTTGTGGAATAGGTAGGCAAAAGATGAACAGTTGAAAGTTGGAATGAGTTGAATCGGTTGAACAATGTAGAAAAAAGTGGAATGATGTAAATGTGAAATGTCGAATCTGCCATTAAGAATGAATGGGGAAAAATTTGTCGTAAGTTCGCGAATTTTGCGAAATCGGAAAATTTTCGGAACGAGAAAAATGGAAGCGCTCATCTCGTGAATATTTGGAACACGTCAAAAGTGGAACGGAGTGAATCGGATGAACTATGTGGAAGAAGAAGCGGGACAAAAAAGTGTGGAGAATAAAATATAATAATAATAATAATAACTAGAAAATGCAATTTCTGGAGAAATTGCGTGTGAAGGCGAAGACTTTGAATCACTTCTTTGGGAATGATGCCGAATGATGTTGAAATGAGTTGAATTTCTTGAGAAATGTGGAAAATAGAAGTGTAATACGAAATTTTGGAGAATGTGGTTGAATTTCAAATTTGAAGTTTGGAATTTGTGGTAAGTGGGAGGTTGTGGAATAGGTAGGCAAAAGATGAACAGTTGAATGTTGGAACGGGTTGAATCGGTTAAAAAATGTAGACGTGAGAGCAAATCTTGAATCCCCATAGAGAATGACTGGGAATTAAAAGAAAAAGCAATTGCGCCAAAATATTTTGAAATTTGGAACAAAAGGACAAAAAACGGCTTCAGGAGGTTCCCTTTTGGGGTTAAAATGTTGAAACGGGTTTAATCGGACAAAAATTGCAAAAGTTAGCTAAAATGTAGCTATTTAGGGCACTTAATGTTGAAATAAGATCACTTCCGGTTTGATTTGGGTCACTTCCGGTTTGATTAGAGGCACTTCCGGTCCAGCTGAGGTCACTTCCGGTTTATTTGGGGTCACTTCCGGTTTAAAAAGGTCACTTCCGGTTTGATTTGGGGTCACTTCCGGTTTACCTGGGGTCACTTCCGGTTTGATTTGGGTCACTTCCGGTCTATTTGAGTCACTTCCGGTTTGAATAGAGGCACTTCCGGTCTAGCTGAGGTCACTTCCGGTTTATTTGGGGTCACTTCCGGTTTAAAAAGGTCACTTCCGGTTTAAAAAGGTCACTTCCGGTTTGATTTGGGGTCACTTCCGGTTTACTTGAGGTCACTTCCGGTTCATTTGGGGTCACTTCCGGTTTGATTTGGGTCACTTCCGGTCTATTTGGGTCACTTCCGGTTTGATTAGAGGCACTTCCGGTCTAGCTGAGGTCACTTCCGGTTTATTTGGGGTCACTTCCGGTTTAAAAAGGTCACTTCCGGTTTAAAAAGGTCACTTCCGGTTTGATTTGGGGTCACTTCCGGTTTACCTAAGGTCACTTCCTGTTTACCTAAGGTCACTTCCGGTTCGATTTGGGGCACTTCCGGTTCATTCTAGGGTCATTGGGAGCACTTCAGGGTCAATCCAAGATGGCCGCCACACTGGAAGTGGGGGTCAAGGGTTGAATTGTGTAAGCATAGTGGAAGTGGGGGTGAAGGGGGTGAATATGGTAAGGATGAGGTGACCAAAGTGAATAAAGTTGGAATGGGTTGAATCGGTTGAAAAATGTAGAAATTAGAGTAGAAAAACCAAATTTTGTAGAATTTGGTTGAATTTCAAAATTGAAAATTTGGAAATTTTGGTAAGTGGGAAGGTGTGGAATAGGTAGGCAAAAGATGAACAGTTGAAAGTTGGAATGGGTTGAATCGGTTGAAAAACGTAGAAGTTAGAGTAGAAAAACGAAATTTTGGAGAATTTGGTTGAATTTCAAATTTGAAATTTTGGAATTTTTGGTAGGTGAGAAGTTGTGGAATAGGCAGGCAAAAGATGAACAGTTGAAAATTGGAATGGGTTGAATCGGTTGAAAAATGTAGAAACTAGAGGTGAAAAACGAAATTTCGTGAAATTTTGTCGGAATTTTTAACGTGAAAACGTGAAATTTTTGAATTTGGGAATTTTGGGAATGTCGAGAATCATTCCGAATGTGGTTTGAATGTGCTGAATGAGGTGAATTTAAAAGGGGAATGACGTAAATGTGAAATGTAGAATCTGCCATTGAGAATGAATGGGGAAAAATTTGTCGTAAATTCGCGAATTTTGCGAAATCGGAAAATTTTCGGAACGAGAAAAATGGAAGCGCTCATCTCGTGAATATTTGGAATACGTCAAAAGTGGAACGGAGTGAATCGGATGAATTATGTGGAAGAAGAAGCGGGACAAAAAAGTGTGGAGAATAAAATATAATAATAACTAGAAAATGCAATTTCTGGAGAAATTGCGTGTGAAGGCGAAGACTTTGAATCACTTCTTGGGGAATGATGTTGAAATGAGTTGAATTTCTTGAGAAATGTGGAAAATAGAAGTGTAATACTAAATTTTGGAGAATGTGGTTGAATTTCAAATTTGAATTTTGGAATTTTTGGTAAGTAGGAGGTTGTGGAATAGGTAGGCAAAAGATGAACAGTTGAAAGTTGGAACGGGTTGAAACGGTTAAAAAATGTAGAAGTTAGAGCAAATCTTGAATCCCCATAGAGAATGACTGGGAATTAAAAGAAAAAGCAATTGCGCCAAAATATTTTGAAATTTGGAACAAAAGGACAAAAAACGGCTTAAGGAGGTTCCCTTTTCCCTTTAAAATGTTGAAACGGGTTTAATCGGACAAAAAATGCAAAAGTTAGCGACTAATGTAGCTATTTAGGGCAGTTAATGTTGAAATAAGGTCACTTCCGGGGTGATTTGGGTCACTTCCGGTCTATTTGGGTCACTTCCGGTTTGAGTAGAGGCACTTCCGGTCTAGCCGAGGTCACTTCCGGTTTATTTGGGGTCACTTCCGGTTTAAAAAGGTCACTTCCGGTTTAAAAAGGTCACTTCCGGTTTGATTTGGGGTCACTTCCGGTGTACTTGAGGTCACTTCCGGTTCATTTGGGGTCACTTCCGGTTTGATTTGGGTCACTTCCGGTCTATTTGGGTCACTTCCGGTTTGACTAGAGGCACTTCCGGTCTAGCTGAGGTCACTTCCGGTTAATTTGGGGTCACTTCCGGTTTAAAAAGGTCACTTCCGGTTTAAAAAGGTCACTTCCGGTTTGATTTGGGGTCACTTCCGGTTTACCTGAGGTCACTTCCTGTTTACCTAAGGTCACTTCCGGTTCGATTTGGGGCACTTCCGGTTCATTCTAGGTTCATTGGGAGCACTTCAGGGTCAATCCAAGATGGCCGCCACACTGGAAGTGGGGGTCAAGGGTTGAATTTTGTAAGCATAGTGGAAGTGGGGGTGAAGGTGGTGAATATGGTAAGGATGAGGTGACCAAAGTGAATAAAGTTGGAATGGGTTGAATCGGTTGAAAAATGTAGAAATTAGAGTAGAAAAACCAAATTTTGTAGAATTTGGTTGAATTTCAAAATTGAAAATTTGGAAATTTTGGTAAGTGGGAAGGTGTGGAATAGGTAGGCAAAAGATGAACAGTTGAAAGTTGGAATGGGTTGAATCGGTTGAAAAACGTAGAAGTTAGAGTAGAAAAACGAAATTTTGGAGAATTTGGTTGAATTTCAAATTTGAAATTTTGGAATTTTTGGTAGGTGAGAAGTTGTGGAATAGGCAGGCAAAAGATGAACAGTTGAAAGTTGGAATGGGTTGAATCGGTTGAAAAATGTAGAAGTTAGAGTAGAAAAACGAAATTACGAAGAATTTGGTTGAATTTCAAATTTGAAAATTTGGAATTTTTTTGTAAGTGGGAAGTTGTGGAATAGGTAGGCAAAAGATGAACAGTTGGAAGTTGGAACGGGTTGAATCGGTCGAAAAATGTAGAAATTAGAGGTGAAAAACGAAATTTCGTGAAATTTTGTCGGAATTTTTAACGAGAAAACGTGAAATTTTTGAATTTGGGAATTTTGGGAATGTCGAGAATCATTCCGAATGTGGTTTGAATGTGCTGAATGAGGTGAATTTAAAAGGGGAATGACGTAAATGTGAAATGTCGAATCTGCCATTGAGAATGAATGGGGAAAAATTTGTCGTAAATTCGCGAATTTTGCGAAATCGGAAAATTTTCGGAACGAGAAAAATGGAAGCACTCATCTCGTGAATATTTGGAATACGTCAAAAGTGGAACGGAGTGAATCGGATGAATTATGTGGAAGAAGAAGCGGGACAAAAAAGTGGCGGGAATAAAATAGAAGAATAATAATAATAACTAGAAAATGCAATTTCTGGAGAAATTGCGTGTGAAGGCGAAGACTTTGAATCACTTCTTGGGGAATGATGCCGAATGATGTTGAAATGAGTTGAATTTCTTGAGAAATGTGGAAAATAGAAGTGTAATACTAAATTTTTGAGAATATGGTTGAATTTCAAATTTGATTTTTGGAATTTTTGGTAAGTGGAAAGTTGTGGAATAGGCAGGCAAAGGATGAACAGTTGAATGTTGGAACGGGTTGAATCGGTTAAAAAATGTAGAAGTGAGAGCAAATGTTGAATCCCCATAGAGAATGAATGGGAATTAAAAGAAAAAGCAATTGCGCCAAAATATTTTGAAATTTGGAACAAAACGTAAAAAAACAGCTTCAGGAGGTTCACTTTTGGGGTTAAAATGTTGAAACGGGTTCAATCGGACAAAAAATGCAAAAGTTAGCGCCTAATGTAGCTATTTATGACAGTTAATGTTGAAATAAGTTCACTTCCGGGTTGATTTGGGTCACTTCCGGTCTATTTGGGTCACTTCCGGTCTGATCAGAGGCACTTCCGGTCCAGCTGAGGTCACTTCCGGTTTATTTGGGGTCACTTCCGGTTAAAAAAGGTCACTTCCGGTTTAAAAAGGTCACTTCCGGTTTGATTTGGGGTCACTTCCGGTTTACCTAAGGTCACTTCCTGTTTACCTAAGGTCACGTCCGGTTCGATTTGGGGCACTTCCGGTTCATTCTAGGGTCATTGGGAGCACTTCAGGGTCAATCCAAGATGGCCGCCACACTGGAAGTGGGGGTCAAGGGTTGAATTGTGTAAGCATAGTGGAAGTGGGGGTGAAGGTGGTGAATATGGTAAGGATGAGGTGACCAAAGTGAATAAAGTTGGAATGGGTTGAATCGGTTGAAAAATGTAGAAATTAGAGTAGAAAAAACAAATTTTGTAGAATTTGGTTGAATTTCAAAATTGAAATTTTGGTAAGTGGGAAGGTGTGGAATAGGTAGGCAAAAGATGAACAGTTGAAAGTTGGAATGGGTTGAATCGGTTGAAAAACGTAGAAGTTAGAGTAGAAAAACGAAATTTTTGAGAATTTGGTTGAATTTCAAATTTGAAATTTTGGAATTTTTGGTAGGTGAGAAGTTGTGGAATAGGCAGGCAAAAGATGAACAGTTGAAAGTTGGAATGGGTTGAATCGGTTGAAAAATGTAGAAGTTAGAGTAGAAAAACGAAATTACGAAGAATTTGGTTGAATTTCAAATTTGAAAATTTGGAATTTTTTTGTAAGTGGGAAGTTGTGGAATAGGTAGGCAAAAGATGAACAGTTGGAAGTTGGAACGGGTTGAATCGGTCGAAAAATGTAGAAATTAGAGGTGAAAAACGAAATTTCGTGAAATTTTGTCGGAATTTTTAACGAGAAAACGTGAAATTTTTGAATTTGGGAATTTTGGGAATGTCGAGAATCATTCCGAATGTGGTTTGAATGTGCTGAATGAGGTGAATGTAAAAGGGGAATGACGTAAATGTGAAATGTCGAATCTGCCATTGAGAATGAATGGGGAAAAATTTGTCGTAAATTCGCGAATTTTGCGAAATCGGAAAATTTTCGGAACGAGAAAAATGGAAGCGCTCATCCCGTGAATATTTGGAATACGTCAAAAGTGGAACGGAGTGAATCGGATGAATTATGTGGAAGAAGAAGCGGGACAAAAAAGTGGCGGGAATAAAATAGAAGAATAATAATAATAATAATAGAGAATGGTGTAGAATAACATATGTGTGAAGGCCATCGCCTTCACACAATAATAGAGAATGGTGTAGAATAACATATGTGTGAAGGCCATCGCCTTCACACAATAATAATAATAATAATAATAATAGAGAATGGTGTAGAATAACATATGTGTGAAGGCCATCGCCTTCACACAATAATAGAGAATGGTGTAGAATAACATATGTGTGAAGGCCATCGCCTTCACACAATAACTAGAAAATGCAATTTCTGGAGAAATTGCGTGTGAAGGCGAATACTTTGAATCACTTCTTGGGGAATGATACCGAATGATGTTGAAATGAGTTGAATTTCTTGAGAAATGTGGAAAATAGAAGTGTAATACGGAATTTTGGAGAATTTGGTTGAATCACTTCTTGGGGAATGATGCCGAATGATGTTGAAATGAGTTGAATTATTTGAGAAATGTAGAAGTGTAAAACGAAATTTTGGAGAATTTGTGGTGAATTTCAAAATTGAAATTCATGAAGTGGGATTGAGCTGAACCTGTTGAAGTTGGAACAATACAAATAGGTTAAAAAAAATGGAAACTGCAGGTGAATATGTACATTTTAGAAAAAACAGTAAGCAAGAAAACCAGTAGGCGAGTAAAAACAGTAGATGCGCAAGAAATATTAGTCAACAATTAGAAACAGTCAGCAAGATAACTAGTAAGAATCAAATCTGAATCTGTCCTTATTCGGCATAACATAACATCTGCATGACAACATAACATCCACCAGGTGTCAGTGCTGAGCCACAGTTATTAGACATAAGATGAACAGTTTAAGTTTGGAACATGTCGAAAAAGACATTCCTGTCCACAAAGCCCAGTGAAAGGATACTGCTGCTTCAACGTTGGGGATGTCTGGATAATCTGCAGCAAAATCGAAAACAACACCAAAAATAAATCCTCTATCCACATTAAAAGTAAAATAACATTGAGTTTCTTTAAAAGTTGACAGAATTACATTGCATGTACAACGAAAAAATATGTACATCTCTTAAAACTTGTTACAAATGTAAGGCTGTGTGTGCAATTGTAACAGACAGAAATGATGAAGCCGGCTCATCCGCTGTGCAACATATTTATTTTCAGCGTCCTCTACTGGCAAAAATACATATTCCACTTGGACGCACAGGTTTCTTCCTCTCAATAGAAAAAAACCTTCCTATAAACCAAAAATTCTGGGGAGGCAAGTGCCACATAATGTTGATCTTTTATTTATCAATGTATGCAAACGAATAGTTTTTATGTATTATCTATCTGTTTACCTGGTCGTTTATTACACCCAAAATGTATTATAGCTTTTTCCATACGGTGCAGACATCCATTCTCATTCACATACATTCTCATATTCACCTTGATCAGAGGGTTTTAAAAAAAGTATTTACATACCATCTTTGTAGTTGCCTGATGGATCTGTCCAGGTTCCCCCTTGCTTAGTCTTGCGTTTTTTCGTTCGCGTCCACCGTGTTGCATGTTCCTTAACGTGAGTCAGTTCCACATGGACTATGGAAAATGTGCGTCGGCAGACAGTGCATATTTTCCTCACACTTTTTGACACATCTATTTTCTGCTTCACCGTCCTCTCGGCAAGATTGAAACTTGTGTGCTTTTTTTTTTTTAAGTAATACTTACCCCCTTGCGGTCGCAGTAACTGCCTGGAACGCGTCCATGCTGCTGAGTTAACTTCTGCAATCTACTTTGCGGTGCCACTGCACTTCAACCAATGAGATAATAAACTAAAGACAGCAGAAGTTGCAAATATCCTAAAATAAGACATAGGTAAAATACTATATACTATACATGAGAACCATATACGATACATTAATACCATTAACTACACATTAAAACAATACTTTAGCGACTGTATTTGCTATAAACAAATAAATAAACTGGGTCGCCTAAATCGGCGGATGACGTCGCCGGTAATGATATCCAACATCCACGAGGTGTCAGTGCTGAGCGACACAATCAACAGATTGTGAATCTATTTGCAATACCGTAATTATTCTAATTATCGGCCATATTCTAATAATCGCCCAGTGTGTGTTAGCGATGGGATAAATAAAAAACATTGGTACCTCTAATTATCGCCCATGCTGCTAAAAATTCCTTCCAAAACTTACGTTTTCCTCCGTGACCGCATGCCGACGTCATTGCGCAAGTTTCAATATAACTGATTTGACAGCACGTTGTGTGTCCCTTTTAAATTGTTTTTCTCCGTAAATTATGATACAATTATACATACAATATCCTCACACAATTACCGTATGCGAGGCATGCGCTCGAACAAGACGATCGCGATAATATGACGTGGGCAACACGTGATGTGCGACGGTAACGTGTCGCATCGATGGCGCGTCAATGGACGCATCCCGCTGTTCGAGGTAGATCAGAACAGCCGCTGTTCTAGTGTTAAGAACACCAGTGAGATACTACATAAGGAAAATATACATATTATCGCCCATTTCAGTGCCCCTTGTAGATCGGACAATAATGGGTGATAATTAGAATAAATACGGTAATTTAATAAAACGGGTCACCTAAATCCACGGAAGACGTTGCTTGTAATTATTTCATACAGCCACTAGATGTCAGTGTTGAATGACTAAATCAAGATAGGGCTCTTATTTGCAATAGAAATATAATAAACTGGGTCACTTAAATACACGGATGACTTTGCTGGTAAGGATTTTCAACATCCACCAGGTGCTGAGCGACAGAATCAACAGATAGGGAAGATACTGCTTATCACCCAACATATTGCACATTTAGCAAAGTTTAGTAAAGACCTACTTACTTTTTTTCTGGTTTTGTTGTAGCTTATGTGGTTATCAAGCCAACCTACGTATGAAAGGAAAACTAAATATGTCTAAATAACTTGAATTTTGGTGTAGGAATTGTCAATAATAATTCATCATAATTTAAAAAAAAACAGTAGGAAAAATATGGGGGGGAATTAAAGTATCTATTGCATTGATACAACTAATACATTTATTATAATGACACAACACACAATTTATACACAGACAACTAAATATAACTAAGTGGTGACATATATTATCATAATTTAGATTAAATTAATTCAATTTAATAAAAATAAAGAAAATAAACAATGACTATTTTGTGCATATAACTTTAATCATAGAACATTTTAAACAGAACAACAAACAAGTAACAAGAAATACAAACAATAAAACAAAAAAAAAAAAACAAAATTACCACAAAAACCCCTCTGGGGGAAAATTAGGGCCATCGGGGAATCTTTGGTTCCACTTATTCAAAGGAACATCTTTGGTAGCATTGTTGGCGTCGACAAGCTCCACGTGTTCGCCTTTTATTTTAAAGGCCATCACGTGAAACGCCTCGTCTTCCAGTTCCTGCGCAAAGACATTTAATGACAATTTATTATGTGTTTAAAACACCACAAGAAAACATGATGGATGGATGGACGGACGGATGGATGGGGTTGGGAATGTATGTATGTAGGTAGGTAGGTAGGTAGGTAGGTAGGTAGGTAGGTAGGTAGGTAGGTAGGTAGGTAGGTGGGTTGCTTAGATAGATAGGTAGGTAGGTAGGTAGGTAGGTAGGTAGGTAGGTAGGTAGGTAGGTAGGTAGGTAGGTAGGTAGGTAGGTAGGTAGGTAGGTGGGTTGCTTAGATAGATAGATAGATAGATAGATAGATAGATAGATAGATAGATAGATAGATAGATAGATAGATAGATAGATAGATAGATAGATAGATGGGTAGGTAGGTGGGTAGGTTGCTTAGATAGATAGATAGATAGATAGATAGATAGATAGATAGATAGATAGATAGATAGATAGATAGATAGATAGATAGATAGATAGATAGATAGGTAGGTAGGTAGGTAGGTAGGTAGGTAGGTAGGTAGATGGGTAGGTAGGTGGGTAGGTTGCTTAGATAGATAGATAGATAGATAGATAGATAGATAGATAGATAGATAGATAGATAGATAGATAGATAGATAGATAGATAGATAGGTAGGTAGGTAGGTAGGTAGGTAGGTAGGTAGGTAGGTAGGTAGGTAGGTAGGTAGGTAGGTAGGTAGGTAGATGGGTAGGTAGGTGGGTAGGTTGCTTAGATAGATAGATAGATAGATAGATAGATAGATAGATAGATAGATAGATAGATAGATAGATAGATAGATAGATAGATAGATAGATAGATAGATAGGTAGGTAGGTAGGTAGGTAGGTAGGTAGGTAGGTAGGTAGGTAGGTAGGTAGGTAGGTAGGTAGGTAGGTAGGTAGATGGGTAGGTAGGTGGGTAGGTTGCTTAGATAGATAGATAGATAGATAGATAGATAGATAGATAGATAGATAGATAGATAGATAGATAGATAGATAGATAGATAGATAGATAGATAGATAGATAGATAGATAGATAGATAGATAGGCAGGCAGGCAGGCAGGCAGGCAGGCAGGCAGGCAGGCAGGCAGGCAGACAGACAGACAGATAAAAAAACTTAAAACCTAAAACAATTTGATTAATTTCATGACCATAATCACAACCACAATGATTTTATACAGTCAAGGAAGCAAGTGAAATTATATGTCTGTAGGGCTGTATCTGAGACAAAATCTTATAAAATTGGTGATCCAGATTTAGAGAAAACTCCTAAAGCATGAATCTGACTTCAGCCTTGATGATGATGAGCCACTGATAGCATTTTTTGTCAAGTAAATAACAGTTTGTCTATACACAGGAAAAAAACTGCATGCTTTAGGTACCTTTATCACAGTATTTTCTGTGGAGTGGAGCTCCACACCACCAGAACAAGCTGTCTTCATGTGCGTCATAGATAGCCGCTGTCCAACTTTTACTTGAAAAAAGTTGCTCTCTCGCCACCTGAGCACTTTTATTTCCCTGTGATCCTATAATGAAGATGTCAAATTAGTACTAGCTGTTGAAATGTAGATCTAGGCTACAATTACGAAGGCAACATGATGCCCTAAGGGACCTTACTCAGGTGAAATGAGAGTGTGATATATATCAATATTTAGACACACACACACATGTACACATACACACGCACATATACGTAGTGTGTGAGAGAGAGAGAACAATCAGTTTACTTTTTTTAAAAAAAAAATGCCCAATGGGATCGGCATCCCACGTGCAAACACCATCCTGATGGGGCGGATCTAAAAAAAGAAAGACAGATTAAACCTCAATACTTCATGAAGGAGAGGGAACAAAAAGAGAGAGATTGATCTTACAGCAGAGACAATGCCATCTGTTGTAAAGAGGACACCCTCCTCGTGGTAAATGTCCTTCAATTCTCTGGTAATACTTGAAGGGTACAAGAGAGCTGTCCCCTTCTCCTCCAAATGGGCCGTCACCTCCATCCTCCCAGCCACATAGATGGAGGTGTTGTGCCGGGAGAGGAGGACCCCTTCCTCTCTTCCCCGGCCAAAATTTATAAAACGGAATGTACCTCCGACAGAGACGTCGGAGGCTAAATTCGGAAACAAAATGAATTTACACACACGGTGGCCGTCACAGAGGGCGACCACTGTGTTGCAGTGGGAGGTCCCAGCCTCCACTGTCCCATCCTCTTTTAAGAGCCATTGAGAGTATTTTTTAATCGTTTTTAACGCCACTACTTTGGCCGTGAGCGCCGCTGGCAACTGGTGTAGGGTCCATAGGTTTTCCATTCTGAAAAAAATTAATAAAAAAAATAACTGATCAACAGAGACATAATTACTACAGCACTTATATATGGTTTAATTAGTCTACATGATGACAGAAATTGATTTCATAAAATAGCAGCCCTACCCCTTTGGAAGGACTATGGTAAATGTGTATACCCTTCCCCAAATGGCTATTGTAGAATTGTTTTTTGTTGTTTTTATCTATCTATCTATCTATCTATCTATCTATCTATCTATCTATCTATCTATCTATCTATCTATCTATCTATCTGTCTGTCTGTCTGTCTGTCTGTCTGTCTGTCTGTCTGTCTGTCTGTCTGTCTGTTTATTTATTTATTTATTTATTTATTATTTTCCAATGAATTACTTCCAGTTTTGTGTATTTTGGAAGTTGTTAAGAGTTGACTCCTTTGATCTACAATTTCATTCCCTACATAATTTAGGAAGCTCATATCATGTTGGCGCCTGTGCATTTGTTCCCACGGTAAGCAAATATTCTAATAAATTAGCACTCTAAAATGTGTGATTATACATTTATATGTGCACTCTAAGAAAATAAAACGCTTTTACGAGAAAAAATACAGCGGATTGTAAAACACATTACACAACCTGTAAATCTTACAATTTAAAACTATAATTCCTCACAAAATAACATTTGTGTACAAAACTGATAAATCCAACATCAATTTTAAACCAATTTAACATGACTGCCTTCATTTTCTCATGTACAATTTGCACGGAGACATTGCTTATTTTACATCTGATCGCATTCAATTTCACTGAAAAACATCAGTGTAAAAGTATTAATAATCATCATTAAAAGCCTCATTTTGAGAAATTAATTAGACTGATTATTTTCTATTTGTTATAGTGAATAAACATTTGCATACTACTGCCAGAAACGGTGCTGAGAGTTGACTCTTTTATCTAGCCGCGCAACTCGCATGATTGACAGCGCCACCTTTTTTTTTTCTGGCCGCTCATTCGTTCCCAGGATTTTTTTCCCTCATGCGGTAAGGATCAAAAGAGGTGTCCAGCCTTGTTAAGGCGGCATCACAATGTTACACGGATAAAACAATATTGCCCATTTATAATTGTACAAATAAGTTTATACAATATGACTCGGATTATTTGCTCATTTCGTTTTAGAGTACGCACTACTAAATGATAATTAGTCAAGACACACAAAATGCACCAAGATGTACATTCTCTGTCTGTCTTAAAAACTAAACCATATGAAGAAATATATTGTTCGAGAGATGCTTACTAATGGATACATTTTTTGAGGTCATAGGACTCTTATAATAGATATAATAATATACATGTTTAAGGTCATAGGACTCATGTAATAGTTTTACACTTGCCGTCGTGCGCGAGGTTTATTTTGCTTCTTTTTTCCATCGTGCTAGAATTCCAGCTCTTCTTCAACCAAATCGGTACAATTGTTATTATACCTTGTAAGAAACGAACCTGAAGACGTCTTACTAAAATTCGCGTGTACAGGCTTTTTAGGAACATTTGAAAAGGCCTGTCTGTACACGCTAAAAAGTGAGGATGTGACTTAATTTTCACCCAGTTTAAAGTAGCAAATACTAATTTACACAGTAACACAATGGTGTACAGTACAACAATAGACTACAAAGTGTTTATAAATGTTTTGGGAAAATCTAATTTCGGATCGGGGTGACATTGATAAAGAGCGACTTACCTCTTTCGATGTCTGGGAAGCTCTGGCGGGAACCGTGCGCCCCAACATGTTTGTGGGTAGTGGGAAACTTCAACTACAGTGCAGGCTAAACAGATATGCAACATTTGCGTATGCGAGCAATAAAAAGAGTGTCAGATATATGCCTGTAAATTCGTGTGAAATGTGACTATACGATTGAGTGAACATGTTACAGCATTTTAAGCTGATGTTCATGATATGATATACATACTACGATCATAGTCCTTGTGAATTCAGATTTCTTTGAACGTATCACAACCCCCAACCCCCGCCCCCATGCAACTTTAATAGTATTGACCAATATGATATTAATTACACACGCAAGAAATAAAAATACTAACAGCTAAACACCTCATGTGAAATGTGATTCTACGATTGAGAGCTGTCAGTCATGGTCAAAATATATTTTTCACCATGACTACAGTTCTGATCTCGGTTCTAAACGCCATTCTCTGCGGCCAGATGTTGTTCACCAAGTATAAATTGGCAATGACTAAGTGGTAAAATAAATGGGCAATTTGAAAAGGCATGTACACGCGGATGTCTAGTAAATTAAATGTGAGGATATAGGAATACTTAATTTTCACAACGTTTAAAGTGGCGAATACTAATTTCCACAGTAACAGTAACGCAATGGTTTACAGAGCACTGGGTCTGATTGGCTACCATTACGCTGCCTTAGCCAACCGGTCACGTAATTGGACGCTGCCTTTGCCAACCGCTCACGTAATTGGTCGCTGCCTTAGCCAATCGCTCACTGACTTATTACGTTAACCCGGAAACTGTCTTGTGTTCAGCAGTTCGATGACAATGTGAAAGTAAAAACAAAACACAAATGAAAATCTATTCAACTACATTTTCACTTTCACACAGAAAAAATCGACAGTGCTCTAAAATGGTAATAAGAAATAAAAAAACAAGATATGCATTATAAAAAAGTTAATAGTGTTTAAAGAAGCATAGAAAATGTCAAAATTATGTAATACTTGGAATAGAAGTAACTTTTAGAAACGCGAGAAATAACAAAAATATAAAAAAATGGATGGATAAAAAAATATAACATGATTAAAAAATTATAAACATGAAAAATAATAAACAATAATTGAATAAATTGGACTTGACTTGAATGTGTTCAAATTCATGTTTAAATATTGGAAACAGAAAACATAATAAACAAGTATGAATAAATTGGACTTGACTCGAATGTGTTCAAATTCATGTTTAAATATTGGAAACAGAAAACATAATAAACCAATCACAAGGGGAATAAAAACACGGTGCTTTTTGGGACAAAATACAGTTTTTATTTTAATTGAATCAAAGAAGTAATGCTTGAAATAATATAAATAACTTTCAGAAACTCTGCAGAAATACAAATAAAAACATATATCAAGTATTTTACTGATTCAATAAATAATAAACATAAAAATGATAAACAAGAATGAATAAAGACTTGAATGTGTTCAAATTCACGTTTAAATATTGGAAGAAATAAACAATAAAGCAAGCCCAACAAAAGAAAAAAAATGGGTTCTTTTTGGGGCAAAATACAATGTTCTTTTTTTTTAGCTGAATCAAACATGTAATGCTAGAAATAATATAACTTTTAGAAACTCTCAAGAAATAACAAAAATAGAAAACATATTAAATGTTTTACTGATTCAATAAATAATAAACACAGTAATAATAAACAATAATGAATAAAGACTTAAATGTCTTCAAATGTACGTTTAAACATTGGACACACCAAACATAATGAACCAAACACAAGAAAAGAAAAAGCGTGCTTTATAGGACAAAAATGCAGTATGATTATTTTTCCAGCTGAATCAAAGACGGCAGTGGGGCAAAAAATATGCCATAAAGAAAGCCATGCTTGTGCATGGGGATGCAATTTTTTTTATTTATTACAAAAGATAATGCAAACATAATTTGAGGCAATAAATAAAAATATAGAATGTTCAACAACTGTGCAACTCAAAATGGTTACAACTTCAGAGTTTAAAGCACTGCCAAAATAACAAATTAACTGAATGAATGAATAAATAAATAAATAAATAAATAAATAAATAAATAAATAAATGAATAAATGAATGAATGAATGAATGAATGAATGAATGAATGAACGAATGAGAACAGAAAACAGACTGTATCTGAGGCTTAGTAGAGTAAAATCAGAGGTACAAGCTTCCGACTGTTAAAGGCCAAGCTGTTCTTTTGTCTGCGCTTCCGACTGTTAAAGGCCAAGCTGTTTTTTGTATGCATTTCTGGATGCATGTAGAACCACAGGCAATACCCAAGAACATACTAAAAAAACCATGAAAGAGGTGTTGAGAAAAAGGAGCAAAATGCTTCATGAAAATATTCCTTTTATATAAATAAATAAACAAATAAATAAATAAATAAATAAATAAATAAATAAATAAATAAATAAATAAATGAGAACAGAAAACAGACTGCATGTGAGGCTTAGTAGAGTAAAATCAGAGGCTTCCAACTGTTAAAGGCCAAGCTGTTCTTTGTCTGCATTTCTGGATGCGTGTAGAACCACAGGCAATACCCAAGAACATACTAAAAAAAATCATGAAAGAGGTGTTGAGGAAAAGGAGCAAAATGATTCATGAAAATGTTCCTTGTTGGTTACTCACAGAAGAATCAGAAGAAGTCCTGTGTGTTACCATGCTGTTTTGGGAGTTTGTGTTTCATGATGCTGGCCTCCCTTGTACAGGTCTTTTTGAAAGGCTGGGCTCTCCCTGTGCTATAATATAACATCATAATTAATTCATTTATAAAAATCACATTACAATACAGTCATACGTCAGCCATATGTACAACTTGCGTCCATCTACTAAAGAGTGAATGACATGAACACATTCAATTTGGAATGACAGTTACTTACGTGTTGCTTGGAGTCAATAGAAAAGGAGAACATTGGTCCCATGGATCTTCTTAAAATGTCGGTCATTTCTTTGGCTAGACAGGCCTGGTCAAATGGAGCATGTGGAGCCACACGCAACATAAAAAACTGAAGAAGAAGAAAAAACACAGAGGTGGTTGACGACATGAGTTGAAAAAGACATTCAAAATTAAAGAGGGTGTTTTGTGACAATAGTCAATAATAATTGGCTACTTACAGAGGAATGAGAAGTCCTGCTTCTTGCCACCCTGGCTTGGGAGTCATTGGTCCATGATGAATGTTTTTGCATGCTCAAGGTCTTTGTGGAGAAAAAAGGACAATCCAGCAAAATTGATTGAAAATGTATGATTCTATAGAGGGCTTACACAAGCTTAACTATAAATTACAACATGTTACAATGTTATAATTACATTACAATAAGGTGATATGTCATGCCTCTGGCCTCCATTCTGGGATGAACTGCTCTCACAAGATAAAAACTGTTAAAATACAAAAGAGTGAAATAGCAGCATTTACTGTCGTTAGAAAGAAAGGAAAAAACATGTTTCATGACGAGCAACTTACCTCATCTGTTTTCTGTTCTCGCCTCGTGATTATGACATTAAAAAAAATTCAAAATAAAAATTAAAAACAATTAAAAAATTAAAGTTTAAAAGGCCTTCCCTTAACTCTTCTGTAAAATTTGATTGTAAAATTGAAAAAGTTAAAAAGTCCCCCCTTATCTCAACCATAAGTTAATTTAAAAATGTAAAAAGTTAAAAAGTTAAAAGTTTTCAAAGTTAATTTAAAAATGTAAAAAGTTAAAAGTTTTCAAAGTTAAAATTAAAAAAAATAAAAGTAAAATTTTTAAAAATTAAAAAGTTGAGTTGAGGGAAGGCTTTTTGAAATTTTAAAAAGCCTTTGCCTTCCCTTAACTCAACTTGATTCCTCACCAACCACCAACCACTATCCATCTCAACCTACAGGACTATCTTTCCACCATAGACATGAGGTCAGCTACATTTATACTATCTGCAGAAAACATAAAGTATGTCATACATAGGTCTGTAGTTATGTTTTATTTTGAATCTAATGGTTTCTTTCATTTGTCATTTTGAGCAACCTTCGTCCCAGATCCCATCTACCATAAAGGCAACAAATCACCCACCACATCCCACCACTAATATTATACACTTACGACGACGTTCACGTTTTGATTTCCATCCTTTTTGCAAATGCTGAACGACATGATTTAGCTGTGGCTTACCTTTCAGTGGTCAAAACACAGAAAACAGGATTGTGATAGCTGTAGTACGTTTGCAAGACACCTGAATGAAGAGCACACTGAGGTCGAGAGACAAAAATTAGGTCAAGCAATGTGTTTTTGTCAGTGGTAGCAGTGGTTATGAGTTGTGTGTAACCTGTTGAGCGAAACAAATCAAGAATGGGCTTGAATGAGGCAGATTGCATATCTTCATTAAAATCTCCACATACCAAGATCTGATGATGGTCCATTACTTCAAGATACCTTAACAAATTTCCCAGGCTTGGCAGAAATGTGCGCAGACTGTTGCCTGGAGGCCGGTAAACGGCAGCAATCAACACATTGAGGGGAGCTTCAAGTTTCACCACAACAAATTCAATGTCGGTCACACCCTGTATGTATTTCTTTTCCTGGGCCGCGATGTGACTTTTGACACAAATACCTACGCCGCCACCAAGTTTTGTTGCCAAGTCAGGACAGTTTGTGTAAGAATCTCTTCGGTTCCTGTGAAACATTGTGAAGCCTTCCAAGCAGGCACGTCCATCAGCCACAGATCCTTGAAAGTGTGTCTCTGTGAAGCACAAAACATCAGCAAAATGCAGTTCGTGGTGACACCTGATATCCTGCACATGACAAGACAGCCCTTCGGTGTTATGATGGATGACAACCAGGTGATTTGCCCGATCTACCGACGGCATCACGTGAAGGAGGGGCATTACGCTCTCCAAAGAATCCTCTGCCATCTCAGCAAGAGCAGCAGTGATTTCTGGATTTGCATGAAGTCTTCTCTCATCCATATGCAGAATATGCAGACCACTGAGCGAAGTCACTCTACTCAAAGCTACGTACCCCATACCATGTTCGAAAACGCCTTTCAGCGAAACAGCAGCCTCTGATGTTGTCATGCCTTGTACCTTGTGGATCGTGCAGGCAAAAGCAAGCTTGATAGGAAACTGTCGACGCATCACTCCAGCCTTTTTCAGCTTTTCCTCCTGTCTGTCAATGTACACACGGTTAGCGGCACGCGCTGTGTTACTCACATGATCAAGTTCCAACCCAAGTTTCTGGACACGGGCTTCGTTCGGATAGTTGACCAATTCCACAATTTTTGCAAACGTCCCGTTGCACAAACCTGCTTGAACATCAATATTACGTGTGAGCATAACCCGAGCACCGAGGGCAACTTTGATTGAGTCCGGGAGCTCGCTCTTAGCGCCTTGCACAGGGAAAGTTTGCCTCGCCATTCTGCCAGTTCGTTTGTCCTTCTTGTAGTCATCTGCATCAATTTGTACAATGTCCTTATGAAGCAGAGTCAGCATCGCAGAGTTATGGCCATCTACCTGTTTATTGGTGGCAAAAACATGCAGAATATGACTTGGACACATTTCTGGAGAAGTGTACCTTGTGGCAAGCAGAGCTCTGTCCAGTTCCGACAGTTCTTCAGACTTCTCTTTGACCCTGAGTCGGTTCAGGAGTTCAGCAAAGGCAACATCATCTTTCTGCCTCATGATGGTGGTGAGCGTGATCTTTTTGAAGTTGTCACGCCAGTGGTCCAGCCGAGTGGGATCGTACACGCATAGAGGTTTGGACTGTCTCACGGGAGGGAGCTGAAAGAAATCTCCAACAGCAACAACAGACATGCCACCAAAAGGTAAATTGATGCCTTTGATTTGTTTCAACCTGGCATTCACATAGGCAAAGAGGTCTTTGGACACCATGGAAATTTCGTCGATAATGAGTATTTCGGCGATTGACAGCTCGGCTCTGACTTCGTCCAGTTTATTGCCCAGGCCGTGGTATGGGGGTTTGAGACATCTCGGCAGTTTGAGCAGACAATGCAAAGTTGTCCCAGAAATGTTGAAAGCCGCCGTGCCAGTGAAGGCTGCGAGAACAACCGTCTGTTTGGAAATGTCGGCCTCCTCAGCCAGCCGTGGTAGTCTGTTCAGTATTTTGGTAGCCTCTGCATGGATACATTTGATCAGATGTGATTTGCCGGTCCCGGCGCCACCGTTGATGTAGTAGAAGAACTGCTCGATTGGCTTTGAGTTACACACACGTTTTATGCACCAATCTCTGACCTTGTAGAAGACAGCCGCTTGCTTTTGGTTCAGGTTCCGATACATGTCACGTAACACTGTGGGATCGATGGCAGCAGCCTCTGTCACAATGGAAATTTCTGTTGTTTCTGACCTTACGTTATAGTCCGGGACATTTTCCTCCACGTTGTCATTTGGTTCATCTCTTGCGTTGATTTCCTCAATGCATTCGAGTCTTTGCAACTCACTCTCAGGAGCCAGGTGGCACCATTCGTTTATGACAAGCCCACTCTCCTCCACCTCTTGGATGGCATCGTCAATGTCTTTACTGTGTTTCTCATACCTTTCTCTGTTCCTTTTGACAATTTCGCACACACGCTCCACAGAGTCACTATATGGTAACTGTACACAGGCATGATCATGAAACAACTGATATGAGGGACAGCGTTCAGATTTTAACTGGCAATTAGCACGATGAGGCAGGTACAGCTTGAGCAAGGAGCAATAATATTCCTCTGGATTCTTTTGTTCTGAGAATTTGCAATATTTGATGACTGCAGGTTTTTCTTTTCTTTTCTGGACAAACCCCATGTCATTCAGCAGACGCAAAACATTTTTGCCTCTTACCTGTTTGCCATAAACAATTCTGCATGTTGATGCAAAATCAGCCAAGCACATCACTTCAAAGTCCTTCGTTTGGGGTCTGCATTTATATTTGTCTGGCAGGCCAGTCATCCACACTTCATGAGACTCCTGCGTTTTGCCCTCAAGGAGTGAGAGAGGATAACTCATTTTCAGCGCATTGTCACTCGTTTGTACAAATATCATACTGCGAGAGGACTGTTTCATATGCAAGCCGCACGCACGTGCGACACACTCCTGAGCACTCACTTCTCTTTTTTTTGAGTACGCTTGCATGATTTGTTTCATTTCATCACTCTCATTGACATTTTCATTGCGTGAGTTTTCAATAACAGATTTCAAGTATTGACTCAGACCGTGTTCAGCTTTGCTGATGTAGCTGCAGATGTATGCGATGCACGAATAGGCATTCAGAATGTACTGGATGTCCAAGTTGCCATCCCAGGCAAGAAGCAAATGGCGGTTGTAGTTGTTCACCCAGCAGTCTTTTGGATCTCGCTTGAGCACAACCGAACTCTTTGAGGCGGTCATGTACAAACATTCCATGTACTCAGCATCAGTGAGCTTGCATTTAGCCAAAAGCTGTGGCAAAGTCAGGGATGATGTTTCAGGTTCATTCAGCAAACGCTGCACACGAACAAGCTTGTCATTTGCCACCACCTGCTTCTCCTTGTGTTGATCTTGATTTTCACAGGCTGCAGGTGTGATGATCATTGTGGTTTCGCACGGTTGTTTGGGAAAACCAAATCTGCAGTTTGCACCTTGGTGTTTGACACACGTTTTGGAGTGACTTTTGCTGTGCATCTGAACTTCTGTGACTTTTTTATACAATTCGGGTTCCTTTTCTGGGTCCGGCAGCTGAGCCGAGATGTAGCGAGACACAAATTCACAGATGGCTCCTTCTGAGGCTTCCTCAAACACAGGGGCACCTTTAACCCATATGAGACAATGAATGTGAGGACTTCCTCTGTGCTGAAACTCTAACCTGTAGAAGTAGTCAACGACTTCACCAATCGGTTGTGCCGGAGAGAGGATCAAATCTCTGAACAGAGCTTCCACACGTTTGTCAAACATGCGCATTGTCGTCACTGGATTGCTGCGCAGAATCTCACACTTGGTAGCCCAGTCAAGTTCAGCAAAATTCACCACCTCACCTTGTTGCGCTTTAATGGCAGTGATGACCTCTTCCCAACGCATTTCGGCAGCAGAAAATGTGCAAAAAAATGTGGGTGTACCCAGCTGTCGGATCATTGCAAAGAGATCTTTGGTGGTTCTTTCCCAATAGGCTGGCGTCCCTCTCAGGGGAGTCATAAAACGGACGGCATCTTTGCTGCGCACCAGTTTTTCAACTTCACGTTTGTCCTGCAGCATAGCATTGTTTATCCTTCGACCATCCCTGGTAAAAGGTTTACCTTTGCGTAGCTGGATTCTCATGCTTGATGTTGCCTGGTAAATTTCAGTCACAAACTGAGCAAAGAACAAGTAGTTTGTATCACGAGCAAAACGTTCATCCACACAACACAGACGTGTTTTGAAATATTTGCTTGGTGTGAGTTTTATTTGTCTCCCTTCATCAAGGGTGTTTTTTCCAGTTGGAAACTGCACTGGAAATGCCATGGCCTCAAGTTTGGGTGTCCTGAAAAAGCTTACAGGGTTATTTCTTTCTGCAGGAGCCACACAGTAAATGCCTTGAGTAAAACTCATAATTTCCTCTGACACATCATTTGGTTGGAGACATGACTCCAGGATAACCCCACCGTTTGGTGCATCACCTTCTTCCACATTGTCAGCACTCTGTTGGTTTTGCACATTACCACAAGGATCATTCTGTGAGTCACTGTTCAATTCACAGAGAGCATCCCTCTCAAATGTGTGGATTGCCTCGAGGTCTTCCTCATTGTAGTCACTTTCGTTCATTTCGTCTCCATCAGAGCTGCTCTCGTCATCAGCGAGCGTCGGGTCACAAAGGTCAGCATCGTTGCGAATGGTTATGTTTCTGTACTGCGGATGAATTTGTTTCAGTTTTATCAGGGCACTCATTAGCTTGGACCACGTGACAGTTTGAAATATCTGATGCCCTTTGTAACAGAGTCGTCTCTTCAGTTTCACTCGCAACACCTGAGACCTACTTCTTAGTCTGGGCAAGACATTGACCGTTTCTTCCACTTCAGATGGTACACACACAACATTCCCACGAATGGCTCGTTGTTGACCCTTTGGCAGAGGGACAATTTTGGCAAATGAAATGCATTTTGAAACAAGATGTCTTTCCAGAATATTCAGATCACACAGTTCAGTGGGAATGTCTGCAAGTTGGAGATTGTTACTTACAGCAAGTGCTGGCATTTTACCATCTTTGAGATGTGCATGGCAGGTGTGACATATCCACTCCATTTTTCTCTCATCCGGTACTTTGCAGCATGTGTTACATTCACGATCACAAACATGAACAAACCTTCGTGTAAGGCAACTTGCAACAACGTCCTTGTTTTTCTTATATTGGATCAGCTGGCGTACTTGATTGGGAAATAATGCTCTGTGGCAAACTGTGCAAACAAAAGTCGGTCCATTTTTTACCTGAACTTGGAAGAGCGCAACAGCTTTCATGATTGCGCAGTCGTTTCTCTCTTTACATAATCTGTTGATGACTCTGTATTTTTGTAGCAGTTTCATTGCAGTGCGATTTGCATTTGCCTTCATTGATGAATCATGTTTGGCT
This sequence comes from Syngnathus scovelli, assembly GCF_024217435.2. Taxonomy (NCBI): domain Eukaryota; kingdom Metazoa; phylum Chordata; class Actinopteri; order Syngnathiformes; family Syngnathidae; genus Syngnathus; species Syngnathus scovelli. The sequence continues at coordinate 8,461,503 of NC_090865.1, forward strand.
TTCCAGACCAAACTCGTGTTTTCTTTCTGCTTGGATCTGAATACAGGATCAAGTGCGTAACGTTCTTTGATATAAGATCGTTGTTTACGCCTAAATTCATCGTCATGACCATATCTTTGCTTGATGTAGGAACGTTGTTTGTTCCGAAATGTATCGTCATGACTATATCTCTGCTTGATATAGGAACGTTGTTTGTTCCGAAATTGATCGTCATGACCATATCTTTGCTTGATATAGGAACGTTGTTTGTTCCGAAATTGATCGTCATGACCATATCTCTGCTTGATATAAAAGCGCTGTTTGTTCCGAAATTCATCATTATGACTATATCTCAGATTGATATAGGAACGTTGTTTGTTCCGAAATGTATCGTCATCACCATATCTCTGCTTGATATAGGAACGTTGTTTCTTCCGAAATGTATCGTCATGACCATATCTCTGCTTGATATAAGAACGTTGTTTGTTCCGAAATGTATCGTCATGATCATACCTCTGCTTGATATAGGAACGTTGTCTGTTCCGAAATGTATCGTCATGACCATATCTCTGCTTGATATAAGATCGCTGTTTCATCTTAATTGTGTCATGTTTGCAATAGCGGTCGACTGCAAACGACTTTTGTTTTACACGGAAATTAGGGTCTTGCTGGTAGCGAGTCACTATGTAGGACTTTTTACGTTGTCTAATCTCTGGAGTTTGGCCGTAACTTTCCTTTTTTTTCAGGTTTGCGTTTATTCGCCTTGTTTCTTGTTTTGTGACTCTCGCCATAGCTTTATCAATTATCTTATGGGCTTGAGTTCGTCTTTGAAATGTTTTCCTTTTGGATTTCGCAATTTTCAACACATCTCGTGTTTGTTTTTGTTGTGTACATTCCACCTTACTGTTGTCATGCGCCTCCTCAATGGACTCGTAGTCTTTGCTAGCACATGGTCTGGACTCACCCGTCACCACACGCTGTGTCATCTCAGCAGCAGACTGGCTTAACATAGCATCATCATTGTGTGTTCTCATAAGAGACGATTCTGCATCAGTCGCCATTTCACGATCACTTGCATTGTCAATAGGTTGAAAACTTACCGGCATCAATTCATATTGAGTAGTGGGAGCGGCACCAGCCAGAGTGAAAACCTGTATGAGCTTATCTATCAGATCGTTCAAATGTGTAAAAAGCATCATGACAGCTGTACCATGTGGTGCACCGGCAGGCAGAGGGAGCCCATCACGTTCTCTGGCGTGTGGATCAAAATAGCCATATCTTCCTTGGTTTTGGAAAACTGCAATAAACAATGAATTCATAACCAAAATAGCACAATTTATCTCTGACACCAGGCACTGAAGTCCGTCACGGAGCATCATAAATGCCACATCAGCAATAGAGGAATTGAAAAGACCATACATTGACTGATACTTTATTAACACATGTTGTTTGTGAAAGCCATTCACAATGGATGGAATTTCATCGGTTGCCAAATGATGATGTTCGTACCGTCCTTCTGCTTTCAGCATAGCCACAGTAGCCACATAGAGCTCATTGCCTCGATCGAGAACAAGGTCCAGGTGAGCACTGGTCACATTGTCTGTCTCCTGCAGGAAAGCTAGAAATGTAACAGAGTTTGCAGCACACTGACTGTTTCTGGAATCAGCATACTTTGGATGATCTTGACTGTAGGATGCCAAAACGCATGTTACAGGATCATGAGATGTAGACATTACCTCCATAGAGTTTTCAGGTTCAATGGCCATCAATTCTTTGGCGGCTGTTGGTTTATCTGCACTTCCAGAGTCTGTGTTATTTTTACGCTTTTGCCAGGTTACTTTGAGAGCTTGCGCCTTCTTGCTTTTGCGTGGCATGGCTCGCGTGTTGCACTTTTCTCAATTGGATTCCGCACAACAGGTAATAAAGAAGTCTCAATAGTCAGGCCCCGATGCAAGGGGGATATCTTTCAATTCACAGCCCAAAAAGGGTTTTTTCAATGCACAGCCCAAAAAGGGGTTTTGTCTTATCCACACCACAAATCGTCTTATCAACACCACAAGAGGGACAGTAATTGAAAGAAGTCAGAGACACAAGGTAGAGCAGCGATAAAGAGGGTTGGGGTGGGACTCAGTCGACAGCCTGGAGAGAAGGGGTACAAATAGCATAAAAGCATTAATTAAAGTCAACCACATAATTCAAATCGTTGTTACAACGGTACCATCTTCCTACCACTCTTATAATTCAGGTCAGCTTTAAAAAATTGTAGCACTGCAGTCTTATTTTTACTGTGACCACTGACCCGCTGTATATGAGAAATTGACTTAAATTAAATTTCCATGACAATTTATAATAAAATGTGAAATTCGGCGAGCAATTCTGTACAGAAAATCATGTTAATTATGTGGCCACATAAAATGAATGATAAAATGCACAGCAGTAAATGCTTAAAGATTGTAGTTATATTCCTAACAATAGCATTTATTTATGGCATAATGGGTGGAAGCATGGTTAGCTGGCTGGATACAATCCGCACTTCACCTTTGGTCAAAGCGAATGAACTCTGCAAACAGAGACAAAAAGAGAATCAGTTATTGTACTTGAACATACATCTGCGTACAAAAATCATACAAAATGTTGCAAGACTTTAAAATATACAAATATTTTGATATTCTAAATATTTTGTAGCACACAATCTCCTTAATCAAAATTAAGCAAGAACAGAACATCAAAATTTGAATATTCTTCACTTCAAACACATCCACACAGTGGTCACAACTAAGGATGCTCATGTCACCAAACAAACCAATGATACAAAAAATTAGAGGAATAGTCACTATTCACACACAATACGACTGAAGGTCGCAATTTGTTAGAAAACCCAAAGGGTTAGCTTAATATTACATTTGAATATGACACATATTCAACCAATGGTAACATAAACACACATAAAACATGCATTAACATCCTTTCGTCGTAATACAGCAAATGTATTACATCACGTGATGCATTATTAGTGGCGATAGCATGCAAACACGATACGCAGTGTCTCTGCAGCGCTGCTTTGGCTTTCATCAGCATCTCAAAGAAAATAAACAAGAACGGATCTATACATGCTTTATAATGATAGCAGAAGTAAAAAAAGCTGCCTCATAAAAGTCGTTGAAAATTGGACAAGCTACCACTTGTTTTCAAAGAACTTGCAGTGGCGATGAAAAATAGACACGCCCCGCCTCGTCTTCATTGCAGTATAGCTCGGCAGGTATTCAATGGCCGTAAAATGTTTCAAAATGTGAGGGGTTGATGTATGATGTTGACAAACAAGTTTGACACTTGCAGTAATTTCAATAATTAGTCTTATATTACTTTTTTCATTTATTGTTTACACTACAACGGAGCGACAGCACCGCATCCGTTTTTAATGTTACTTGGGTGACACTTAGTGTTCAAATTGGGAAGTAACAGTACGTCAAGCACCACAACAACAAACGTAATACATGACAAATCTCCCCCACAAAAAAAACCTCGAATCTTTGTGACATTTTGTCAGGGTACTTTCTATGTAACACCAATATCTACTTTGCAATCCCCTTCAGTCGTGTATTTTCAAAATCCAGTAAAAATAAAGAGCATGAAGGAGTATTTTGTTGACGATAAAAACTACAAATCTGTCTGAAAAAGTCTGATGCCATTCGTGAAATTAAACAATCATAATCCACACCTTACCTTTGATCAAAGCAATTCAGCTGCAGATAGAGAGGAAGAGAGAGAGAGAAATCAGTTACTGTACTTCAACATAAATTTGCATCAAATGTAAAAAATGTTTTAAAAAGTATTATTTATCATTTTTAATTACAAAAAAATATTTGGGTTTGGAATGTTTTAATACTTCTTGCACACAATCGCTCCCAAACAAAAAGATACAATACAGAATAAAAACGTGAATTTTCTTGTTTGGAGAAAATGTTCAAACTTCCACAGAACCCACAACACACTTTTACCACATCCGCAAAATGGTCAGAACCAGAGATGCTCCTATCATGATCAGCCAATTTTCATGAAAATTGGTGCAATTCAAATACATAATTAAACTACTCTATCACGATTCATCATCGTTCATCATCGCCTTCAGGGTTCTCACGGTGAGAACCTCACTGCACACATACAGACCAATCATACAAATAGCAATGCCTTAATGAGGCATACAAAAGTAAATTTATCGAACATGATATATTCAAAAAATTCAAATATTTCAAAAAAATCATTCAACCAAAAACGTGCATGTAAAAACAAATCTTTTGTTATGACCCAAAAACTATGTGTGTATTTATATGTATATGAATAAGTATACAGCCACTGAACATTTTCAATAAATGTGAATACATGACTGAGCTACACGCCTCAAATGCCTCATTTTCTAAACAGAAATTACTTTGACACTAATAAAAACACCAGGTTGTCAGACGTAACTCAACAAAACTTGAGCTCCCCGTTGTTATTGAATAACTTCAGGGAGAAAGACGCCATACATTTTTGCCGTAAAGAAATTAAAATGGGGGGCGTATGATGACTTTATATACGAAACACAAGGCAACCTAAACAACATATGGACATTGAACCAATCTTATTTACAATGTACAAACATGACACCAATCGTCCTTATTTTGCTGATTTTAATCACCCCTCACGTTAGAGCGTCTTAGGACGCAAGGACTATAACGCTCAACGGTTGAAGAATATACGAATGTTGTTTACACGCGCGCTAACAAGCTAACTGTAACAAACGCAGATGCTAGCGTGCTAACAATAGCAAGAAGACGCACAGACCGTTTGAAGCTAAGTTGCCAACACGCGCGGACAAACACCAAATGGACATAAAAATGATAGTTTAAAGTAGATTAGACCATATTGGAGCACATTTAGCCATTTGAATTCTTAAGACGGCGTCTTACCGTTGTCGCGCAGCAAAGGCAGCACCGGAATGAATGTAATGTTCGCGTCGTAAAGCGTACATGCGCTCGTGAGGCATTTAAGGCAATGGGAAAATCTAAATTTCAAGTCCCTGGGGTAAGCTTATTAAATTACCGTGTTTTGAGCCACGTACCTAGTCACAAAAATGACGATGTGCTGCTGGTTGAACATCAAAAGTAGCGTTTGGACAATTCTGTGATAATTTTGCAATGTGGCGAGGCAGTGTCGTCTGTGGTTGTTTTGGACACGACTTTTGTAATAATAATCTTGGGCTGTTATCAGTTATCTACCCTTTACGATAGACGCACATGCACTTCGATTGGGTACATTGTGGATACGTTTCTTGTTTGCTGTCTGTATTCAGAGATGAATGCAATGAAGCGGGTTTTTGATTCTTCGAGCAAACGTGAATGCGTCTTGCCGGTTGTACTTGAGCGTGCTAACAATAGCATGAAGACGCGAGGACCGTTTGAGGCAAGGTTTCCTACACTCACAGGCAGACAAACATCATATGGACGTAAACATAATAGTTTATAGTAGATTAGACCATTATTGAGAACATTTGGCCTTTTGAATTCTTAGGGCGTTGTGTTGCGATTTACCGTCGTCACGTAGCAGCGGCAACACCGGAATAAATGTAATGTTTACGTCTATACGTGAATACGTATACAAATATACGGGTTAAGGAGGTTCACTTTTGGGGTTCAAATTTTAAAACGGGTTGAATCGGACAAAAATTGCAAAAATAGAGCAAATGTTGAATCCCCATAGAGAATGAATGGGAAATTTAAAAAAGAAAATTGCGCCAAAACGTTTTCAAATTTGGAACAAAACGAAAAAAAAAAACGGCTCTAGAAAGTTCACTTTTGCGGTTAAAATGTTGAAACGGGTTCAATCGGACAAAAATTGAAAAAGTTAGCGCAAATGTAGGTATTTAGGGCACTTAATGTTGAAATAAGATCACGGTTTGATAAGAGGCACTTCCGATCCAGCTGAGGTCACTTCCGGTTTATTCGCTTCCAGTTTAAAAAGGTGACTTCCGGTTTGATTTGGGGTCACTGCCGGTTTACTTGGGGTCGCTTCCTGTTTACCTAAGGTCATTTCCGGTTTGATTTGGGGCACTTCCGGTTCATTCTGGGTTCAGTGGGGGCACTTCAGGGTCAATCCAAGATGGCCACCACACTGGAAGTGGGGGTGAAGGGGCTTAATATGGTAAGCATAAGGTAAACAAAGTGAATAAAGTTGGAATGGGTTGAATCGGTTGAAAAATGTGGAAAAAAAGAGTAGTAAAATGAAATTGTAGAGAATTTTTGGAAAGTTGTGGAATAGGCAGGCAAAAGATGAACAGTTGAATGTTGGAACGGGTTGAATCGGTTAAAAAATGTAGAAGTGAGAGCAAATGTTGAATCCCCATAGAGAATGAATGGGAATTAAAAGAAAAAGCAATTGCGCCAAAATATTTTGAAATTTGGAACAAAACGAAAAAAACCAGCTTCAGGAGGTTCACTTTTGGGGTTAAAATGTTGAAACGGGTTCAATCGGACAAAAAATGCAAAAGTTAGCGACTAATGTAGCGATTTAGAGCAGTTAATGTTGAAATAAGGTCACTTCCGGTCTATTTGGGTCACTTCCGGTTTGAATAGAGGCACTTCCGGTCTAGCTGAGGTCACTTCCGGTTTATTTGGGGTCACTTCCGGTTTAAAAAGGTCACTTCCGGTTTAAAAAGGTCACTTCCGGTTTGATTTGGGGTCACTTCCGGTTTACTTGAGGTCACTTCCGGTTCATTTGGGGTCACTTCCGGTTTGATTTGGGTCACTTCCGGTCTATTTGGGTCACTTCCGGTTTGATTAGAGGCACTTCCGGTCTAGCTGAGGTCACTTCCGGTTTATTTGGGGTCACTTCCGGTTTAAAAAGGTCACTTCCGGTTTAAAAAGGTCACTTCCGGTTTGATTTGGGGTCACTTCCGGTTTACCTAAGGTCACTTCCTGTTTACCTAAGGTCACTTCCGGTTCGATTTGGGGCACTTCCGGTTCATTCTAGGGTCATTGGGAGCACTTCAGGGTCAATCCAAGATGGCCGCCACACTGGAAGTGGGGGTCAAGGGCTGAATTGTGTAAGCATAGTGGAAGTGGGGGTGAAGGGGGTGAATATGGTAAGGATGAGGTGACCAAAGTGAATAAAGTTGGAATGGGTTGAATCGGTTGAAAAATGTAGAAATTAGAGTAGAAAAACCAAATTTTGTAGAATTTGGTTGAATTTCAAAATTGAAAATTTGGAAATTTTGGTAAGTGGGAAGGTGTGGAATAGGTAGGCAAAAGATGAACAGTTGAAAGTTGGAATGGGTTGAATCGGTTGAAAAACGTAGAAGTTAGAGTAGAAAAACGAAATTTTGGAGAATTTGGTTGAATTTCAAATTTGAAATTTTGGAATTTTTGGTAGGTGAGAAGTTGTGGAATAGGCAGGCAAAAGATGAACAGTTGAAAATTGGAATGGGTTGAATCGGTTGAAAAATGTAGAAACTAGAGGTGAAAAACGAAATTTCGTGAAATTTTGTCGGAATTTTTAACGTGAAAACGTGAAATTTTTGAATTTGGGAATTTTGGGAATGTCGAGAATCATTCCGAATGTGGTTTGAATGTGCTGAATGAGGTGAATTTAAAAGGGGAATGACGTAAATGTGAAATGTAGAATCTGCCATTGAGAATGAATGGGGAAAAATTTGTCGTAAATTCGCGAATTTTGCGAAATCGGAAAATTTTCGGAACGAGAAAAATGGAAGCGCTCATCTCGTGAATATTTGGAATACGTCAAAAGTGGAACGGAGTGAATCGGATGAATTATGTGGAAGAAGAAGCGGGACAAAAAAGTGTGGAGAATAAAATATAATAATAATAATAATAATAATAATAATAATAGAGAATGGTGTAGAATAACATATGTGTGAAGGCCATCGCCTTCACACAATAATAATAATAATAATAATAGAGAATGGTGTAGAATAACATATGTGTGAAGGCCATCGCCTTCACACAATAATAATAGAGAATGGTGTAGAATAACATATGTGTGAAGGCCATCGCCTTCACACAATAATAATAATAATAATAATAGAGAATGGTGTAGAATAACATATGTGTGAAGGCCATCGCCTTCACACAACTAGAAAATGCAATTTCTGGAGAAATTGCGTGTGAAGGCGAAGACTTTGAATCACTTCTTGGCGAATGCTGGCGAATTATGCTGAAACGAGTTGAATTACTTGAGAAATGTAGAAAATAGAGGTGAAAAACGGAATTTTGGAGAATTTGGTGGAATTTCAGAATTTTGGAGAATTTGGTTGAGTTTAAAATCTTAAAATGTGGAATTTATGGCAAGTGGAAATTTGGGGAATAGGTAGGAAAAAGATGAAGAGTTGAAAGTTGGAATGAGTTGAATCGGTTGAACAATGTGAAAATTAGAGTAGAAAAACACATTTTTGGAGAATTTGGTTGAATTTCAAAATTTGGAATTTTTTGTAAGGGGAAGTTGTGGAATAGGTAAGCAAAAGATGAAGAGTTGAAAGTTGGAATGGGTTGAATCGGTAGAGAAATGTAGAAATGAGAGTAGAAAAACGAAATTTTGGAGAATTTGGTTGAATTTCAAATTTGGGATTTTTGGTAAGTGGGAAGTTGTGTAATACGTAGGCAAAAGATGAAGAGTTGAAAGTTGGAATGGGTTGAATCGGTTGAAAAATGTACAAATTAGAGTCGAAAAACGAAATTTTGCAGAATTTGGTTGAATTTCAAATTTGGAATTTTTGGTAAGTGGGAAGTTGTGAAATAGGTAAGCAAAAGATGAAAAGTTGAAAGTTGGAATGGATTGAATCGGTTGCACAATGTAAAGATTAGAGTAGAAAAACAAAATGTTTGAGAATTTGGTTGAATTTCAAATTTTTAATTTTTAATTTTTGGTAAGTGGGAAATTGTGGAATAGGTAGGCAAAAGATGAAGAGTTGAAAGTTGGAATGGGTTGAATCGGTTGAACAATGTAGAAATTACAGTAGAAAAACGAAATTTTGGAGATTTTGGTTGAATTTCAAATTTGGAATTTTTGGTAAGTCGGAAGTTGTGGAATAGGTAGGCCAAAGATGAAGAGTTGAAAGTTGGAATGGGTTGAATCGGTTGAACAATGTAGAAATTAGAGTAGAAAAACAAAATGTTGGAGAATTTGGTTGAATTTCAAATATGGAATTTTTGGTAAGTGGGAAGTTGTGGAATAGGTAGGCAAAAGATGAAGAGTTGAAAGTTGGAATGGGTTGAATCGGTTGAACAATGTAGAAATTAGATTAGAAAAACGAAATTTTGGAGAATTTGGTTGAATTTCAAATTTGGAATTTTTGGTAAACGGGAAGTTGTGGAATAGGTAGGCAAAACATGAACAGTTGAAAGTTGGAATGAGTTGAATCGGTTAAAAAATGTAGAAATTAGAGTAGAAAAACAAAATTTTTGAGAATTTGGTTGAATTCCAAATTTGGAATTTTTGGTAAGTCGGAAGTTGTGGAATAGGTAGGCAAAAGATGAAGAGTTGAAAGTTGGAATGGGTTGAATCGGTTGAACAATGTAGAAATTAGAGTAGAAAAACAAAATGTTGGAGAATTTGGTTGAATTTCAAATATGGAATTTTTGGTAAGTGGGAAGTTGTGGAATAGGTAGGCAAAAGATGAAGAGTTGAAAGTTGGAATGGGTTGAATCGGTTGAACAATGTAGAAATTAGATTAGAAAAACGAAATTTTGGAGAATTTGGTTGAATTTCAAATTTGGAATTTTTGGTAAACGGGAAGTTGTGGAATAGGTAGGCAAAACATGAACAGTTGAAAGTTGGAATGAGTTGAATCGGTTAAAAAATGTAGAAATTAGAGTAGAAAAACAAAATGTTGGAGAATTTGGTTGAATTTCAAATATGGAATTTTTGGTAAGTGGGAAGTTGTGGAATAGGTAGGCAAAACATGAACAGTTGAAAGTTGGAATGAGTTGAATCGGTTGAAAAATGTAGAAATTAGAGTAGAAAAACAAAATTTTTGAGAATTTGGTTGAATTCCAAATTTGAAAATTTGGAATTTTTCATAAGTTGGAAGTTGTGGAATAGTTAGAAAAAGATGAACAGTTGAAAGTTGGAATGGGTTGAATCGGTTAAAAAACGTAAAAGTTAGAGTGGAAAAACGAAAATTTGGAGAATTTGGTTGAATTTCAAATTTGGAATTTTTGGTAAGTGGGAAGTTGTGGAATAGGTAGGCAAAAGATGAACAGTTGAAAGTTGGAATGAGTTGAATCGGTTGAACAATGTAGAAAAAAGTGGAATGATGTAAATGTGAAATGTCGAATCTGCCATTAAGAATGAATGGGGAAAAATTTGTCGTAAGTTCGCGAATTTTGCGAAATCGGAAAATTTTCGGAACGAGAAAAATGGAAGCGCTCATCTCGTGAATATTTGGAACACGTCAAAAGTGGAACGGAGTGAATCGGATGAACTATGTGGAAGAAGAAGCGGGACAAAAAAGTGTGGAGAATAAAATATAATAATAATAATAATAACTAGAAAATGCAATTTCTGGAGAAATTGCGTGTGAAGGCGAATACTTTGAATCACTTCTTGGGGAATGATACCGAATGATGTTGAAATGAGTTGAATTTCTTGAGAAATGTGGAAAATAGAAGTGTAATACGGAATTTTGGAGAATTTGGTTGAATCACTTCTTGGGGAATGATGCCGAATGATGTTGAAATGAGTTGAATTATTTGAGAAATGTAGAAGTGTAAAACGAAATTTTGGAGAATTTGTGGTGAATTTCAAAATTGAAATTCATGAAGTGGGATTGAGCTGAACCTGTTGAAGTTGGAACAATACAAATAGGTTAAAAAAAATGGAAACTGCAGGTGAATATGTACATTTTAGAAAAAACAGTAAGCAAGAAAACCAGTAGGCGAGTAAAAACAGTAGATGCGCAAGAAATATTAGTCAACAATTAGAAACAGTCAGCAAGATAACTAGTAAGAATCAAATCTGAATCTGTCCTTATTCGGCATAACATAACATCTGCATGACAACATAACATCCACCAGGTGTCAGTGCTGAGCCACAGTTATTAGACATAAGATGAACAGTTTAAGTTTGGAACATGTCGAAAAAGACATTCCTGTCCACAAAGCCCAGTGAAAGGATACTGCTGCTTCAACGTTGGGGATGTCTGGATAATCTGCAGCAAAATCGAAAACAACACCAAAAATAAATCCTCTATCCACATTAAAAGTAAAATAACATTGAGTTTCTTTAAAAGTTGACAGAATTACATTGCATGTACAACGAAAAAATATGTACATCTCTTAAAACTTGTTACAAATGTAAGGCTGTGTGTGCAATTGTAACAGACAGAAATGATGAAGCCGGCTCATCCGCTGTGCAACATATTTATTTTCAGCGTCCTCTACTGGCAAAAATACATATTCCACTTGGACGCACAGGTTTCTTCCTCTCAATAGAAAAAAACCTTCCTATAAACCAAAAATTCTGGGGAGGCAAGTGCCACATAATGTTGATCTTTTATTTATCAATGTATGCAAACGAATAGTTTTTATGTATTATCTATCTGTTTACCTGGTCGTTTATTACACCCAAAATGTATTATAGCTTTTTCCATACGGTGCAGACATCCATTCTCATTCACATACATTCTCATATTCACCTTGATCAGAGGGTTTTAAAAAAAGTATTTACATACCATCTTTGTAGTTGCCTGATGGATCTGTCCAGGTTCCCCCTTGCTTAGTCTTGCGTTTTTTCGTTCGCGTCCACCGTGTTGCATGTTCCTTAACGTGAGTCAGTTCCACATGGACTATGGAAAATGTGCGTCGGCAGACAGTGCATATTTTCCTCACACTTTTTGACACATCTATTTTCTGCTTCACCGTCCTCTCGGCAAGATTGAAACTTGTGTGCTTTTTTTTTTTTAAGTAATACTTACCCCCTTGCGGTCGCAGTAACTGCCTGGAACGCGTCCATGCTGCTGAGTTAACTTCTGCAATCTACTTTGCGGTGCCACTGCACTTCAACCAATGAGATAATAAACTAAAGACAGCAGAAGTTGCAAATATCCTAAAATAAGACATAGGTAAAATACTATATACTATACATGAGAACCATATACGATACATTAATACCATTAACTACACATTAAAACAATACTTTAGCGACTGTATTTGCTATAAACAAATAAATAAACTGGGTCGCCTAAATCGGCGGATGACGTCGCCGGTAATGATATCCAACATCCACGAGGTGTCAGTGCTGAGCGACACAATCAACAGATTGTGAATCTATTTGCAATACCGTAATTATTCTAATTATCGGCCATATTCTAATAATCGCCCAGTGTGTGTTAGCGATGGGATAAATAAAAAACATTGGTACCTCTAATTATCGCCCATGCTGCTAAAAATTCCTTCCAAAACTTACGTTTTCCTCCGTGACCGCATGCCGACGTCATTGCGCAAGTTTCAATATAACTGATTTGACAGCACGTTGTGTGTCCCTTTTAAATTGTTTTTCTCCGTAAATTATGATACAATTATACATACAATATCCTCACACAATTACCGTATGCGAGGCATGCGCTCGAACAAGACGATCGCGATAATATGACGTGGGCAACACGTGATGTGCGACGGTAACGTGTCGCATCGATGGCGCGTCAATGGACGCATCCCGCTGTTCGAGGTAGATCAGAACAGCCGCTGTTCTAGTGTTAAGAACACCAGTGAGATACTACATAAGGAAAATATACATATTATCGCCCATTTCAGTGCCCCTTGTAGATCGGACAATAATGGGTGATAATTAGAATAAATACGGTAATTTAATAAAACGGGTCACCTAAATCCACGGAAGACGTTGCTTGTAATTATTTCATACAGCCACTAGATGTCAGTGTTGAATGACTAAATCAAGATAGGGCTCTTATTTGCAATAGAAATATAATAAACTGGGTCACTTAAATACACGGATGACTTTGCTGGTAAGGATTTTCAACATCCACCAGGTGCTGAGCGACAGAATCAACAGATAGGGAAGATACTGCTTATCACCCAACATATTGCACATTTAGCAAAGTTTAGTAAAGACCTACTTACTTTTTTTCTGGTTTTGTTGTAGCTTATGTGGTTATCAAGCCAACCTACGTATGAAAGGAAAACTAAATATGTCTAAATAACTTGAATTTTGGTGTAGGAATTGTCAATAATAATTCATCATAATTTAAAAAAAAACAGTAGGAAAAATATGGGGGGGAATTAAAGTATCTATTGCATTGATACAACTAATACATTTATTATAATGACACAACACACAATTTATACACAGACAACTAAATATAACTAAGTGGTGACATATATTATCATAATTTAGATTAAATTAATTCAATTTAATAAAAATAAAGAAAATAAACAATGACTATTTTGTGCATATAACTTTAATCATAGAACATTTTAAACAGAACAACAAACAAGTAACAAGAAATACAAACAATAAAACAAAAAAAAAAAAACAAAATTACCACAAAAACCCCTCTGGGGGAAAATTAGGGCCATCGGGGAATCTTTGGTTCCACTTATTCAAAGGAACATCTTTGGTAGCATTGTTGGCGTCGACAAGCTCCACGTGTTCGCCTTTTATTTTAAAGGCCATCACGTGAAACGCCTCGTCTTCCAGTTCCTGCGCAAAGACATTTAATGACAATTTATTATGTGTTTAAAACACCACAAGAAAACATGATGGATGGATGGACGGACGGATGGATGGGGTTGGGAATGTATGTATGTAGGTAGGTAGGTAGGTAGGTAGGTAGGTAGGTAGGTAGGTAGGTAGGTAGGTGGGTTGCTTAGATAGATAGGTAGGTAGGTAGGTAGGTAGGTAGGTAGGTAGGTAGGTAGGTAGGTAGGTAGGTAGGTAGGTAGGTAGGTAGGTAGGTGGGTTGCTTAGATAGATAGATAGATAGATAGATAGATAGATAGATAGATAGATAGATAGATAGATAGATAGATAGATAGATAGATAGATAGATGGGTAGGTAGGTGGGTAGGTTGCTTAGATAGATAGATAGATAGATAGATAGATAGATAGATAGATAGATAGATAGATAGATAGATAGATAGATAGATAGATAGATAGATAGATAGATAGGTAGGTAGGTAGGTAGGTAGGTAGGTAGGTAGGTAGATGGGTAGGTAGGTGGGTAGGTTGCTTAGATAGATAGATAGATAGATAGATAGATAGATAGATAGATAGATAGATAGATAGATAGATAGATAGATAGATAGATAGGTAGGTAGGTAGGTAGGTAGGTAGGTAGGTAGGTAGGTAGGTAGGTAGGTAGGTAGGTAGGTAGGTAGGTAGATGGGTAGGTAGGTGGGTAGGTTGCTTAGATAGATAGATAGATAGATAGATAGATAGATAGATAGATAGATAGATAGATAGATAGATAGATAGATAGATAGGTAGGTAGGTAGGTAGGTAGGTAGGTAGGTAGGTAGGTAGGTAGGTAGGTAGGTAGGTAGGTAGGTAGGTAGATGGGTAGGTAGGTGGGTAGGTTGCTTAGATAGATAGATAGATAGATAGATAGATAGATAGATAGATAGATAGATAGATAGATAGATAGATAGATAGATAGATAGATAGATAGATAGATAGATAGATAGATAGATAGATAGATAGATAGATAGATAGATAGGCAGGCAGGCAGGCAGGCAGGCAGGCAGGCAGGCAGGCAGGCAGGCAGACAGACAGACAGATAAAAAAACTTAAAACCTAAAACAATTTGATTAATTTCATGACCATAATCACAACCACAATGATTTTATACAGTCAAGGAAGCAAGTGAAATTATATGTCTGTAGGGCTGTATCTGAGACAAAATCTTATAAAATTGGTGATCCAGATTTAGAGAAAACTCCTAAAGCATGAATCTGACTTCAGCCTTGATGATGATGAGCCACTGATAGCATTTTTTGTCAAGTAAATAACAGTTTGTCTATACACAGGAAAAAAACTGCATGCTTTAGGTACCTTTATCACAGTATTTTCTGTGGAGTGGAGCTCCACACCACCAGAACAAGCTGTCTTCATGTGCGTCATAGATAGCCGCTGTCCAACTTTTACTTGAAAAAAGTTGCTCTCTCGCCACCTGAGCACTTTTATTTCCCTGTGATCCTATAATGAAGATGTCAAATTAGTACTAGCTGTTGAAATGTAGATCTAGGCTACAATTACGAAGGCAACATGATGCCCTAAGGGACCTTACTCAGGTGAAATGAGAGTGTGATATATATCAATATTTAGACACACACACACATGTACACATACACACGCACATATACGTAGTGTGTGAGAGAGAGAGAACAATCAGTTTACTTTTTTTAAAAAAAAAATGCCCAATGGGATCGGCATCCCACGTGCAAACACCATCCTGATGGGGCGGATCTAAAAAAAGAAAGACAGATTAAACCTCAATACTTCATGAAGGAGAGGGAACAAAAAGAGAGAGATTGATCTTACAGCAGAGACAATGCCATCTGTTGTAAAGAGGACACCCTCCTCGTGGTAAATGTCCTTCAATTCTCTGGTAATACTTGAAGGGTACAAGAGAGCTGTCCCCTTCTCCTCCAAATGGGCCGTCACCTCCATCCTCCCAGCCACATAGATGGAGGTGTTGTGCCGGGAGAGGAGGACCCCTTCCTCTCTTCCCCGGCCAAAATTTATAAAACGGAATGTACCTCCGACAGAGACGTCGGAGGCTAAATTCGGAAACAAAATGAATTTACACACACGGTGGCCGTCACAGAGGGCGACCACTGTGTTGCAGTGGGAGGTCCCAGCCTCCACTGTCCCATCCTCTTTTAAGAGCCATTGAGAGTATTTTTTAATCGTTTTTAACGCCACTACTTTGGCCGTGAGCGCCGCTGGCAACTGGTGTAGGGTCCATAGGTTTTCCATTCTGAAAAAAATTAATAAAAAAAATAACTGATCAACAGAGACATAATTACTACAGCACTTATATATGGTTTAATTAGTCTACATGATGACAGAAATTGATTTCATAAAATAGCAGCCCTACCCCTTTGGAAGGACTATGGTAAATGTGTATACCCTTCCCCAAATGGCTATTGTAGAATTGTTTTTTGTTGTTTTTATCTATCTATCTATCTATCTATCTATCTATCTATCTATCTATCTATCTATCTATCTATCTATCTATCTATCTGTCTGTCTGTCTGTCTGTCTGTCTGTCTGTCTGTCTGTCTGTCTGTCTGTCTGTTTATTTATTTATTTATTTATTTATTATTTTCCAATGAATTACTTCCAGTTTTGTGTATTTTGGAAGTTGTTAAGAGTTGACTCCTTTGATCTACAATTTCATTCCCTACATAATTTAGGAAGCTCATATCATGTTGGCGCCTGTGCATTTGTTCCCACGGTAAGCAAATATTCTAATAAATTAGCACTCTAAAATGTGTGATTATACATTTATATGTGCACTCTAAGAAAATAAAACGCTTTTACGAGAAAAAATACAGCGGATTGTAAAACACATTACACAACCTGTAAATCTTACAATTTAAAACTATAATTCCTCACAAAATAACATTTGTGTACAAAACTGATAAATCCAACATCAATTTTAAACCAATTTAACATGACTGCCTTCATTTTCTCATGTACAATTTGCACGGAGACATTGCTTATTTTACATCTGATCGCATTCAATTTCACTGAAAAACATCAGTGTAAAAGTATTAATAATCATCATTAAAAGCCTCATTTTGAGAAATTAATTAGACTGATTATTTTCTATTTGTTATAGTGAATAAACATTTGCATACTACTGCCAGAAACGGTGCTGAGAGTTGACTCTTTTATCTAGCCGCGCAACTCGCATGATTGACAGCGCCACCTTTTTTTTTTCTGGCCGCTCATTCGTTCCCAGGATTTTTTTCCCTCATGCGGTAAGGATCAAAAGAGGTGTCCAGCCTTGTTAAGGCGGCATCACAATGTTACACGGATAAAACAATATTGCCCATTTATAATTGTACAAATAAGTTTATACAATATGACTCGGATTATTTGCTCATTTCGTTTTAGAGTACGCACTACTAAATGATAATTAGTCAAGACACACAAAATGCACCAAGATGTACATTCTCTGTCTGTCTTAAAAACTAAACCATATGAAGAAATATATTGTTCGAGAGATGCTTACTAATGGATACATTTTTTGAGGTCATAGGACTCTTATAATAGATATAATAATATACATGTTTAAGGTCATAGGACTCATGTAATAGTTTTACACTTGCCGTCGTGCGCGAGGTTTATTTTGCTTCTTTTTTCCATCGTGCTAGAATTCCAGCTCTTCTTCAACCAAATCGGTACAATTGTTATTATACCTTGTAAGAAACGAACCTGAAGACGTCTTACTAAAATTCGCGTGTACAGGCTTTTTAGGAACATTTGAAAAGGCCTGTCTGTACACGCTAAAAAGTGAGGATGTGACTTAATTTTCACCCAGTTTAAAGTAGCAAATACTAATTTACACAGTAACACAATGGTGTACAGTACAACAATAGACTACAAAGTGTTTATAAATGTTTTGGGAAAATCTAATTTCGGATCGGGGTGACATTGATAAAGAGCGACTTACCTCTTTCGATGTCTGGGAAGCTCTGGCGGGAACCGTGCGCCCCAACATGTTTGTGGGTAGTGGGAAACTTCAACTACAGTGCAGGCTAAACAGATATGCAACATTTGCGTATGCGAGCAATAAAAAGAGTGTCAGATATATGCCTGTAAATTCGTGTGAAATGTGACTATACGATTGAGTGAACATGTTACAGCATTTTAAGCTGATGTTCATGATATGATATACATACTACGATCATAGTCCTTGTGAATTCAGATTTCTTTGAACGTATCACAACCCCCAACCCCCGCCCCCATGCAACTTTAATAGTATTGACCAATATGATATTAATTACACACGCAAGAAATAAAAATACTAACAGCTAAACACCTCATGTGAAATGTGATTCTACGATTGAGAGCTGTCAGTCATGGTCAAAATATATTTTTCACCATGACTACAGTTCTGATCTCGGTTCTAAACGCCATTCTCTGCGGCCAGATGTTGTTCACCAAGTATAAATTGGCAATGACTAAGTGGTAAAATAAATGGGCAATTTGAAAAGGCATGTACACGCGGATGTCTAGTAAATTAAATGTGAGGATATAGGAATACTTAATTTTCACAACGTTTAAAGTGGCGAATACTAATTTCCACAGTAACAGTAACGCAATGGTTTACAGAGCACTGGGTCTGATTGGCTACCATTACGCTGCCTTAGCCAACCGGTCACGTAATTGGACGCTGCCTTTGCCAACCGCTCACGTAATTGGTCGCTGCCTTAGCCAATCGCTCACTGACTTATTACGTTAACCCGGAAACTGTCTTGTGTTCAGCAGTTCGATGACAATGTGAAAGTAAAAACAAAACACAAATGAAAATCTATTCAACTACATTTTCACTTTCACACAGAAAAAATCGACAGTGCTCTAAAATGGTAATAAGAAATAAAAAAACAAGATATGCATTATAAAAAAGTTAATAGTGTTTAAAGAAGCATAGAAAATGTCAAAATTATGTAATACTTGGAATAGAAGTAACTTTTAGAAACGCGAGAAATAACAAAAATATAAAAAAATGGATGGATAAAAAAATATAACATGATTAAAAAATTATAAACATGAAAAATAATAAACAATAATTGAATAAATTGGACTTGACTTGAATGTGTTCAAATTCATGTTTAAATATTGGAAACAGAAAACATAATAAACAAGTATGAATAAATTGGACTTGACTCGAATGTGTTCAAATTCATGTTTAAATATTGGAAACAGAAAACATAATAAACCAATCACAAGGGGAATAAAAACACGGTGCTTTTTGGGACAAAATACAGTTTTTATTTTAATTGAATCAAAGAAGTAATGCTTGAAATAATATAAATAACTTTCAGAAACTCTGCAGAAATACAAATAAAAACATATATCAAGTATTTTACTGATTCAATAAATAATAAACATAAAAATGATAAACAAGAATGAATAAAGACTTGAATGTGTTCAAATTCACGTTTAAATATTGGAAGAAATAAACAATAAAGCAAGCCCAACAAAAGAAAAAAAATGGGTTCTTTTTGGGGCAAAATACAATGTTCTTTTTTTTTAGCTGAATCAAACATGTAATGCTAGAAATAATATAACTTTTAGAAACTCTCAAGAAATAACAAAAATAGAAAACATATTAAATGTTTTACTGATTCAATAAATAATAAACACAGTAATAATAAACAATAATGAATAAAGACTTAAATGTCTTCAAATGTACGTTTAAACATTGGACACACCAAACATAATGAACCAAACACAAGAAAAGAAAAAGCGTGCTTTATAGGACAAAAATGCAGTATGATTATTTTTCCAGCTGAATCAAAGACGGCAGTGGGGCAAAAAATATGCCATAAAGAAAGCCATGCTTGTGCATGGGGATGCAATTTTTTTTATTTATTACAAAAGATAATGCAAACATAATTTGAGGCAATAAATAAAAATATAGAATGTTCAACAACTGTGCAACTCAAAATGGTTACAACTTCAGAGTTTAAAGCACTGCCAAAATAACAAATTAACTGAATGAATGAATAAATAAATAAATAAATAAATAAATAAATAAATAAATAAATGAATAAATGAATGAATGAATGAATGAATGAATGAATGAATGAATGAACGAATGAGAACAGAAAACAGACTGTATCTGAGGCTTAGTAGAGTAAAATCAGAGGTACAAGCTTCCGACTGTTAAAGGCCAAGCTGTTCTTTTGTCTGCGCTTCCGACTGTTAAAGGCCAAGCTGTTTTTTGTATGCATTTCTGGATGCATGTAGAACCACAGGCAATACCCAAGAACATACTAAAAAAACCATGAAAGAGGTGTTGAGAAAAAGGAGCAAAATGCTTCATGAAAATATTCCTTTTATATAAATAAATAAACAAATAAATAAATAAATAAATAAATAAATAAATAAATAAATAAATAAATAAATGAGAACAGAAAACAGACTGCATGTGAGGCTTAGTAGAGTAAAATCAGAGGCTTCCAACTGTTAAAGGCCAAGCTGTTCTTTGTCTGCATTTCTGGATGCGTGTAGAACCACAGGCAATACCCAAGAACATACTAAAAAAAATCATGAAAGAGGTGTTGAGGAAAAGGAGCAAAATGATTCATGAAAATGTTCCTTGTTGGTTACTCACAGAAGAATCAGAAGAAGTCCTGTGTGTTACCATGCTGTTTTGGGAGTTTGTGTTTCATGATGCTGGCCTCCCTTGTACAGGTCTTTTTGAAAGGCTGGGCTCTCCCTGTGCTATAATATAACATCATAATTAATTCATTTATAAAAATCACATTACAATACAGTCATACGTCAGCCATATGTACAACTTGCGTCCATCTACTAAAGAGTGAATGACATGAACACATTCAATTTGGAATGACAGTTACTTACGTGTTGCTTGGAGTCAATAGAAAAGGAGAACATTGGTCCCATGGATCTTCTTAAAATGTCGGTCATTTCTTTGGCTAGACAGGCCTGGTCAAATGGAGCATGTGGAGCCACACGCAACATAAAAAACTGAAGAAGAAGAAAAAACACAGAGGTGGTTGACGACATGAGTTGAAAAAGACATTCAAAATTAAAGAGGGTGTTTTGTGACAATAGTCAATAATAATTGGCTACTTACAGAGGAATGAGAAGTCCTGCTTCTTGCCACCCTGGCTTGGGAGTCATTGGTCCATGATGAATGTTTTTGCATGCTCAAGGTCTTTGTGGAGAAAAAAGGACAATCCAGCAAAATTGATTGAAAATGTATGATTCTATAGAGGGCTTACACAAGCTTAACTATAAATTACAACATGTTACAATGTTATAATTACATTACAATAAGGTGATATGTCATGCCTCTGGCCTCCATTCTGGGATGAACTGCTCTCACAAGATAAAAACTGTTAAAATACAAAAGAGTGAAATAGCAGCATTTACTGTCGTTAGAAAGAAAGGAAAAAACATGTTTCATGACGAGCAACTTACCTCATCTGTTTTCTGTTCTCGCCTCGTGATTATGACATTAAAAAAAATTCAAAATAAAAATTAAAAACAATTAAAAAATTAAAGTTTAAAAGGCCTTCCCTTAACTCTTCTGTAAAATTTGATTGTAAAATTGAAAAAGTTAAAAAGTCCCCCCTTATCTCAACCATAAGTTAATTTAAAAATGTAAAAAGTTAAAAAGTTAAAAGTTTTCAAAGTTAATTTAAAAATGTAAAAAGTTAAAAGTTTTCAAAGTTAAAATTAAAAAAAATAAAAGTAAAATTTTTAAAAATTAAAAAGTTGAGTTGAGGGAAGGCTTTTTGAAATTTTAAAAAGCCTTTGCCTTCCCTTAACTCAACTTGATTCCTCACCAACCACCAACCACTATCCATCTCAACCTACAGGACTATCTTTCCACCATAGACATGAGGTCAGCTACATTTATACTATCTGCAGAAAACATAAAGTATGTCATACATAGGTCTGTAGTTATGTTTTATTTTGAATCTAATGGTTTCTTTCATTTGTCATTTTGAGCAACCTTCGTCCCAGATCCCATCTACCATAAAGGCAACAAATCACCCACCACATCCCACCACTAATATTATACACTTACGACGACGTTCACGTTTTGATTTCCATCCTTTTTGCAAATGCTGAACGACATGATTTAGCTGTGGCTTACCTTTCAGTGGTCAAAACACAGAAAACAGGATTGTGATAGCTGTAGTACGTTTGCAAGACACCTGAATGAAGAGCACACTGAGGTCGAGAGACAAAAATTAGGTCAAGCAATGTGTTTTTGTCAGTGGTAGCAGTGGTTATGAGTTGTGTGTAACCTGTTGAGCGAAACAAATCAAGAATGGGCTTGAATGAGGCAGATTGCATATCTTCATTAAAATCTCCACATACCAAGATCTGATGATGGTCCATTACTTCAAGATACCTTAACAAATTTCCCAGGCTTGGCAGAAATGTGCGCAGACTGTTGCCTGGAGGCCGGTAAACGGCAGCAATCAACACATTGAGGGGAGCTTCAAGTTTCACCACAACAAATTCAATGTCGGTCACACCCTGTATGTATTTCTTTTCCTGGGCCGCGATGTGACTTTTGACACAAATACCTACGCCGCCACCAAGTTTTGTTGCCAAGTCAGGACAGTTTGTGTAAGAATCTCTTCGGTTCCTGTGAAACATTGTGAAGCCTTCCAAGCAGGCACGTCCATCAGCCACAGATCCTTGAAAGTGTGTCTCTGTGAAGCACAAAACATCAGCAAAATGCAGTTCGTGGTGACACCTGATATCCTGCACATGACAAGACAGCCCTTCGGTGTTATGATGGATGACAACCAGGTGATTTGCCCGATCTACCGACGGCATCACGTGAAGGAGGGGCATTACGCTCTCCAAAGAATCCTCTGCCATCTCAGCAAGAGCAGCAGTGATTTCTGGATTTGCATGAAGTCTTCTCTCATCCATATGCAGAATATGCAGACCACTGAGCGAAGTCACTCTACTCAAAGCTACGTACCCCATACCATGTTCGAAAACGCCTTTCAGCGAAACAGCAGCCTCTGATGTTGTCATGCCTTGTACCTTGTGGATCGTGCAGGCAAAAGCAAGCTTGATAGGAAACTGTCGACGCATCACTCCAGCCTTTTTCAGCTTTTCCTCCTGTCTGTCAATGTACACACGGTTAGCGGCACGCGCTGTGTTACTCACATGATCAAGTTCCAACCCAAGTTTCTGGACACGGGCTTCGTTCGGATAGTTGACCAATTCCACAATTTTTGCAAACGTCCCGTTGCACAAACCTGCTTGAACATCAATATTACGTGTGAGCATAACCCGAGCACCGAGGGCAACTTTGATTGAGTCCGGGAGCTCGCTCTTAGCGCCTTGCACAGGGAAAGTTTGCCTCGCCATTCTGCCAGTTCGTTTGTCCTTCTTGTAGTCATCTGCATCAATTTGTACAATGTCCTTATGAAGCAGAGTCAGCATCGCAGAGTTATGGCCATCTACCTGTTTATTGGTGGCAAAAACATGCAGAATATGACTTGGACACATTTCTGGAGAAGTGTACCTTGTGGCAAGCAGAGCTCTGTCCAGTTCCGACAGTTCTTCAGACTTCTCTTTGACCCTGAGTCGGTTCAGGAGTTCAGCAAAGGCAACATCATCTTTCTGCCTCATGATGGTGGTGAGCGTGATCTTTTTGAAGTTGTCACGCCAGTGGTCCAGCCGAGTGGGATCGTACACGCATAGAGGTTTGGACTGTCTCACGGGAGGGAGCTGAAAGAAATCTCCAACAGCAACAACAGACATGCCACCAAAAGGTAAATTGATGCCTTTGATTTGTTTCAACCTGGCATTCACATAGGCAAAGAGGTCTTTGGACACCATGGAAATTTCGTCGATAATGAGTATTTCGGCGATTGACAGCTCGGCTCTGACTTCGTCCAGTTTATTGCCCAGGCCGTGGTATGGGGGTTTGAGACATCTCGGCAGTTTGAGCAGACAATGCAAAGTTGTCCCAGAAATGTTGAAAGCCGCCGTGCCAGTGAAGGCTGCGAGAACAACCGTCTGTTTGGAAATGTCGGCCTCCTCAGCCAGCCGTGGTAGTCTGTTCAGTATTTTGGTAGCCTCTGCATGGATACATTTGATCAGATGTGATTTGCCGGTCCCGGCGCCACCGTTGATGTAGTAGAAGAACTGCTCGATTGGCTTTGAGTTACACACACGTTTTATGCACCAATCTCTGACCTTGTAGAAGACAGCCGCTTGCTTTTGGTTCAGGTTCCGATACATGTCACGTAACACTGTGGGATCGATGGCAGCAGCCT
This sequence comes from Syngnathus scovelli, assembly GCF_024217435.2. NCBI lineage: Eukaryota > Metazoa > Chordata > Actinopteri > Syngnathiformes > Syngnathidae > Syngnathus > Syngnathus scovelli. The sequence continues at coordinate 8,485,514 of NC_090865.1, forward strand.
CTGTCACAATGGAAATTTCTGTTGTTTCTGACCTTACGTTATAGTCCGGGACATTTTCCTCCACGTTGTCATTTGGTTCATCTCTTGCGTTGATTTCCTCAATGCATTCGAGTCTTTGCAACTCACTCTCAGGAGCCAGGTGGCACCATTCGTTTATGACAAGCCCACTCTCCTCCACCTCTTGGATGGCATCGTCAATGTCTTTACTGTGTTTCTCATACCTTTCTCTGTTCCTTTTGACAATTTCGCACACACGCTCCACAGAGTCACTATATGGTAACTGTACACAGGCATGATCATGAAACAACTGATATGAGGGACAGCGTTCAGATTTTAACTGGCAATTAGCACGATGAGGCAGGTACAGCTTGAGCAAGGAGCAATAATATTCCTCTGGATTCTTTTGTTCTGAGAATTTGCAATATTTGATGACTGCAGGTTTTTCTTTTCTTTTCTGGACAAACCCCATGTCATTCAGCAGACGCAAAACATTTTTGCCTCTTACCTGTTTGCCATAAACAATTCTGCATGTTGATGCAAAATCAGCCAAGCACATCACTTCAAAGTCCTTCGTTTGGGGTCTGCATTTATATTTGTCTGGCAGGCCAGTCATCCACACTTCATGAGACTCCTGCGTTTTGCCCTCAAGGAGTGAGAGAGGATAACTCATTTTCAGCGCATTGTCACTCGTTTGTACAAATATCATACTGCGAGAGGACTGTTTCATATGCAAGCCGCACGCACGTGCGACACACTCCTGAGCACTCACTTCTCTTTTTTTTGAGTACGCTTGCATGATTTGTTTCATTTCATCACTCTCATTGACATTTTCATTGCGTGAGTTTTCAATAACAGATTTCAAGTATTGACTCAGACCGTGTTCAGCTTTGCTGATGTAGCTGCAGATGTATGCGATGCACGAATAGGCATTCAGAATGTACTGGATGTCCAAGTTGCCATCCCAGGCAAGAAGCAAATGGCGGTTGTAGTTGTTCACCCAGCAGTCTTTTGGATCTCGCTTGAGCACAACCGAACTCTTTGAGGCGGTCATGTACAAACATTCCATGTACTCAGCATCAGTGAGCTTGCATTTAGCCAAAAGCTGTGGCAAAGTCAGGGATGATGTTTCAGGTTCATTCAGCAAACGCTGCACACGAACAAGCTTGTCATTTGCCACCACCTGCTTCTCCTTGTGTTGATCTTGATTTTCACAGGCTGCAGGTGTGATGATCATTGTGGTTTCGCACGGTTGTTTGGGAAAACCAAATCTGCAGTTTGCACCTTGGTGTTTGACACACGTTTTGGAGTGACTTTTGCTGTGCATCTGAACTTCTGTGACTTTTTTATACAATTCGGGTTCCTTTTCTGGGTCCGGCAGCTGAGCCGAGATGTAGCGAGACACAAATTCACAGATGGCTCCTTCTGAGGCTTCCTCAAACACAGGGGCACCTTTAACCCATATGAGACAATGAATGTGAGGACTTCCTCTGTGCTGAAACTCTAACCTGTAGAAGTAGTCAACGACTTCACCAATCGGTTGTGCCGGAGAGAGGATCAAATCTCTGAACAGAGCTTCCACACGTTTGTCAAACATGCGCATTGTCGTCACTGGATTGCTGCGCAGAATCTCACACTTGGTAGCCCAGTCAAGTTCAGCAAAATTCACCACCTCACCTTGTTGCGCTTTAATGGCAGTGATGACCTCTTCCCAACGCATTTCGGCAGCAGAAAATGTGCAAAAAAATGTGGGTGTACCCAGCTGTCGGATCATTGCAAAGAGATCTTTGGTGGTTCTTTCCCAATAGGCTGGCGTCCCTCTCAGGGGAGTCATAAAACGGACGGCATCTTTGCTGCGCACCAGTTTTTCAACTTCACGTTTGTCCTGCAGCATAGCATTGTTTATCCTTCGACCATCCCTGGTAAAAGGTTTACCTTTGCGTAGCTGGATTCTCATGCTTGATGTTGCCTGGTAAATTTCAGTCACAAACTGAGCAAAGAACAAGTAGTTTGTATCACGAGCAAAACGTTCATCCACACAACACAGACGTGTTTTGAAATATTTGCTTGGTGTGAGTTTTATTTGTCTCCCTTCATCAAGGGTGTTTTTTCCAGTTGGAAACTGCACTGGAAATGCCATGGCCTCAAGTTTGGGTGTCCTGAAAAAGCTTACAGGGTTATTTCTTTCTGCAGGAGCCACACAGTAAATGCCTTGAGTAAAACTCATAATTTCCTCTGACACATCATTTGGTTGGAGACATGACTCCAGGATAACCCCACCGTTTGGTGCATCACCTTCTTCCACATTGTCAGCACTCTGTTGGTTTTGCACATTACCACAAGGATCATTCTGTGAGTCACTGTTCAATTCACAGAGAGCATCCCTCTCAAATGTGTGGATTGCCTCGAGGTCTTCCTCATTGTAGTCACTTTCGTTCATTTCGTCTCCATCAGAGCTGCTCTCGTCATCAGCGAGCGTCGGGTCACAAAGGTCAGCATCGTTGCGAATGGTTATGTTTCTGTACTGCGGATGAATTTGTTTCAGTTTTATCAGGGCACTCATTAGCTTGGACCACGTGACAGTTTGAAATATCTGATGCCCTTTGTAACAGAGTCGTCTCTTCAGTTTCACTCGCAACACCTGAGACCTACTTCTTAGTCTGGGCAAGACATTGACCGTTTCTTCCACTTCAGATGGTACACACACAACATTCCCACGAATGGCTCGTTGTTGACCCTTTGGCAGAGGGACAATTTTGGCAAATGAAATGCATTTTGAAACAAGATGTCTTTCCAGAATATTCAGATCACACAGTTCAGTGGGAATGTCTGCAAGTTGGAGATTGTTACTTACAGCAAGTGCTGGCATTTTACCATCTTTGAGATGTGCATGGCAGGTGTGACATATCCACTCCATTTTTCTCTCATCCGGTACTTTGCAGCATGTGTTACATTCACGATCACAAACATGAACAAACCTTCGTGTAAGGCAACTTGCAACAACGTCCTTGTTTTTCTTATATTGGATCAGCTGGCGTACTTGATTGGGAAATAATGCTCTGTGGCAAACTGTGCAAACAAAAGTCGGTCCATTTTTTACCTGAACTTGGAAGAGCGCAACAGCTTTCATGATTGCGCAGTCGTTTCTCTCTTTACATAATCTGTTGATGACTCTGTATTTTTGTAGCAGTTTCATTGCAGTGCGATTTGCATTTGCCTTCATTGATGAATCATGTTTGGCTTTCCAGACCAAACTCGTGTTTTCTTTCTGCTTGGATCTGAATACAGGATCAAGTGCGTAACGTTCTTTGATATAAGATCGTTGTTTACGCCTAAATTCATCGTCATGACCATATCTTTGCTTGATGTAGGAACGTTGTTTGTTCCGAAATGTATCGTCATGACTATATCTCTGCTTGATATAGGAACGTTGTTTGTTCCGAAATTGATCGTCATGACCATATCTTTGCTTGATATAGGAACGTTGTTTGTTCCGAAATTGATCGTCATGACCATATCTCTGCTTGATATAAAAGCGCTGTTTGTTCCGAAATTCATCATTATGACTATATCTCAGATTGATATAGGAACGTTGTTTGTTCCGAAATGTATCGTCATCACCATATCTCTGCTTGATATAGGAACGTTGTTTCTTCCGAAATGTATCGTCATGACCATATCTCTGCTTGATATAAGAACGTTGTTTGTTCCGAAATGTATCGTCATGATCATACCTCTGCTTGATATAGGAACGTTGTCTGTTCCGAAATGTATCGTCATGACCATATCTCTGCTTGATATAAGATCGCTGTTTCATCTTAATTGTGTCATGTTTGCAATAGCGGTCGACTGCAAACGACTTTTGTTTTACACGGAAATTAGGGTCTTGCTGGTAGCGAGTCACTATGTAGGACTTTTTACGTTGTCTAATCTCTGGAGTTTGGCCGTAACTTTCCTTTTTTTTCAGGTTTGCGTTTATTCGCCTTGTTTCTTGTTTTGTGACTCTCGCCATAGCTTTATCAATTATCTTATGGGCTTGAGTTCGTCTTTGAAATGTTTTCCTTTTGGATTTCGCAATTTTCAACACATCTCGTGTTTGTTTTTGTTGTGTACATTCCACCTTACTGTTGTCATGCGCCTCCTCAATGGACTCGTAGTCTTTGCTAGCACATGGTCTGGACTCACCCGTCACCACACGCTGTGTCATCTCAGCAGCAGACTGGCTTAACATAGCATCATCATTGTGTGTTCTCATAAGAGACGATTCTGCATCAGTCGCCATTTCACGATCACTTGCATTGTCAATAGGTTGAAAACTTACCGGCATCAATTCATATTGAGTAGTGGGAGCGGCACCAGCCAGAGTGAAAACCTGTATGAGCTTATCTATCAGATCGTTCAAATGTGTAAAAAGCATCATGACAGCTGTACCATGTGGTGCACCGGCAGGCAGAGGGAGCCCATCACGTTCTCTGGCGTGTGGATCAAAATAGCCATATCTTCCTTGGTTTTGGAAAACTGCAATAAACAATGAATTCATAACCAAAATAGCACAATTTATCTCTGACACCAGGCACTGAAGTCCGTCACGGAGCATCATAAATGCCACATCAGCAATAGAGGAATTGAAAAGACCATACATTGACTGATACTTTATTAACACATGTTGTTTGTGAAAGCCATTCACAATGGATGGAATTTCATCGGTTGCCAAATGATGATGTTCGTACCGTCCTTCTGCTTTCAGCATAGCCACAGTAGCCACATAGAGCTCATTGCCTCGATCGAGAACAAGGTCCAGGTGAGCACTGGTCACATTGTCTGTCTCCTGCAGGAAAGCTAGAAATGTAACAGAGTTTGCAGCACACTGACTGTTTCTGGAATCAGCATACTTTGGATGATCTTGACTGTAGGATGCCAAAACGCATGTTACAGGATCATGAGATGTAGACATTACCTCCATAGAGTTTTCAGGTTCAATGGCCATCAATTCTTTGGCGGCTGTTGGTTTATCTGCACTTCCAGAGTCTGTGTTATTTTTACGCTTTTGCCAGGTTACTTTGAGAGCTTGCGCCTTCTTGCTTTTGCGTGGCATGGCTCGCGTGTTGCACTTTTCTCAATTGGATTCCGCACAACAGGTAATAAAGAAGTCTCAATAGTCAGGCCCCGATGCAAGGGGGATATCTTTCAATTCACAGCCCAAAAAGGGTTTTTTCAATGCACAGCCCAAAAAGGGGTTTTGTCTTATCCACACCACAAATCGTCTTATCAACACCACAAGAGGGACAGTAATTGAAAGAAGTCAGAGACACAAGGTAGAGCAGCGATAAAGAGGGTTGGGGTGGGACTCAGTCGACAGCCTGGAGAGAAGGGGTACAAATAGCATAAAAGCATTAATTAAAGTCAACCACATAATTCAAATCGTTGTTACAACGGTACCATCTTCCTACCACTCTTATAATTCAGGTCAGCTTTAAAAAATTGTAGCACTGCAGTCTTATTTTTACTGTGACCACTGACCCGCTGTATATGAGAAATTGACTTAAATTAAATTTCCATGACAATTTATAATAAAATGTGAAATTCGGCGAGCAATTCTGTACAGAAAATCATGTTAATTATGTGGCCACATAAAATGAATGATAAAATGCACAGCAGTAAATGCTTAAAGATTGTAGTTATATTCCTAACAATAGCATTTATTTATGGCATAATGGGTGGAAGCATGGTTAGCTGGCTGGATACAATCCGCACTTCACCTTTGGTCAAAGCGAATGAACTCTGCAAACAGAGACAAAAAGAGAATCAGTTATTGTACTTGAACATACATCTGCGTACAAAAATCATACAAAATGTTGCAAGACTTTAAAATATACAAATATTTTGATATTCTAAATATTTTGTAGCACACAATCTCCTTAATCAAAATTAAGCAAGAACAGAACATCAAAATTTGAATATTCTTCACTTCAAACACATCCACACAGTGGTCACAACTAAGGATGCTCATGTCACCAAACAAACCAATGATACAAAAAATTAGAGGAATAGTCACTATTCACACACAATACGACTGAAGGTCGCAATTTGTTAGAAAACCCAAAGGGTTAGCTTAATATTACATTTGAATATGACACATATTCAACCAATGGTAACATAAACACACATAAAACATGCATTAACATCCTTTCGTCGTAATACAGCAAATGTATTACATCACGTGATGCATTATTAGTGGCGATAGCATGCAAACACGATACGCAGTGTCTCTGCAGCGCTGCTTTGGCTTTCATCAGCATCTCAAAGAAAATAAACAAGAACGGATCTATACATGCTTTATAATGATAGCAGAAGTAAAAAAAGCTGCCTCATAAAAGTCGTTGAAAATTGGACAAGCTACCACTTGTTTTCAAAGAACTTGCAGTGGCGATGAAAAATAGACACGCCCCGCCTCGTCTTCATTGCAGTATAGCTCGGCAGGTATTCAATGGCCGTAAAATGTTTCAAAATGTGAGGGGTTGATGTATGATGTTGACAAACAAGTTTGACACTTGCAGTAATTTCAATAATTAGTCTTATATTACTTTTTTCATTTATTGTTTACACTACAACGGAGCGACAGCACCGCATCCGTTTTTAATGTTACTTGGGTGACACTTAGTGTTCAAATTGGGAAGTAACAGTACGTCAAGCACCACAACAACAAACGTAATACATGACAAATCTCCCCCACAAAAAAAACCTCGAATCTTTGTGACATTTTGTCAGGGTACTTTCTATGTAACACCAATATCTACTTTGCAATCCCCTTCAGTCGTGTATTTTCAAAATCCAGTAAAAATAAAGAGCATGAAGGAGTATTTTGTTGACGATAAAAACTACAAATCTGTCTGAAAAAGTCTGATGCCATTCGTGAAATTAAACAATCATAATCCACACCTTACCTTTGATCAAAGCAATTCAGCTGCAGATAGAGAGGAAGAGAGAGAGAGAAATCAGTTACTGTACTTCAACATAAATTTGCATCAAATGTAAAAAATGTTTTAAAAAGTATTATTTATCATTTTTAATTACAAAAAAATATTTGGGTTTGGAATGTTTTAATACTTCTTGCACACAATCGCTCCCAAACAAAAAGATACAATACAGAATAAAAACGTGAATTTTCTTGTTTGGAGAAAATGTTCAAACTTCCACAGAACCCACAACACACTTTTACCACATCCGCAAAATGGTCAGAACCAGAGATGCTCCTATCATGATCAGCCAATTTTCATGAAAATTGGTGCAATTCAAATACATAATTAAACTACTCTATCACGATTCATCATCGTTCATCATCGCCTTCAGGGTTCTCACGGTGAGAACCTCACTGCACACATACAGACCAATCATACAAATAGCAATGCCTTAATGAGGCATACAAAAGTAAATTTATCGAACATGATATATTCAAAAAATTCAAATATTTCAAAAAAATCATTCAACCAAAAACGTGCATGTAAAAACAAATCTTTTGTTATGACCCAAAAACTATGTGTGTATTTATATGTATATGAATAAGTATACAGCCACTGAACATTTTCAATAAATGTGAATACATGACTGAGCTACACGCCTCAAATGCCTCATTTTCTAAACAGAAATTACTTTGACACTAATAAAAACACCAGGTTGTCAGACGTAACTCAACAAAACTTGAGCTCCCCGTTGTTATTGAATAACTTCAGGGAGAAAGACGCCATACATTTTTGCCGTAAAGAAATTAAAATGGGGGGCGTATGATGACTTTATATACGAAACACAAGGCAACCTAAACAACATATGGACATTGAACCAATCTTATTTACAATGTACAAACATGACACCAATCGTCCTTATTTTGCTGATTTTAATCACCCCTCACGTTAGAGCGTCTTAGGACGCAAGGACTATAACGCTCAACGGTTGAAGAATATACGAATGTTGTTTACACGCGCGCTAACAAGCTAACTGTAACAAACGCAGATGCTAGCGTGCTAACAATAGCAAGAAGACGCACAGACCGTTTGAAGCTAAGTTGCCAACACGCGCGGACAAACACCAAATGGACATAAAAATGATAGTTTAAAGTAGATTAGACCATATTGGAGCACATTTAGCCATTTGAATTCTTAAGACGGCGTCTTACCGTTGTCGCGCAGCAAAGGCAGCACCGGAATGAATGTAATGTTCGCGTCGTAAAGCGTACATGCGCTCGTGAGGCATTTAAGGCAATGGGAAAATCTAAATTTCAAGTCCCTGGGGTAAGCTTATTAAATTACCGTGTTTTGAGCCACGTACCTAGTCACAAAAATGACGATGTGCTGCTGGTTGAACATCAAAAGTAGCGTTTGGACAATTCTGTGATAATTTTGCAATGTGGCGAGGCAGTGTCGTCTGTGGTTGTTTTGGACACGACTTTTGTAATAATAATCTTGGGCTGTTATCAGTTATCTACCCTTTACGATAGACGCACATGCACTTCGATTGGGTACATTGTGGATACGTTTCTTGTTTGCTGTCTGTATTCAGAGATGAATGCAATGAAGCGGGTTTTTGATTCTTCGAGCAAACGTGAATGCGTCTTGCCGGTTGTACTTGAGCGTGCTAACAATAGCATGAAGACGCGAGGACCGTTTGAGGCAAGGTTTCCTACACTCACAGGCAGACAAACATCATATGGACGTAAACATAATAGTTTATAGTAGATTAGACCATTATTGAGAACATTTGGCCTTTTGAATTCTTAGGGCGTTGTGTTGCGATTTACCGTCGTCACGTAGCAGCGGCAACACCGGAATAAATGTAATGTTTACGTCTATACGTGAATACGTATACAAATATACGGGTTAAGGAGGTTCACTTTTGGGGTTCAAATTTTAAAACGGGTTGAATCGGACAAAAATTGCAAAAATAGAGCAAATGTTGAATCCCCATAGAGAATGAATGGGAAATTTAAAAAAGAAAATTGCGCCAAAACGTTTTCAAATTTGGAACAAAACGAAAAAAAAAAACGGCTCTAGAAAGTTCACTTTTGCGGTTAAAATGTTGAAACGGGTTCAATCGGACAAAAATTGAAAAAGTTAGCGCAAATGTAGGTATTTAGGGCACTTAATGTTGAAATAAGATCACGGTTTGATAAGAGGCACTTCCGATCCAGCTGAGGTCACTTCCGGTTTATTCGCTTCCAGTTTAAAAAGGTGACTTCCGGTTTGATTTGGGGTCACTGCCGGTTTACTTGGGGTCGCTTCCTGTTTACCTAAGGTCATTTCCGGTTTGATTTGGGGCACTTCCGGTTCATTCTGGGTTCAGTGGGGGCACTTCAGGGTCAATCCAAGATGGCCACCACACTGGAAGTGGGGGTGAAGGGGCTTAATATGGTAAGCATAAGGTAAACAAAGTGAATAAAGTTGGAATGGGTTGAATCGGTTGAAAAATGTGGAAAAAAAGAGTAGTAAAATGAAATTGTAGAGAATTTTTGGAAAGTTGTGGAATAGGCAGGCAAAAGATGAACAGTTGAATGTTGGAACGGGTTGAATCGGTTAAAAAATGTAGAAGTGAGAGCAAATGTTGAATCCCCATAGAGAATGAATGGGAATTAAAAGAAAAAGCAATTGCGCCAAAATATTTTGAAATTTGGAACAAAACGAAAAAAACCAGCTTCAGGAGGTTCACTTTTGGGGTTAAAATGTTGAAACGGGTTCAATCGGACAAAAAATGCAAAAGTTAGCGACTAATGTAGCGATTTAGAGCAGTTAATGTTGAAATAAGGTCACTTCCGGTCTATTTGGGTCACTTCCGGTTTGAATAGAGGCACTTCCGGTCTAGCTGAGGTCACTTCCGGTTTATTTGGGGTCACTTCCGGTTTAAAAAGGTCACTTCCGGTTTAAAAAGGTCACTTCCGGTTTGATTTGGGGTCACTTCCGGTTTACTTGAGGTCACTTCCGGTTCATTTGGGGTCACTTCCGGTTTGATTTGGGTCACTTCCGGTCTATTTGGGTCACTTCCGGTTTGATTAGAGGCACTTCCGGTCTAGCTGAGGTCACTTCCGGTTTATTTGGGGTCACTTCCGGTTTAAAAAGGTCACTTCCGGTTTAAAAAGGTCACTTCCGGTTTGATTTGGGGTCACTTCCGGTTTACCTAAGGTCACTTCCTGTTTACCTAAGGTCACTTCCGGTTCGATTTGGGGCACTTCCGGTTCATTCTAGGGTCATTGGGAGCACTTCAGGGTCAATCCAAGATGGCCGCCACACTGGAAGTGGGGGTCAAGGGCTGAATTGTGTAAGCATAGTGGAAGTGGGGGTGAAGGGGGTGAATATGGTAAGGATGAGGTGACCAAAGTGAATAAAGTTGGAATGGGTTGAATCGGTTGAAAAATGTAGAAATTAGAGTAGAAAAACCAAATTTTGTAGAATTTGGTTGAATTTCAAAATTGAAAATTTGGAAATTTTGGTAAGTGGGAAGGTGTGGAATAGGTAGGCAAAAGATGAACAGTTGAAAGTTGGAATGGGTTGAATCGGTTGAAAAACGTAGAAGTTAGAGTAGAAAAACGAAATTTTGGAGAATTTGGTTGAATTTCAAATTTGAAATTTTGGAATTTTTGGTAGGTGAGAAGTTGTGGAATAGGCAGGCAAAAGATGAACAGTTGAAAATTGGAATGGGTTGAATCGGTTGAAAAATGTAGAAACTAGAGGTGAAAAACGAAATTTCGTGAAATTTTGTCGGAATTTTTAACGTGAAAACGTGAAATTTTTGAATTTGGGAATTTTGGGAATGTCGAGAATCATTCCGAATGTGGTTTGAATGTGCTGAATGAGGTGAATTTAAAAGGGGAATGACGTAAATGTGAAATGTAGAATCTGCCATTGAGAATGAATGGGGAAAAATTTGTCGTAAATTCGCGAATTTTGCGAAATCGGAAAATTTTCGGAACGAGAAAAATGGAAGCGCTCATCTCGTGAATATTTGGAATACGTCAAAAGTGGAACGGAGTGAATCGGATGAATTATGTGGAAGAAGAAGCGGGACAAAAAAGTGTGGAGAATAAAATATAATAATAATAATAATAATAATAATAATAATAGAGAATGGTGTAGAATAACATATGTGTGAAGGCCATCGCCTTCACACAATAATAGAGAATGGTGTAGAATAACATATGTGTGAAGGCCATCGCCTTCACACAATAATAGAGAATGGTGTAGAATAACATATGTGTGAAGGCCATCGCCTTCACACAATAATAATAATAGAGAATGGTGTAGAATAACATATGTGTGAAGGCCATCGCCTTCACACAACTAGAAAATGCAATTTCTGGAGAAATTGCGTGTGAAGGCGAAGACTTTGAATCACTTCTTGGGGAATGATGCCGAATGATGTTGAAATGAGTTGAATTTCTTGAGAAATGTGGAAAATAGAAGTGTAATACTAAATTTTTGAGAATATGGTTGAATTTCAAATTTGATTTTTGGAATTTTTGGTAAGTGGAAAGTTGTGGAATAGGCAGGCAAAGGATGAACAGTTGAATGTTGGAACGGGTTGAATCGGTTAAAAAATGTAGAAGTGAGAGCAAATGTTGAATCCCCATAGAGAATGAATGGGAATTAAAAGAAAAAGCAATTGCGCCAAAATATTTTGAAATTTGGAACAAAACGTAAAAAAACAGCTTCAGGAGGTTCACTTTTGGAGTTAAAATGTTGAAATGGGTTCAATCGGACAAAAAAAGCAAAAGTGAGCGCCTAATGTAGCTATTTAGGGCAGTTAATGTTGAAATAAGGTCACTTTGGTGATTTGGGTCACTTCCGGTCTATTTGGGTCACTTCCGGTTTGAGTAGAGGCACTTCCGGTCTAGCCGAGGTAACTTCCGGTTTATTTGGGGTCACTTCCGGTTTAAAACGATCACTTCCGGTTTAAAAAGGTCACTTCCGGTTTGATTTGGGGTCACTTCCGGTTTACCTGGGGTCACTTCCGGTTCATTTAGGGTCACTTCCGGTTTGATTTGGGTCACTTCCGGTCTATTTGAGTCATTTCCGGTTTGAATAGAGGCACTTCCGGTCTAGCTGAGGTCACTTCCGGTTTATTTGGGGTCACTTCCGGTTTAAAAAGGTCACTTCCGGTTTAAAAAGGTCACTTCCGGTTTGATTTGAGGTCACTTCCGGTTTACCTGGGGTCACTTCCGGTTCATTTGGGGTCACTTCCGGTTTGATTTGGGTCACTTCCGGTTTAAAAAGGTCACTTCCGGTTTGATTTGGGGTCACTTCCGGTTTACTTGAGGTCACTTCCGGTTCATTTGGGGTCACTTCCGGTTTGATTTGGGTCACTTCCGGTCTATTTGGGTCACTTCCGGTTTGATTAGAGGCACTTCCGGTCTAGCTGAGGTCACTTCCGGTTTATTTGGGGTCACTTCCGGTTTAAAAAGGTCACTTCCTGTTTAAAAAGGTCACTTCCGGTTTGATTTGGGGTCACTTCCGGTTTACCTGAGGTCACTTCCTGTTTACCTAAGGTCACTTCCGGTTTGATTTGGGGCACTTCCGGTTCATTCTAGGTTCATTGGGAGCACTTCAGGGTCAATCCAAGATGGCCGCCACACTGGAAGTGGGGGTCAAGGGTTGAAATGTGTAAGCATAGTGGAAGTGGGGGTGAAGGGGGTGAATATGGTAAGGATGAGGTGACCAAAGTGAATAGAGTTGGAATGGGTTGAATCGGTTGAAAAATGTAGAAATTAGAGTAGAAAAACCAAATTTTGTAGAATTTGGTTGAATTTCAAAATTGAAAATTTGGAAATTTTGGTAAGTGGGAAGGTGTGGAATAGGTAGGCAAAAGATGAACACTTGAAAGTTGGAATGGGTTGAATCGGTTGAAAAACGTAGAAGTTAGAGTAGAAAAACGAAATTTTGGAGAATTTGGTTGAATTTCAAATTTGAAATTTTGGAATTTTTGATAGGTGAGAAGTTGTGGAATAGGCAGGCAAAAGATGAACAGTTGAAAGTTGGAATGGGTTGAATCGGTTGAAAAATGTAGAAATTAGAGTAGAAAAACGAAATTACGAAGAATTTGGTTGAATTTCAAATTTGAAAATTTGGAATTTTTTGTAAGTGGGAAGTTGTGGAATAGGTAGGCAAAAGATGAACAGTTGGAAGTTGGAACGGGTTGAATCGGTCGAAAAATGTAGAAACTAGAGGTGAAAAACGAAATTTCGTGAAATTTTGTCGGAATTTTTAACGTGAAAACGTGAAATTTTTGAATTTGGGAATTTTGGGAATGTCGAGAATCATTCCGAATGTGGTTTGAATGTGCTGAATGAGGTGAATTTAAAAGGGGAATGACGTAAAAGTGAAATGTCGAATCTGCCATTGAGAATGAATGGGGAAAAATTTGTCGTAAATTCGCGAATTTTGCGAAATCGGAAAATTTTCGGAACGAGAAAAATGGAAGCGCTCATCTCGTGAATATTTGGAATACGTCAAAAGTGGAACGGAGTGAATCGGATGAATTATGTGGAAGAAGAAGCGGGACAAAAAAGTGTGGAGAATAAAATATAATAATAATAATAACTAGAATTTGCAATTCCTGAAGAAATTGCGTGTGAAGGTGAAGAGGTTGAATAAATACTTGGGGAATGTTGCAGAATGATGTTGAAAAGAGTTGAATCGGTTGAAAAATGTAGAAATTACAAGGGAAAAAGGAAATTTGGGAAAATTCGGTGTGAATTTCAAAATTGAAAATTTGGAATTTTGGGTAAGTGGGAAGTTGTGGAATAGGTAGGAAAATGATGAACAGTTGAAAGGTGGAATGGGTTGAATAAGTTGAAAATGTAGAAATTAGAGTAGAAAAACAAAATTGTAGAGAATTTTTGGTAAGTGGGAAGTTGTGGAATAGGAAGGCAAAAGATGAACAGTTGAAAGTTGGAACAAATTGAATCGGTTAAAAATTGTAGAAGTTAGACCAAATCTTGAATCCTAATAGAGAATGAATGGGAATTAAAAGAAAAAAAAATTGCACCAAAAGTTTCTGAAATTTGGAACAAAAGGAAAAAAACGGCTTCAGGAGGTTCACTTTTAGGGTTAAAATGTTGAAATGGGTTTAATCGGGCGAAATTTGCAAAAGTTAGCGCAAATGTAGGTATTTAGGGCACTTAATGTTGAAATATGGTCACTTCCGGTTTGATTTGGGTCACTTCCGGTTTGATTAGAGGCACTTCCGGTCTAGCTGAGGTCACTTCCGGTTTATTTGGGGTCACTTCCGGTTTAAAAAGGTCACTTCCGGTTGAAAAAGGTCACTTCCGGTTTGATTTGGGGTCACTTCCGGTTTGATTTGGGGTCACTTCCGGTTTACCTGAGGTCACTTCCGGTTCATTTGGGGTCAATTCCGGTTTGATTTGGGGCACTTCCAGTTCATTCTGCGTACATTGGGGCACTTCAGGGTCAATCCAAGATGGCCGCCACTCTGGAAGTGGGGGTCAAGGGTTGAATTGTGGAAGTGGGGGTGAAGGGGGTGAATATGGTAAGCATAAGGTGAACAAAGTGAATAAAGTTGGAATTGGTTGAATCGGTTGAAAAATGTAGAAATTAGAAGGGAAAAACTAAATTTTTGGAAAATTTGGTGTCAATTTCAAAATTGAAAATTTGGAAATTTTGCTAAGTGGGAAGGTGTGGAATAGGTAGGCAAAAGATAAACAGTTGAAAGTTGGAACGAGTAAAATCGGCGGAAAAATGTAGAAATTAGAAGTGAAAAACTGAATTTAGCGAAATTTTGCAAAATTTTGTGCAAATTTTAAAAGTGAAAACGTGAAATTTTTGAATTTGGCAAGTTTGGGAATGTCCCCAATGTGATTTGAATGTATTGAAATAAGTGAATTTCAAACTGGAACAACAAAAATGTGAAATGTTGAATCTGCCATTAAGAATGAATGGGGAAAAAATTGCCATAAAATCGTGAATTTTGTGAAAACGGAAAATTTTTTGAACGAAAAAAATGTAAGCACCTATGTCATGAATATTTGGAATAAGTGAAAAGTGGAACGGAGTCAATCGGTTGAAGTATGTGGAAGTAGTTAACGGACAAAAAAGTGAGCGGAATAAGTAGAATAATAATAATAACTAGAATTTGCAATTCCTGAAGAAATTGCGTGTGAAGGTGAAGAGGTTGAATAAATACTTGGGGAATGCTGCAGAATGATGTTGAAAAGAGTTGAATCGGTTGAAAAATGTAGAAATTACAAGGGAAAAAGGAAATTTGGGAAAATTGGGTGTGAATTTCAAAATTGAAAATTTGGAATTTTGGGTAAGTGGGAAGTTGTGAAATAGGTAGGAAAATGATGAACAGTTGAAAGGTGGAATGGGTTGAATAAGTTGAAAATGTAGAAATTAGAGTAGAAAAACAAAATTGTAGAGAATTTTTGGTAAGTGGGAAGTTGTGGAATAGGAAGGCAAAAGAGGAACAGTTGAAAGTTGGAACGAGTTGAATCGGTTAAAAAATGTAGAAGTTAGAGCAAATCTTGAATCCTAATAGAGAATGAATGGGAATTAAAAGAAAAAAAATTGCGCCAAAAGTTTTTGAAATTTGGGACAAAAGGAAAAAAAAGGCTTCAGGAGGTTCACTTTTGGGGTTAAAATGTTGAAACGGGTTTAATCGGGCAAAATTTGCGAAAGTTAGTGCAAATGTATGTATTTAGGGCACTTAATGTAGAAATATGGTCACTTCCGGTTTGATTTGGGTCACTTCCGGTCTATTTGGGTCACTTCCGGTTTGATAAGAGGCACTTCCTGTCTAGCTGAGGTCACTTCCGGTTTAAAAAGGTCACTTCCTGTTTAAAAAGGTCACTTCCGGTTTGATTTGGGGTCACTTCCGGTTTGATTTTGGGTCACTTCCAGTTTACCTAAGGTCACTTCTGGTTTACCTAAGGTCACTTCCGGTTTGATTTGAGATACTTCTGGTTCATTCTGGGTTCATTGGGGGCACTTCAAGGTCAATCCAAGATGGCCGCCACACTGGAAGTGGGGGTCAAGGGGGTGAATATGGTAAGCATAAGGTGAACAAAGTGAATAAAGTTGGAATGGGTTGAATCGGTTCAAAAATGTATAAATTACAGTAGAAAAACAAAATTGCAGAGAATTTTTGGTAAGTGGGAAGTTGTGGAATAGGAAGGCAAAAGATGAACAGTTGAAAGTTGGAACGAGTTGAATTGGTTAAAAAATGTAGAAGTTTGAGCAAATCTTGAATCCTAATAGAGAATGAATGAGAATTAAAAGAAAAAAAATTGCGCCAAGATTTTTGGAAATTTGGAACAAAAGGAAAAAAACGGCTTCAGGAGGTTCACTTTTGGGGTTTAAATGTTGAAACGGGTTTAATCGGCCAAACTTTGTAAAAGTTAGCCCAAATGTAGGTATTTAAGGGACCTAATGTTGAAATATGGTCACTTCCGGTTAGATTTGGGTCACTTCCGGTCTATTTGGGTCACTTCCGGTTTGATTAGAGGCACTTCCGGTCTACCTGAGGTCACTTCCGGTTTATTTGTGGTCACTTCCGGTGTAAAAAGGTCACTTCCGGTTTAAAAAGGTCACTTCCGGTTTGATTTGGGGTCACTTCCGGTTTACCTGAGGTCACTTCCGGTTCATTTGGGGTCACTTCCGGTTTGATTTGGGTCACTTCCAGTCTATTTAGGTCACTTCCGGTTTGATTAGAGGCACTTCCGGTCTATTTAGGTCACTTCCGGTTTGATTAGAGGCACTTCCGGTCTAGCTGAGGTCACTTCCGGTTTATTTGGGGTCACTTCCGGTTTAAAAAGGTCACTTCCGGTTTGATTTGGGGTCACTTCCGGTTTGATTTGGGGTCACTTCCGGTTTACCTGAGGTCACTTCCGGTTCATTTGGGGTCAATTCCGGTTTGATTTGGGGCACTTCCAGTTCATTCCGGGTTCATTGGGGCACTTCAGGGTCAATCCAAGATGGCCGCCACTCTGGAAGTGGGGGTCAAGGGTTGAATTGTGGAAGTGGGGGTGAAGGGGGTGAATATGGTAAGCATAAGGTGAACAAAGTGAATAAAGTTGGAATGGGTTGAATCGGTTGAAAAATGTAGAAATTAGAAGGGAAAAACTAAATTTTGGGAAAATTTGGTGTGAATTTCAAAATTGAAAATTTGGAAATTTTGCTAAGTGGGAAGGTGTGGAATAGGTAGGCAAAAGATGAACAGTTGAAAGTTGGAACGAGTTGAATCGGTGGAAAAATGTAGAAACTAGAAGTGAAAAACTAAATTTTGTGAAATTTTGCAAAATTTTGTGCAAATTTTAAAAGTGAAAACGTGAAATTTTTGAATTTGGCAAGTTTGGGAATGTCCCCAATGTGATTTGAATGTGTTGAAATAAGTGAATTTCAAACTGGAACAACAAAAATGTGAAATGTTGAATCTGCCATTAAGAATGAATGGGGAAAAAAATGCCACAAAATCGTGAATTTTGTGAAAACGGAAAATTTTTCGAACAAAAAAAATGTAAGCAGCCGTGTCATGAATATTTGGAATAAGTGAAAAGTGGAACGGAGTGAATCGGTTGAAGTATGTGGAAGGAGTTAAGCGTCAAAAAAGTGAGCGGAATAAGTAGAATAATAATAATAATAATAATAATAATAATAAAGGACAGCAATAACAATAGTGTGAAGGTCTTCACCTTCACACTAATAAAGGACAGCAATAACAATAGTGTGAAGGTCTTCACCTTCACACTAACTAGAAAATGCAATTTCTGGAGAAATTGCGTGTGAAGGCGAAGACTTTGAATCACTTCTTGGGGAATGCTGGCGAATTATGCTGAAACAAGTTGAATTACTTGAGAAATGTAGAAAATAGAGGTGAAAAACGGAATTTTGGAGAATTTGGTGGAATTTCAGAATTTTGGAGAATTTGGTTGAGTTTAAAATCTTAAAATGTGGAATTTATGGCAAGTGGAAATTTGGGGAATAGGTAGGAAAAAGATGAAGAGTTGAAAGTTGGAATGAGTTGAATCGGTTGAACAATGTGAAAATTAGAGTAGAAAAACACATTTTTTGGAGAATTTGGTTGAATTTCAAATTTCAAAATTTGGAATTTTTTGTAAGGGGAAGTTGTGGAATAGGTAAGCACAAGATGAAGAGTTGAAAGTTGGAATGGGTTGAATCGGTAGAGAAATGTAGAAATGAGAGTAGAAAAACGAAATTTTGGAGAATTTGGTTGAATTTCAAATTTGGGATTTTTGGTAAGTGGCAAGTTGTGTAATACGTAGGCAAAAGATGAACAGTTGAAAGTTGGAATGGGTTGAATCGGTTGAAAAATGTACAAATTAGAGTCGAAAAACGAAATTTTGCAGAATTTGGTTGAATTTCAAATTTGGAATTTTTGGTAAGTGGGAAGTTGTGAAATAGGTAAGCAAAAGATGAAAAGTTGAAAGTTGGAATGGATTGAATTGGTTGCACAATGTAAAGATTAGAGTAGAAAAACAAAATGTTTGAGAATTTGTTTGAATTTCAAATTTTTAATTTTTGGTAAGTGGGAAATTGTGGAATAGGTAGGCAAAAGATGAAGAGTTTAAAGTTGGAATGGGTTGAATCGGTTGAACAATGTAGAAATTACAGTAGAAAAACGAAATTTTGGAGATTTTGGTTGAATTTCAAATTTGGAATTTTTGGTAAGTCGGAAGTTGTGGAATAGGTAGGCCAAAGATGAAGAGTTGAAAGTTGGAATGGGTTGAATCGGTTGAACAATGTAGAAATTAGAGTAGAAAAACAAAATGTTGGAGAATTTGGTTGAATTTCAAATATGGAATTTTTGGTAAGTGGGAAGTTGTGGAATAGGTAGGCAAAAGATGAAGAGTTGAAAGTTGGAATGGGTTGAATCGGTTGAACAATGTAGAAATTAGATTAGAAAAATGAAATTTTGGAGAATTTGGTTGAATTTCAAATTTGGAATTTTTGGTAAACGGGAAGTTGTGGAATAGGTAGGCAAAACATGAACAGTTGAAAGTTGGAATGAGTTGAATCGGTTAAAAAATGTAGAAATTAGAGTAGAAAAACAACATTTTTGAGAATTTGGTTGAATTCCAAATTTGGAATTTTTGGTAAGTCGGAAGTTGTGGAATAGGTAGGCAAAAGTTGAAGAGTTGAAAGTTGGAATGGGTTGAATCGGTTGAACAATGTAGAAATTAGAGTAGAAAAACAAAATGTTGGAGAATTTGGTTGAATTTCAAATATGGAATTTTTTGGTAAGTGGGAAGTTGTGGAATAGGTAGGCAAAAGATGAAGAGTTGAAAGTTGGAATGGGTTGAATCGGTTGAACAATGTAGAAATTAGATTAGAAAAACGAAATTTTGGAGAATTTGGTTGAATTTCAAATTTGGAATTTTTGGTAAACGGGAAGTTGTGGAATAGGTAGGCAAAACATGAACAGTTGAAAGTTGGAATGAGTTGAATCGGTTAAAAAATGTAGAAATTAGAGTAGAAAAACAAAATGTTGGAGAATTTGGTTGAATTTCAAATATGGAATTTTTGGTAAGTGGGAAGTTGTGGAATAGGTAGGCAAAACATGAACATTTGAAAGTTGGAATGAGTTGAATCGGTTGAAAAATGTAGAAATTAGAGTAGAAAAACAAAATTTTTGAGAATTTGGTTGAATTCCAAATTTGAAAATTTGGAATTTTTCATAAGTTGGAAGTTGTGGAATAGTTAGAAAAAGATGAACAGTTGAAAGTTGGAATGGGTTGAATCGGTTGAAAAACGTAAAAGTTAGAGTGGAAAAACGAAATTTTGGAGAATTTGGTTGAATTTCAAATTTGGAATTTTTGGTAAGTGGGAAGTTGTGGAATAGGTAGGCAAAAGATGAACAGTTGAAAGTTGGAATGAGTTGAATCGGTTGAACAATGTAGAAAAAAGTGGAATGATGTAAATGTGAAATGTCGAATCTGCCATTAAGAATGAATGGGGAAAAATTTGTCGTAAGTTCGCGAATTTTGCGAAATCGGAAAATTTTCGGAACGAGAAAAATGGAAGCGCTCATCTCGTGAATATTTGGAACACGTCAAAAGTGGAACGGAGTGAATCGGATGAATTATGTGGAAGAAGAAGCGGGACAAAAAAGTGTGGAGAATAAAATATAATAATAATAATAATAACTAGAAAATGCAATTTCTGGAGAAATTGCGTGTGAAGGCGAAGACTTTGAATCACTTCTTGGGGAATGATGCCGAATGATGTTGAAATGAGTTGAATTTCTTGAGAAATGTGGAAAATAGAAGTGTAATACTAAATTTTTGAGAATATGGTTGAATTTCCAATTTGATTTTTGGAATTTTTGGTAAGTGGAAAGTTGTGGAATAGGCAGGCAAAGGATGAACAGTTGAATGTTGGAACGGGTTGAATCGGTTAAAAAATGTAGAAGTGAGAGCAAATGTTGAATCCCCATAGAGAATGAATGGGAATTAAAAGAAAAAGCAATTGCGCCAAAATATTTTGAAATTTGGAACAAAACGTAAAAAAACAGCTTCAGGAGGTTCACTTTTGGGGTTAAAATGTTGAAACGGGTTCAATCGGACAAAAAATGCAAAAGTTAGCGCCTAATGTAGCTATTTATGGCAGTTAATGTTGAAATAAGTTCACTTCCGGGTTGATTTGGGTCACTTCCGGTCCATTTGGGTCACTTCCGGTCTGATTAGAGGCACTTCCGGTCCAGCTGAGGTCACTTCCGGTTTATTTGGGGTCACTTCCGGTTTAAAAAGGTCACTTCCGGTTTAAAAAGGTCACTTCCGGTTTGATTTGGGGTCACTTCCGGTTTACCTGAGGTCACTTCCTGTTTACCTAAGGTCACTTCCGGTTTGATTTGGGCCACTTCCGGTTCATTCTAGGTTCATTGGGAGCACTTCAGGGTCAATCCAAGATGGCCGCCACACTGGAAGTGGGGGTCAAGGGTTGAATTTTGTAAGCATAGTGGAAGTGGGGGTGAAGGGGGTGAATATGGTAAGGATGAGGTGACCAAAGTGAATAAAGTTGGAATGGGTTGAATCGGTTGAAAAATGTAGAAATTAGAGTAGAAAAACCAAATTTTGTAGAATTTGGTTGAATTTCAAAATTGAAAATTTGGAAATTTTGGTAAGTGGGAAGGTGTGGAATAGGTAGGCAAAAGATGAACAGTTGAAAGTTGGAATGGGTTGAATCGGTTGAAAAACGTAGAAGTTAGAGTAGAAAAACGAAATTTTGGAGAATTCGGTTGAATTTCAAATTTGAAATTTTGGAATTTTTGATAGGTGAGAAGTTGTGGAATAGGCAGGCAAAAGATGAACAGTTGAAAGTTGGAATGGGTTGAATCGGTTGAAAAATGTAGAAATTAGAGTAGAAAAACGAAATTACGAAGAATTTGGTTGAATTTCAAATTTGAAAATTTGGAATTTTTTTGTAAGTGGGAAGTTGTGGAATAGGTAGGCAAAAGATGAACAGTTGGAAGTTGGAACGGGTTGAATCGGTCGAAAAATGTAGAAATTAGAGGTGAAAAACGAAATTTCGTGAAATTTTGTCGGAATTTTTAACGTGAAAACGTGAAATTTTTGAATTTGGGAATTTTGGGAATGTCGAGAATCATTCCGAATGTGGTTTGAATGTGCTGAATGAGGTGAATTTAAAAGGGGAATGACGTAAATGTGAAATGTCGAATCTGCCATTGAGAATGAATGGGGAAAAATTTGTCGTAAATTCGCGAATTTTGCGAAATCGGAAAATTTTCGGAACGAGAAAAATGGAAGCGCTCATCTCGTGAATATTTGGAATACATCAAAAGTGGAACGGAGTGAATCGGATGAACTATGTGGAAGAAGAAGCGGGACAAAAAAGTGTGGAGAATAAAATAGAAGAATAATAATAACTAGAAAATGCAATTTCTGGAGAAATTGCGTGTGAAGGCGAAGACTTTGAATCACTTCTTGGGGAATGATGCCGAATGATGTTGAAATGAGTTGAATTTCTTGAGAAATGTGGAAAATAGAAGTGTAATACTAAATTTTTGAGAATATGGTTGAATTTCAAATTTGATTTTTGGAATTTTTGGTAAGTGGAAAGTTGTGGAATAGGCAGGCAAAGGATGAACAGTTGAATGTTGGAACGGGTTGAATCGGTTAAAAAATGTAGAAGTGAGAGCAAATGTTGAATCCCCATAGAGAATGAATGGGAATTAAAAGAAAAAGCAATTGCGCCAAAATATTTTGAAATTTGGAACAAAACGTAAAAAAACAGCTTCAGGAGGTTCACTTTTGGGGTTAAAATGTTGAAACGGGTTCAATCGGACAAAAAATGCAAAAGTTAGCGCCTAATGTAGCTATTTATGGCAGTTAATGTTGAAATAAGTTCACTTCCGGGTTGATTTGGGTCACTTCCGGTCTATTTGGGTCACTTCCGGTCTGATTAGAGGCACTTCCGGTCCAGCTGAGGTCACTTCCGGTTTATTTGGGGTCACTTCCGGTTTAAAAAGGTCACTTCCGGTTTAAAAAGGTCACTTCCGGTTTGATTTGGGGTCACTTCCGGTTTACCTGAGGTCACTTCCTGTTTACCTAAGGTCACTTCCGGTTCGATTTGGGGCACTTCCGGTTCATTCTAGGTTCATTGGGAGCACTTCAGGGTCAATCCAAGATGGCCGCCACACTGGAAGTGGGGGTCAAGGGTTGAATTTTGTAAGCATAGTGGAAGTGGGGGTGAAGGTGGTGAATATGGTAAGGATGAGGTGACCAAAGTGAATAAAGTTGGAATGGGTTGAATCGGTTGAAAAATGTAGAAATTAGAGTAGAAAAACCAAATTTTGTAGAATTTGGTTGAATTTCAAAATTGAAAATTTGGAAATTTTGGTAAGTGGGAAGGTGTGGAATAGGTAGGCAAAAGATGAACAGTTGAAAGTTGGAATGGGTTGAATCGGTTGAAAAACGTAGAAGTTAGAGTAGAAAAACGAAATTTTGGAGAATTTGGTTGAATTTCAAATTTGAAATTTTGGAATTTTTGGTAGGTGAGAAGTTGTGGAATAGGCAGGCAAAAGATGAACAGGTGAAAGTTGGAATGGGTTGAATCGGTTGAAAAATGTAGAAGTTTGTAGAAGTTAGAGTAGAAAAACGAAATTACGAAGAATTTGGTTGAATTTCAAATTTGAAAATTTGGAATTTTTTTGTAAGTGGGAAGTTGTGGAATAGGTAGGCAAAAGATGAACAGTTGGAAGTTGGAACGGGTTGAATCGGTCGAAAAATGTAGAAATTAGAGGTGAAAAACGAAATTTCGTGAAATTTTGTCGGAATTTTTAACGAGAAAACGTGAAATTTTTGAATTTGGGAATTTTGGGAATGTCGAGAATCATTCCGAATGTGGTTTGAATGTGCTGAATGAGGTGAATTTAAAAGGGGAATGACGTAAATGTGAAATGTCGAATCTGCCATTGAGAATGAATGGGGAAAAATGTGTCGTAAATTCGCGAATTTTGCGAAATCGGAAAATTTTCGGAACGAGAAAAATGGAAGCACTCATCTCGTGAATATTTGGAATACGTCAAAAGTGGAACGGAGTGAATCGGATGAATTATGTGGAAGAAGAAGCGGGACAAAAAAGTGGCGGGAATAAAATAGAAGAATAATAATAATAATAATAGAGAATGGTGTAGAATAACATATGTGTGAAGGCCATCGCCTTCACACAATAATAATAATAGAGAATGGTGTAGAATAACATATGTGTGAAGGCCATCGCCTTCACACAATAATAATAGAGAATGGTGTAGAATAACATATGTGTGAAGGCCATCGCCTTCACACAATAATAGAGAATGGTGTAGAATAACATATGTGTGAAGGCCATCGCCTTCACACAATAACTAGAAAATGCAATTTCTGGAAAAATTGCGTGTGAAGGCGAAGACTTTGAATCACTTCTTTGGGAATGATGCCGAATGATGTTGAAACGAGTTGAATTTCTTGAGAAATGTGGAAAATAGAAGTGTAATACTAAATTTTGGAGAATTTGGTTGAATTTCAAATTTGAAATTTGGAATTTTTGGTAAGTGGGAGGTTGTGGAATAGGTAGGGAAAAGATGAACAGTTGAATGTTGGAATGGGTTGAATCGGTTGAAAAATGTACAAAGTAGAGTCGAAAAACGAAATTTTGCAGAATTTGGTTGAATTTCAAATTTGGAATTTTTGGTAAGTGGGAAGTTGTGAAATAGGTAAGCAAAAGATGAAAAGTTGAAAGTTGGAATGGATTGAATCGGTTGCACAATGTAAAGATTAGAGTAGAAAAACAAAATGTTTGAGAATTTGGTTGAATTTCAAATTTTTAATTTTTGGTAAGTGGGAAGTTGTGGAATAGGTAGGCAAAAGATGAAGAGTTGAAAGTTGGAATGGGTTGAATCGGTTGAACAATGTAGAAATTACAGTAGAAAAACGAAATTTTGGAGATTTTGGTTGAATTTCAAATTTGGAATTTTTGGTAAGTCGGAAGTTGTGGAATAGGTAGGCAAAAGATGAAGAGTTGAAAGTTGGAATGGGTTGAATCGGTTGAACAATGTAGAAATTAGAGTAGAAAAACGAAATTTTGGAGAATTTGGTTGAATTTCAAATTTGGGATTTTTGGTAAGTGGGAAGTTGTGTAATACGTAGGCAAAAGATGAAGAGTTGAAAGTTGGAATGGGTTGAATCGGTTGAACAATGTAGAAATTAGAGTAGAAAAACAAAATGTTGGAGAATTTGGTTGAATTTCAAATATGAAATTTTTGGTAAGTGGGAAGTTGTGGAATAGATAAGCAAAAGATGAACAGTTGAAAGTTGGAATGAGTTGAATCGGTTGAACAATGTAGAAATTAGAGTAGAAAAACGAAATTTAGAAAGATTTGGTTGAATTTCAAATTTGGAATTTTTGGTAAACGGGAAGTTGTGGAATAGGTAGGCAAAACATGAACAGTTGAAAGTTGGAATGAGTTGAATCGGTTGAAAAATGTATAAATTAGAGTAGAAAAACAAAATTTTTGAGAATTTGGTTGAATTCCAAATTTGAAAGTTTTGAATTTTTCATAAGTTGGAAGTTGTGGAATAGTTAGAAAAAGATGAACAGTTGAAAGTTAGAATGGGTTGAATCGGTTGAAAAACGTAAAAGTTAGAGTGGAAAAACGAAATTTTGGAGAATTTGGTTGAATTTCAAATTTGGAATTTTTGGTAAGTGGGAAGTTGTGGAATAGGTAGGAAAAAGATGAACAGTTGAAAGTTGGAATGAGTTGAATCGGTTGAACAATGTAGAAAAAAGTGGAATGATGTAAATGTGAAATGTCGAATCTGCCATTAAGAATGAATGGGGAAAAATTTGTCGTAAGTTCGCGAATTTTGCGAAATCGGAAAATTTTCGGAACGAAAAAAATGGAAGCGCTCATCTCGTGAATATTTGGAACACGTCAAAAGTGGAACGGAGTGAATCGGATGAACTATGTGGAAGAAGAAGCGGGACAAAAAAGTGTGGAGAATAAAATAGAAGAATAATAATAACTAGAAAATGCAATTTCTGGAGAAATTGCGTGTGAAGGCGAAGACTTTGAATCACTTCTTGGGGAATGCTGGCGAATTATGCTGAAACGAGTTGAATTACTTGAGAAATGTAGAAAATAGAGGTGAAAAACGGAATTTTGGAGAATTTGGTGGAATTTCAGAATTTTGGAGAATTTATTTGAGTTTAAAATGTTAAAATGTGGAATTTTTGGCAAGTGGAAATTTGGGGAATCGGTAGGAAAAAGATGAAGAGTTGAAAGTTGGAATGGGTTGAATCGGTTGAACAATGTGAAAATTAGAGTAGAAAAACAAATTTTTGGAGAATTTAGTTGAATTTCAAATTTCAAAATTTGGAATTTTTTGTAAGGGGAAGTTCTGGAATAGGTAAGCAAAAGATGAAGAGTTGAAAGTTGGAATGGGTTGAATCGGTAGAGAAATGTAGAAATGAGAGTAGAAAAACGAAATTTTGGAGAATTTGGTTGAATTTCAAATTTGGGATTTTTGGTAAGTGGGAAGTTGTGTAATACGTAGGCAAAAGATGAAGAGTTGAAAGTTGGAATGGGTTGAATCGGTTGAAAAATGTACAAATTAGAGTTGAAAAATGAAATTTTGCAGAATTTGGTTGAATTTCAAATTTGGAATTTTTGGTAAGTGGGAAGTTTTGAAATAGGTAAGCAAAAGATGAAAAGTTGAAAGTTGGAATGGATTGAATCGGTTGCACAATGTAAAGATTAGAGTAGAAAAACAAAATGTTTGAGAATTTGGTTGAATTTCAAATTTGGAATTTTTAATTTTTGGTAAGTGGGAAGTTGTGGAATAGGTAGGCAAAAGATGAAGAGTTGAAAGTTGGAATGGGTTGAATCGGTTGAACAATGTAGAATTTACAGTAGAAAAACGAAATTTTGGAGATTTTGGTTGAATTTCAAATTTGGAATTTTTGGTAAGTCGGAAGTTGTGGAATAGGTAGGCAAAAGATGAAGAGTTGAAAGTTGGAATGGGTTGAATCGGTTGAACAATGTAGAAATTAGAGTAGAAAAACAAAATGTTGGAGAATTTGGTTGAATTTCAAATATGGAATTTTTGGTAAGTGGGAAGTTGTGGAATAGGTAGGCAAAAGATGAAGAGTAGAAAGTTGGAATGGGTTGAATCGGTTGAACAATGTAGAAATTAGATTAGAAAAACGAAATTTTGGAGAATTTGGTTGAATTTCAAATTTGGAATTTTTGGTAAACGGGAAGTTGTGGAATAGGTAGGCAAAACATGAACAGTTGAAAGTTGGAATGTGTTGAATCGGTTAAAAAATGTAGAAATTAGAGTAGAAAAACAAAATTTTTGAGAATTTGGTTGAATTCCAAATTTGGAATTTTTGGTAAGTCGGAAGTTGTGGAATAGGTAGGCAAAAGATGAACAGTTGAAAGTTGGAATGGGTTGAATCGGTTGAAAAAGGTAGAAGTTAGAGTAGAAAAACGAAATTTTGGAGAATTTGGTTGAATTTCAAATTTGAAATTTTGGAATTTTTGGTAGGTGAGAAGTTGTGGAATAGGCAGGCAAAAGATGAACAGTTGAAAGTTGGAATGGGTTGAATCGGTTGAAAAATGTAGAAGTTAGAGTAGAAAAACGAAATTACGAAGAATTTGGTTGAATTTCAAATTTGAAAATTTGGAATTTTTTTGTAAGTGGGAAGTTGTGGAATAGGTAGGCAAAAGATGAACAGTTGGAAGTTGGAACGGGTTGAATCGGTCGAAAAATGTAGAAATTAGAGGTGAAAAACGAAATTTCGTGAAATTTTGTCGGAATTTTTAACGAGAAAACGTGAAATTTTTGAATTTGGGAATTTTGGGAATGTCGAGAATCATTCCGAATGTGGTTTGAATGTGCTGAATGAGGTGAATGTAAAAGGGGAATGACGTAAATGTGAAATGTCGAATCTGCCATTGAGAATGAATGGGGAAAAATTTGTCGTAAATTCGCGAATTTTGCGAAATCGGAAAATTTTCGGAACGAGAAAAATGGAAGCGCTCATCTCGTGAATATTTGGAATACGTCAAAAGTGGAACGGAGTGAATCGGATGAATTATGTGGAAGAAGAAGCGGGACAAAAAAGTGGCGGGAATAAAATAGAATAATAATAATAATAACTAGAAAATGCAATTTCTGGAGAAATTGCGTGTGAAGGCGAAGACTTTGAATCACTTCTTGGGGAATGATGGCGAATGATGTTGAAATGAGTTGAATTTCTTGAGAAATGTGGAAAATAGAAGTGTAATACTAAATTTTGGAGAATTTGGTTGAATTTCAAATTTGAAGTTTGGAATTTGTGGTAAGTGGGAGGTTGTGGAATAGGTAGGCAAAAGATGAACAGTTGAATGTTGGAACGGGTTGAATCGGTTAAAAAATGTAGACGTGAGAGCAAATGTTGAATCTCCATAGAGAATGAATGGGAATTAAAAGAAAAAGCAATTGCGCCAAAATATTTTGAAATTTGGAACAAAACGTAAAAAAACAGCTTCAGGAGGTTCACTTTTGGGGTTAAAATGTTGAAACGGGTTCAATCGGACAAAAAATGCAAAAGTTAGCGCCTAATGTAGCTATTTATGGCAGTTAATGTTGAAATAAGTTCGCTTCCGGGTTGATTTGGGTCACTTCCGGTCCATTTGGGTCACTTCCGGTCTGATTAGAGGCACTTCCGGTCCAGCTGAGGTCACTTCCGGTTTATTTGGGGTCACTTCCGGTTTAAAAAGGTCACTTCCGGTTTAAAAAGGTCACTTCCGGTTTGATTTGGGGTCACTTCCGGTTTACCTGAGGTCACTTCCTGTTTACCTAAGGTCACTTCCGGTTTGATTTGGGCCACTTCCGGTTCATTCTAGGTTCATTGGGAGCACTTCAGGGTCAATCCAAGATGGCCGCCACACTGGAAGTGGGGGTCAAGGGTTGAATTTTGTAAGCATAGTGGAAGTGGGGGTGAAGGGGGTGAATATGGTAAGGATGAGGTGACCAAAGTGAATAAAGTTGGAATGGGTTGAATCGGTTGAAAAATGTAGAAATTAGAGTAGAAAAACCAAATTTTGTAGAATTTGGTTGAATTTCAAAATTGAAAATTTGGAAATTTTGGTAAGTGGGAAGGTGTGGAATAGGTAGGCAAAAGATGAACAGTTGAAAGTTGGAATGGGTTGAATCGGTTGAAAAACGTAGAAGTTAGAGTAGAAAAACGACATTTTGGAGAATTTGGTTGAATTTCAAATTTGAAATTTTGGAATTTTTGATAGGTGAGAAGTTGTGGAATAGGCAGGCAAAAGATGAACAGTTGAAAGTTGGAATGGGTTGAATCGGTTGAAAAATGTAGAAATTAGAGTAGAAAAACGAAATTACGAAGAATTTGGTTGAATTTCAAATTTGAAAATTTGGAATTTTTTTGTAAGTGGGAAGTTGTGGAATAGGTAGGCAAAAGATGAACAGTTGGAAGTTGGAACGGGTTGAATCGGTCGAAAAATGTAGAAATTAGAGGTGAAAAACGAAATTTCGTGAAATTTTGTCGGAATTTTTAACGTGAAAACGTGAAATTTTTGAATTTGGGAATTTTGGGAATGTCGAGAATCATTCCGAATGTGGTTTGAATGTGCTGAATGAGGTGAATTTAAAAGGGGAATGACGTAAATGTGAAATGTCGAATCTGCCATTGAGAATGAATGGGGAAAAATTTGTCGTAAATTCGCGAATTTTGCGAAATCGGAAAATTTTCGGAACGAGAAAAATGGAAGCGCTCATCTCGTGAATATTTGGAATACATCAAAAGTGGAACGGAGTGAATCGGATGAACTATGTGGAAGAAGAAGCGGGACAAAAAAGTGTGGAGAATAAAATAGAAGAATAATAATAATAATAATAATAATAGAGAATGGTGTAGAATAACATATGTGTGAAGGCCATCGCCTTCACACAATAATAATAATAATAATAGAGAATGGTGTAGAATAACATATGTGTGAAGGCCATCGCCTTCACACAACTAGAATTTGCAATTCCTGAAGAAATTGCGTGTGAAGGTGAAGAGGTTGAATAAATACTTGGGGAATGTTGCAGAATGATGTTGAAAAGAGTTGAATCGGTTGAAAAATGTAGAAATTACAGGGGAAAAAGGAAATTTGGGAAAATTGGGTGTGAATTTCAAAATTGAAAATTTGGAATTTTGGGTAAGTGGGAAGTTGTGGAATAGGTAGGAAAATGATGAACAGTTGAAAGGTGGAATGGGTTGAATAAGTTGAAAATGTAGAAATTAGAGTAGAAAAAAAAAATTGTAGAGAATTTTTGGTAAGTGGGAAGTTGTGGAATAGGAAGGCAAAAGAGGAACAGTTGAAAGTTGGAACGAGTTGAATCGGTTAAAAAATGTAGAAGTTAGAGCAAATCTTGAATCCTAATAAAGAATGAATCGGAATTAAAAGAAAAAAAAATTGCACCAAAAGTTTCTGAAATTTGGAACAAAAGGAAAAAAACGGCTTCAGGAGGTTCACTTTTGGGGTTAAAATGTTGAAATGGGTTTAATCGGGCAAAATTTGCAAAAGTTAGCGCAAATGCAGGTATTTAGGGCACTTAATGTTGAAATATGGTCATTTCCGGTTTGATTTGGGTCACTTCCGGTTTGATTAGAGGCACTTCCGGTCTAGCTGAGGTCACTTCCGGTTTATTTGGGGTCACTTCCGGTTTATTTAGGTCACATCCGGTTGAAAAAGGTCACTTCCGGTTTGATTTGGGGTCACTTCCGGTTTGATTTGGGGTCACTTCCGGTTTACCTGAGGTCATTTCCGGTTCATTTGGGGTCAATTCCGGTTTGATTTGGGGCACTTCCGGTTCATTCCGAGTTCATTGGGGCACTTCAGGGTCAATCCAAGATGGCCGCCACTCTGGAAGTGGGGGTCAAGGGTTGAATTGTGGAAGTGGGGGTGAAGGGGGTGAATATGGTAAGCATAAGGTGAACAAAGTGAATAAAGTTGGAATGGGTTGAATCGGTTGAAAAATGTAGAAATTAGAAGGGAAAAACTAAATTTTGGGAAAATTTGGTGTGAATTTCAAAATTGAAAATTTGCAAATTTTGCTAAGTGGGAAGGTGTGGAATAGGTAGGCAAAAGATGAACAGTTGAAAGTTGGAACGAGTTGAATCGGTGGAAAAATGTAGAAACTAGAAGTGAAAAACTAAATTTTGTGAAATTTTGCAAAATTTTGTGCAAATTTTAAAAGTGAAAACGTGAAATTTTTGAATTTGGCAAGTTTGGGAATGTCCCCAATGTGATTTGAATGTGTTGAAATAAGTGAATTTCAAACTGGAACAACAAAAATGTGAAATGTTGAATCTGCCATTAAGAATGAATGGGGAAGAATTTGCCGGAATTTTGTGAATTTTGCGAAAACGGAAAATTTTTTGAACGAAAAAAATGTAAGCACCCGTGTCATGAATATTTGGAATCAGTGAAAAGTGGAATGGAGTGAATCGGTTGAAGTATGTGGAAGTAGTTAACGGACAAAAAAGTGAGCGGAATAAGTAGAATAATAATAATAACTAGAATTTGCAATTCCTGAAGAAATTGCGTGTGAAGGTGAAGAGGTTGAATAAATACTTGGGGAATGCTGCAGAATGATGTTGAAAAGAGTTGAATCGGTTGAAAAATGTAGAAATTACAAGGGAAAAAGGAAATTTGGGAAAATTGGGTGTGAATTTCAAAATTGAAAATTTGGAATTTTGGGTAAGTGGGAAGTTGTGGAATAGGTAGGAAAATGATGAACAGTTGAAAGGTGGAATGGCTTGAATAAGTTGAAAAATGTAGAAATTAGAGTAGAAAAACAAAATTGCAGAGAATTTTTGGTAAGTGGGAAATTGTGGAATAGGAAGGCAAAAGATGAACAGTTGAAAGTTGGAACGAATTGAATCGGTTAAAAAATGTAGAAGTTAGAGCAAAACTTGAATCCTAATAGAGAATGAATGGGAATTAAAAGAAAAAAAAATTGCACCAAAATTTTTTGAAATTTGGGACAAAAGGAAAAAAAAGGCTTCAGGAGGTTCACTTTTGGGGTTAAAATGTTGAAACGGGTTTAATCGGGCAAAATTTGCGAAAGTTAGTGCAAATGTATGTATTTAGGGCACTTACTGTTGAAATATGGTCACTTCCGGTTTGATTTGGGTCACTTCCGGTCTATTTGGGTCACTTCCGGTTTGATTAGAGGCACTTCCGGTCTAGCTGAGGTCACTTCCGGTTTATTTGGGGTCACTTCCGGTTGAAAAAGGTCACTTCCGGTTTGATTTGGGGTCACTTCCGGTTTGATTTGGGGTCACTTCCGGTTTACCTGAGGTCACTTCCGGTTCATTTGGGGTCAATTCCGGTTTGATTTGGGGCACTTCCAGTTCATTCCGGGTTCATTGGGGCACTTCAGGGTCAATCCAAGATGGCCGCCACTCTGGAAGTGGGGGTCAAGGGTTGAATTGTGGAAGTGGGGGTGAAGGGGGTGAATATGGTAAGCATAAGGTGAACAAAGTGAATAAAGTTGGAATGGGTTGAATCGGTTGAAAAATGTAGAAATTAGAAGGGAAAAAACTAAATTTTGGGAAAATTTGGTGTGAATTTCAAAATTGAAAATTTGGAAATTTTGCTAAGTGGGAAGGTGTGGAATAGGTAGGCAAAAGATGAACAGTTGAAAGTTGGAACGAGTTGAATCGGTGGAAAAATGTAGAAACTAGAAGTGAAAAACTAAATTTTGTGAAATTTTGCAAAATTTTGTGCAAATTTTAAAAGTGAAAACGTGAAATTTTTGAATTTGGCAAGTTTGGGAATGTCCCCAATGTGATTTGAATGTGTTGAAATAAGTGAATTTCAAACTGGAACAACAAAAATGTGAAATGTTGAATCTGCCATTAAGAATGAATGGGGAAAAAAATGCCACAAAATCGTGAATTTTGTGAAAACGGAAAATTTTTCGAACAAAAAAAATGTAAGCAGCCGTGTCATGAATATTTGGAATAAGTGAAAAGTGGAACGGAGTGAATCGGTTGAAGTATGTGGAAGGAGTTAAGCGTCAAAAAAGTGAGCGGAATAAGTAGAATAATAATAATAATAATAATAATAATAACTAGAATTTGCAATTCCTGAAGAAATTGCGTGTGAAGGTGAAGAGGTTGAATAAATACTTGGGGAATGTTGCAGAATGATGTTGAAAAGGGTTATTTGGGTCACTTCCGGTTTGATTAGAGGCACTTCCGGTCTAGCTGAGGTCACTTCCGGTTTATTTGGGGTCACTTCCGGTTGAAAAAGGTCACTTCCGGTTTGATTTGGGGTCACTTCCGGTTTGATTTGGGGTCACTTCCGGTTTACCTGAGGTCACTTCCGGTTCATTTGGGGTCAATTCCGGTTTGATTTGGGGCACTTCCAGTTCATTCCGGGTTCATTGGGGCACTTCAGGGTCAATCCAAGATGGCCGCCACTCTGGAAGTGGGGGTCAAGGGTTGAATTGTGGAAGTGGGGGTGAAGGGGGTGAATATGGTAAGCATAAGGTGAACAAAGTGAATAAAGTTGGAATGGGTTGAATCGGTTGAAAAATGTAGAAATTAGAAGGAAAAAACTAAATTTTGGGAAAATTTGGTGTGAATTTCAAAATTGAAAATTTGGAAATTTTGCTAAGTGGGAAGGTGTGGAATAGGTAGGCAAAAGATGAACAGTTGAAAGTTGGAACGAGTTGAATCGGTGGAAAAATGTAGAAACTAGAAGTGAAAAACTAAATTTTGTGAAATTTTGCAAAATTTTGTGCAAATTTTAAAAGTGAAAACGTGAAATTTTTGAATTTGGCAAGTTTGGGAATGTCCCCAATGTGATTTGAATGTGTTGAAATAAGTGAATTTCAAACTGGAACAACAAAAATGTGAAATGTTGAATCTGCCATTAAGAATGAATGGGGAAAAAAATGCCACAAAATCGTGAATTTTGTGAAAACGGAAAATTTTTCGAACAAAAAAAATGTAAGCAGCCGTGTCATGAATATTTGGAATAAGTGAAAAGTGGAACGGAGTGAATCGGTTGAAGTATGTGGAAGGAGTTAAGCGTCGAAAAAGTGAGCGGAATAAGTAGAATAATAATAATAATAATAATAATAATAAAGGACAGCAATAACAATAGTGTGAAGGTCTTCACCTTCACACTAATAATAATAAAGGACAGCAATAACAATAGTGTGAAGGTCTTCACCTTCACACTAATAATAATAAAGGACAGCAATAACAATAGTGTGAAGGTCTTCACCTTCACACTAATAATAATAATAAAGGACAGCAATAACAATAGTGTGAAGGTCTTCACCTTCACACTAATAATAATAAAGGACAGCAATAACAATAGTGTGAAGGTCTTCACCTTCACACTAATAACTAGAATTTGCAATTCCTGAAGAAATTGCGTGTGAAGGTGAAGAGGTTGAATAAATACTTGGGGAATGTTGCAGAATGATGTTGAAAAGAGTTGAATCGGTTGAAAAATGTAGAAATTACAAGGGAAAAAGGAAATTTGGGAAAATTGGGTGTGAATTTCAAAATTGAAAATTTGGAATTTTGGGTAAGTGGGAAGTTGTGGAATAGGTAGGAAAATGATGAACAGTTGAAAGGTGGAATGGGTTGAATAAGTTGAAAATGTAGAAATTAGAGTAGAAAAACAAAATTGTAGAGAATTTTTGGTAAGTGGGAAGTTGTGGAATAGGAAGGCAAAAGAGGAACAGTTGAAAGTTGGAACGAGTTGAATCGGTTAAAAAATGTAGAAGTTAGAGCAAATCTTGAATCCTAATAGAGAATGAATGGGAATTAAAAGAAAAAAAAATTGCACCAAAAGTTTCTGAAATTTGGAACAAAAGGAAAGAAACGGCTTCAGGAGGTTCACTTTTGGGGTTAAAATGTTGAAATGGGTTTAATCGGGCAAAATTTGCAAAAGTTAGCGCAAATGTAGGTATTTAGGGCACTTAATGTTGAAATATGGTCACTTCCGGTTTGATTTGGGTCACTTCCGGTCTATTTGGGTCACTTCCGGTTTGATTAGAGGCACTTCCGGTCTAGCTGAGGTCACTTCCGGTTTATTTGGGGTCACTTCCGGTTTGATTTGGGGTCACTTCCGGTTTGATTTGGGGTCACTTCCGGTTTACCTGAGGTCACTTCCGGTTCATTTGGGGTCAATCCCGGTTTGATTTGGGGCACTTCCAGTTCATTCCGCGTACATTGGGGCACTTCAGGGTCAATCCAAGATGGCCGCCACTCTGGAAGTGGGGGTCAAGGGTTGAATTGTGGAAGTGGGGGTGAAGGGGGTGAATATGGTAAGCATAAGGTGAACAAAGTGAATAAAGTTGGAATGGGTTGAATCGGTTGAAAAATGTAGAAATTAGAAGGGAAAAACTAAATTTTGGGAAAATTTGGTGTGAATTTCAAAATTGAAAATTTGGAAATTTTGCTAAGTGGGAAGGTGTGGAATAGGTAGGCAAAAGATGAACAGTTGAAAGTTGGAACGAGTTGAATCGGTGGAAAAATGTAGAAACTAGAAGTGAAAAACTAAATTTTGTGAAATTTTGCAAAATTTTGTGCAAATTTTAAAAGTGAAAACGTGAAATTTTTGAATTTGGCAAGTTTGGGAATGTCCCCAATGTGATTTGAATGTGTTGAAATAAGTGAATTTCAAACTGGAACAACAAAAATGTGAAATGTTGAATCTGCCATTAAGAATGAATGGGGAAGAATTTGCCGGAATTTTGTGAATTTTGCGAAAACGGAAAATTTTTTGACCGAAAAAAATGTAAGCACCCGTGTCATGAATATTTGGAATCAGTGAAAAGTGGAATGGAGTGAATCGGTTGAAGTATGTGGAAGTAGTTAACGGACAAAAAAGTGAGCGGAATAAGTAGAATAATAATAACTAGAATTTGCAATTCCTGAAGAAATTGCGTGTGAAGGTGAAGAGGTTGAATAAATACTTGGGGAATGCTGCAGAATGATGTTGAAAAGAGTTGAATCGGTTGAAAAATGTAGAAATTACAAGGGAAAAGGAAATTTGGGAAAATTGGGTGTGAATTTCAAAACTGAAAATTTGGAATTTTGGGTAAGTGGGAAGTTGTGGAATAGGTAGGAAAATGATGAACAGTTGAAAGGTGGAATGGGTTGAATAAGTTGAATGGGTTGAATAAGTTGAAAAAAGTAGAAATTAGAGTAGAAAACCAAAATTGAACAGTTGAAAGTTGGAACGAGTTGAATCGGTTAAAAAATGTAGAAGTTAGAGCAAATCTTGAATCCTAATAAAGAATGAATGGGAATTAAAAGAAAAAAAAATTGCGCCAAAATTTTTTGAAATTTGGAACAAAAGGAAAAAAAACGGCTTCAGGAGGTTCACTTTTGGGGTGAAAATGTAGAAACGGGTTTAATCGGTCAAAATTTGCAAAAGTTAGCGCAAATGTAGGTATTTTGGGCACTTAATGTTGAAATATGGTCACTTCCGGTTTGATTTGGGTCACTTCCGGTCTATTTGGGTCACTTCCGGTTTGATTAGAGGCACTTCCGGTCCAGCTGAGGTCACTTCCGGTTTATTTGGGGTCACTTCCGGTTGAAAAAGGTCACTTCCGGTTTGATTTGGGGTCACTTCCGGTTTGATTTGGGGTCACTTGCGGTTTACCTGAGGTCACTTCCGGTTCATTTGGGGTCAATTCCAGTTTGATTTGGGGCATTTCCAGTTCATTCCGGGTTCATTGGGGCACTTCAGGGTCAATCCAAGATGGCCGCCACTCTGGAAGTGGGGGTCAAGGGTTGAATTGTGGAAGTGGGGGTGAAGGGGGTGAATATGGTAAGCATAAGGTGAACAAAGTGAATAAAGTTGGAATGGGTTGAATCGGTTGAAAAATGTAGAAATTAGAAGGGAAAAACTAAATTTTGGGAAAATTTGGTGTGAATTTCAAAATTGAATATTTGGAAATTTTGCTAAGTGGGAAGGTGTGGAATAGGTAGGCAAAAGATGAACAGTTGAAAGTTGGAACGAGTTGAATCGGTGGAAAAATGTAGAAACTAGAAGTGAAAAACTAAATTTTGTGAAATTTTGCAAAATTTTGTGCAAATTTTAAAAGTGAAAACGTGAAATTTTTGAATTTGGCAAGTTTGGGAATGTCCCCAATGTGATTTGAATGTGTTGAAATAAGTGAATTTCAAACTGGAACAACAAAAATGTGAAATGTTGAATCTGCCATTAAGAATGAATGGGGAAAAAAATGCCACAAAATCGTGAATTTTGTGAAAACGGAAAATTTTTCGAACAAAAAAAATGTAAGCAGCCGTGTCATGAATATTTGGAATAAGTGAAAAGTGGAACGGAGTGAATCGGTTGAAGTATGTGGAAGGAGTTAAGCGTCAAAAAAGTGAGCGGAATAAGTAGAATAATAATAATAATAATAATAATAATAAAGGACAGCAATAACAATAGTGTGAAGGTCTTCACCTTCACACTAATAATAATAATAATAATAATAATAATAATAAAGGACAGCAATAACAATAGTGTGAAGGTCTTCACCTTCACACTAACTAGAATTTGCAATTCCTGAAGAAATTGCGTGTGAAGGTGAAGAGGTTGAATAAAGACTTGGGGAATGCTGCAGAATGATGTTGAAAAGACTTGAATCGGTTGAAAAATGTAGAAATTACAAGGGAAAAAGGAAATTTGGGAAAATTGTGTGTGAATTTCAAAATTGAAAATTTGGAATTTTGGATAAGTGTGAAGTTGTGGAATAGGTAGGAAAATGATGAACAGTTGAAAGGTGGAATGGCTTGAATAAGTTGAAAAATGTAGAAATTAGAGTAGAAAAACAGAATTGCAGAGAATTTTTGGTAAGTGGGAAGTTGTGGAATAGGAAGGCAAAATTTGAACAGTTGAAAGTTGGAACAAATTGAATCGGTTAAAAATTGTAGAAGTTAGAGCAAATCTTGAATCCTAATAGAGAATGAATGGGAATTAAAAGAAAAAAAATTGCAACAAAATGTTTTGAAATTTGGGACAAAAGGAAAAAAAAAGGCTTCAGGAGGTTCACTTTTGGGGTTAAAATGTTGAAACGGGTTTAATCGGCCAAACTTTGTAAAAGTTAGCCCAAATGTAGGTATTTAAGGCACCTAATGTTGAAATATGGTCACTTCCGGTTTGATTTGGGTCACTTCCGGTCTATTTGGGTCACTTCCGGTTTGATTAGAGGCACTTCCGGTCTAGCTGAGGTCACTTCCGGTTTATTTGGGGTCATGTCCGGTTTAAAAAGGTCACTTCCGGTTGAAAAAGGTCACTTCCGGTTTGTTTTGGGGTCACTTCCGGTTTGATTAAAAAGGTCACTTCCGGTTTGATTTGGGGACCCTTCCGGTTTTAAAAGGTCACTTCCGGTTTGATTTGGGGTCACTTCCGATTTACCTAAGGTCACTTCCGGTTCATTTGGGGTCATTTCCGGTCTATTTGAGTCACTTCCGGTTTGAATAGAGGCACTTCCGGTCTAGCTGAGGTCACTTCCGGTTTATTTGTGGTCACTTCCGGTGTAAAAAGGTCACTTCCGGTTTAAAAAGGTCACTTCCGGTTTGATTTGGGGGTCACTTCCGGTTTACCTGAGGTCACTTCCGGTTCATTTGGGGTCACTTCCGGTTTGATTTGGGTCACTTCCGGTCTCTTTAGGTCACTTCCGGTTTGATTAGAGGCACTTCCGGTCTATTTAGGTCACTTCCGGTTTGATTAGAGGCACTTCCGGTCTAGCTGAGGTCACTTCCGGTTTATTTGGGGTCACTTCCTGTTTAAAAAGGTCACTTCCGGTTTGATTTGGGGTCACTTCCGGTTTGATTTGGGGTCACTTCCGGTTTACCTGAGGTCACTTCCGGTTCATTTGGGGTCAATTCCGGTTTGATTTGGGGCACTTCCAGTTCATTCCGGGTTCATTGGGGCACTTCAGGGTCAATCCAAGATGGCCGCCACTCTGGAAGTGGGGGTCAAGGGTTGAATTGTGGAAGTGGGGGTGAAGGGGGTGAATATGGTAAGCATAAGGTGAACAAAGTGAATAAAGTTGGAATGGGTTGAATCGGTTGAAAAATGTAGAAATTAGAAGGGAAAAACTAAATTTTGGGAAAATTTGGTGTGAATTTCAAAATTGAAAATTTGGAAATTTTGCTAAGTGGGAAGGTGTGGAATAGGTAGGCAAAAGATGAACAGTTGAAAGTTGGAACGAGTTGAATCGGTGGAAAAATGTAGAAACTAGAAGTGAAAAACTAAATTTTGTGAAATTTTGCAAAATTTTGTGCAAATTTTAAAAGTGAAAACGTGAAATTTTTTAATTTGGCAAGTTTGGGAATGTCCCCAATGTGATTTGAATGTGTTGAAATAAGTGAATTTCAAACTGGAACAACAAAAATGTGAAATGTTGAATCTGCCATTAAGAATGAATGGGGAAAAAAATGCCACAAAATCGTGAATTTTGTGAAAACGGAAAATTTTTCG
Source organism: Syngnathus scovelli (assembly GCF_024217435.2). Taxonomy (NCBI): domain Eukaryota; kingdom Metazoa; phylum Chordata; class Actinopteri; order Syngnathiformes; family Syngnathidae; genus Syngnathus; species Syngnathus scovelli. The sequence goes on from NC_090865.1 coordinate 8,524,553, forward strand.
AACAAAAAAAATGTAAGCAGCCGTGTCATGAATATTTGGAATAAGTGAAAAGTGGAACGGAGTGAATCGGTTGAAGTATGTGGAAGGAGTTAAGCGTCAAAAAAGTGAGCGGAATAAGTAGAATAATAATAATAACTAGAATTTGCAATTCCTGAAGAAATTGCGTGTGAAGGTGAAGAGGTTGAATAAATACTTGGGGAATGCTGCAGAATGATGTTGAAAAGAGTTGAATCGGTTGAAAAATGTAGAAATTACAAGGGAAAAAGGAAATTTGGGAAAATTGGGTGTGAATTTCAAAATTGAAAATTTGGAATTTTGGGTAAGTGGGAAGTTGTGAAATAGGTAGGAAAATGATGAACAGTTGAAAGGTGGAATGGGTTGAATAAGTTGAAAATGTAGAAATTAGAGTAGAAAAACAAAATTGTAGAGAATTTTTGGTAAGTGGGTAGTTGTGGAATAGGAAGGCAAAAGAAGAACAGTTCAAAGTTGGAACAAGTTGAATCGGTTAAAAAATGTAGAAGTTAGAGCAAATCTTCAATCCTAATAGAGAATGAATGGGAATTAAAAGAAAAAAAATTGCACCAAAATTTTTTGAAATTTGGAACAAAAGGAAAAAAACAGCTTTAGGAGGTTCACTTTTGGGGTTAAAATGTTGAAATGGGTTTAATCGGGCAAAATTTGCAAAAGTTAGCGCAAATGTAGGTATTTAGGGCACTTAATGTTGAAATATGGTCACTTCCGGTTTGATTAGAGGCACTTCCGGTCTATTTGGGTCACTTCCGGTTTGATTAGAGGCACTTCCGGTCTAGCTGAGGTCACTTCCGGTTTATTTGGGGTCACTTCCGGTTGAAAAAGGTCACTTCCGGTTTGATTTGGGGTCACTTCCGGTTTGATTTGGGGTCACTTCCGGTTTACCTGAGGTCACTTCCGGTTCATTTGGGGTCAATTCCGGTTTGATTTGGGGCACTTCCAGTTCATTCCGGGTTCATTGGGGCACTTCAGGGTCAATCCAAGATGGCCGCCACTCTGGAAGTGGGGGTCAAGGGTTGAATTGTGGAAGTGGGGGTGAAGGGGGTGAATATGGTAAGCATAAGGTGAACAAAGTGAATAAAGTTGGAATGGGTTGAATCGGTTGAAAAATGTAGAAATTAGAAGGGAAAAACTAAATTTTTGGAAAATTTGGTGTGAATTTCAAAATTGAAAATTTGGAAATTTTGCTAAGTGGGAAGGTGTGGAATAGGTAGGCAAAAGATGAACAGTTGAAAGTTGGAACGAGTTGAATCGGTGGAAAAATGTAGAAACTAGAAGTGAAAAACTAAATTTTGTGAAATTTTGCAAAATTTTGTGCAAATTTTAAAAGTGAAAACGTGAAATTTTTGAATTTGGCAAGTTTGGGAATGTCCCCAATGTGATTTGAATGTGTTGAAATAAGTGAATTTCAAACTGGAACAACAAAAATGTGAAATGTTGAATCTGCCATTAAGAATGAATGGGGAAAAAAATGCCACAAAATCGTGAATTTTGTGAAAACGGAAAATTTTTCGAACAAAAAAAATGTAAGCAGCCGTGTCATGAATATTTGGAATAAGTGAAAAGTGGAACGGAGTGAATCGGTTGAAGTATGTGGAAGGAGTTAAGCGTCAAAAAAGTGAGCGGAATAAGTAGAATAATAATAATAACTAGAATTTGCAATTCCTGAAGAAATTGCGTGTGAAGGTGAAGAGGTTGAATAAATACTTGGGGAATGTTGCAGAATGATGTTGAAAAGAGTTGAATCGGTTGAAAAATGTAGAAATTACAAGGGAAAAAGGAAATTTGGGAAAATTGGGTGTGAATTTCAAAATTGAAAATTTGGAATTTTGGGTAAGTGGGAAGTTGTGGAATAGGTAGGAAAATGATGAACAGTTGAAAGGTGGAATGGGTTGAATAAGTTGAAAATGTAGAAATTAGAGTAGAAAAACAAAATTGTAGAGAATTTTTGGTAAGTGGGAAGTTGTGGAATAGGAAGGCAAAAGAGGAACAGTTGAAAGTTGGAACGAGTTGAATCGGTTAAAAAATGTAGAAGTTAGAGCAAATCTTGAATCCTAATAGAGAATGAATGGGAATTAAAAGAAAAAAAAATTGCACCAAAAGTTTCTGAAATTTGGAACAAAAGGAAAGAAACGGCTTCAGGAGGTTCACTTTTGGGGTTAAAATGTTGAAATGGGTTTAATCGGGCAAAATTTGCAAAAGTTAGCGCAAATGCAGGTATTTAGGGCACTTAATGTTGAAATATGGTCATTTCCGGTTTGATTTGGGTCACTTCCGGTTTGATTAGAGGCACTTCCGGTCTAGCTGAGGTCACTTCCGGTTTATTTGGGTCACTTCCGGTTGAAAAAGGTCACTTCCGGTTGAAAAAGGTCACTTCCGGTTTGATTTGGGGTCACTTCCGGTTTGATTTGGGGTCACTTCCGGTTTACCTGAGGTCACTTCCGGTTCATTTGGGGTCAATCCCGGTTTGATTTGGGGCACTTCCAGTTCATTCCGCGTACATTGGGGCACTTCAGGGTCAATCCAAGATGGCCGCCACTCTGGAAGTGGGGGTCAAGGGTTGAATTGTGGAAGTGGGGTTGAAGGGGGTGAATATGGTAAGCATAAGGTGAACAAAGTGAATAAAGTTGGAATGGGTTGAATCGGTTGAAAAATGTAGAAATTAGAAGGGAAAAACTAAATTTTGGGAAAATTTGGTGTGAATTTCAAAATTGAAAATTTGGAAATTTTGCTAAGTGGGAAGGTGTGGAATAGGTAGGCAAAAGATGAACAGTTGAAAGTTGGAACGAGTTGAATCGGTGGAAAAATGTAGAAACTAGAAGTGAAAAACTAAATTTTGTGAAATTTTGCAAAATTTTGTGCAAATTTTAAAAGTGAAAACGTGAAATTTTTGAATTTGGCAAGTTTGGGAATGTCCCCAATGTGATTTGAATGTGTTGAAATAAGTGAATTTCAAACTGGAACAACAAAAATGTGAAATGTTGAATCTGCCATTAAGAATGAATGGGGAAAAAAATGCCACAAAATCGTGAATTTTGTGAAAACGGAAAATTTTTCGAACAAAAAAAAAGTAAGCAGCCGTGTCATGAATATTTGGAATAAGTGAAAAGTGGAACGGAGTGAATCGGTTGAAGTATGTGGAAGGAGTTAAGCGTCAAAAAAGTGAGCGGAATAAGTAGAATAATAATAATAATAACTAGAATTTGCAATTCCTGAAGAAATTGCGTGTGAAGGTGAAGAGGTTGAATAAATACTTGGGGAATGTTGCAGAATGATGTTGAAAAGAGTTGAATCAGTTGAAAAATGTAGAAATTACAAGGGAAAAAGGAAATTTGGGAAAATTGGGTGTGAATTTCAAAATTGAAAATTTGGAATTTTGGGTAAGTGGGAAGTTGTGGAATAGGTAGGAAAATGATGAACAGTTGAAAGTTGGAATGGGTTGAATAAGTTGAAAATGTAGAAATTAGAGTAGAAAAACAAAATTGTAGAGAATTTTTGGTAAGTGGGAAGTTGTGGAATAGGAAGGCAAAAGAGGAACAGTTGAAAGTTGGAACGAGTTGAATCGGTTAAAAAATGTAGAAGTTAGAGCAAATCTTGAATCCTAATAGAGAATGAATGGCAATTAAAAGAAAAAAAATTGCACCAAAAGTTTCTGAAATTTAGAACAAAAGGAAAGAAACGGCTTCAGGAGGTTCACTTTTGGGGTTAAAATGTTGAAATGGGTTTAATCGGGCAAAATTTGCAAAAGTTAGCGCAAATGTAGGTATTTAGGGCACTTAATGTTCATTTCCGGTTTGATTTGGGTCACTTCCGGTTTGATTAGAGGCACTTCCGGTCTAGCTGAGGTCACTTCCGGTTTATTTGTGGTCACTTCCGGTTTAAAAAGGTCACTTCCGGTTTAAAAAGGTCACTTCCGGTTTGATTTGGGGTCACTTCCGGTTTACCTGAGGTCACTTCCGGTTCATTTGGGGTCACTTCCGGTTTGATTTGGGTCACTTCCGGTCTATTTAGGTCACTTCCGGTTTGATTAGAGGCACTTCCGGTCTATTTGGGTCACTTCCGGTTTGATTAGAGGCACTTCCGGTCTAGCTGAGGTCACTTCCGGTTTATTTGGGGTCACTTCCGGTTTAAAAGGTCACTTCCGGTTTGATTTGGGGTCACTTCCGGTTTGATTTGGGGTCACTTCCGGTTTACCTGAGGTCACTTCCGGTTCATTTGGGGTCAATTCCGGTTTGATTTGGGGCACTTCCAGTTCATTCCGGGTTCATTGGGGCACTTCAGGGTCAATCCAAGATGGCCGCCACTCTGGAAGTGGGGGTCAAGGGTTGAATTGTGGAAGTGGGGGTGAAGGGGGTGAATATGGTAAGCATAAGGTGAACAAAGTGAATAAAGTTGGAATGGGTTGAATCGGTTGAAAAATGTAGAAATTAGAAGGGAAAAACTAAATTTTGGGAAAATTTGGTGTGAATTTCAAAATTGAAAATTTGGAAATTTTGCTAAGTGGGAAGGTGTGGAATAGGTAGGCAAAAGATGAACAGTTGAAAGTTGGAACGAGTTGAATCGGTGGAAAAATGTAGAAACTAGAAGTGAAAAACTAAATTTTGTGAAATTTTGCAAAATTTTGTGCAAATTTTAAAAGTGAAAACGTGAAATTTTTGAATTTGGCAAGTTTGGGAATGTCCCCAATGTGATTTGAATGTGTTGAAATAAGTGAATTTCAAACTGGAACAACAAAAATGTGAAATGTTGAATCTGCCATTAAGAATGAATGGGGAAAAAAATGCCACAAAATCGTGAATTTTGTGAAAACGGAAAATTTTTCGAACAAAAAAAATGTAAGCAGCCGTGTCATGAATATTTGGAATAAGTGAAAAGTGGAACGGAGTGAATCGGTTGAAGTATGTGGAAGGAGTTAAGCGTCAAAAAAGTGAGCGGAATAAGTAGAATAATAATAATAACTAGAATTTGCAATTCCTGAAGAAATTGCGTGTGAAGGTGAAGAGGTTGAATAAATACTTGGGGAATGCTGCAGAATGATGTTGAAAAGAGTTGAATCGGTTGAAAAATGTAGAAATTACAAGGGAAAAAGGAAATTTGGGAAAATTGGGTGTGAATTTCAAAATTGAAAATTTGGAATTTTGGGTAAGTGGGAAGTTGTGGAATAGGTAGGAAAATGATGAACAGTTGAAAGGTGGAATGGGTTGAATAAGTTGAAAATGTAGAAATTAGAGTAGAAAAACAAAATTGTAGAGAATTTTTGGTAAGTGTGAAGTTGTGGAATAGGAAGGCAAAAGAGGAACAGTTGAAAGTTGGAACGAGTTGAATCGGTTAAAAAATGTAGAAGTTAGAGCAAATCTTGAATCCTAATAGAGAATGAATGGGAATTAAAAGAAAAAAAATTGCGCCAAAATTTTTTGAAATTTGGAACAAAAGGAAAAAAAACGGCTTCAGGAAGTTCACTTTTGAGGTTAAAATGTTGAAATGGGTTTAATCGGGCAAAATTTGCAAAAGTTAGCGCAAATGTAGGTATTTAGGGCACTTAATGTTGAAATATGGTCACTTCCGGTTTGATTTGGTCACTTCCGGTCTATTTGGGTCACTTCCGGTTTGATTAGAGGCACTTCCGGTCTAGCTGAGGTCACTTCCGGTTTATTTGGGGTCATTTCCGGTTTAAAAAGGTCACTTCCGGTTTGATTTGGGGTCACTTCCGGTTTGATTTGGGGTCACTTCCGGTTTACCTGAGGTCACTTCCGGTTCATTTGGGGTCAATTCCGGTTTGATTTGGGGCACTTCCAGTTCATTCCGGGTTCATTGGGGCACTTCAGGGTCAATCCAAGATGGCCGCCACTCTGGAAGTGGGGGTCAAGGGTTGAATTGTGGAAGTGGGGGTGAAGGGGGTGAATATGGTAAGCATAAGGTGAACAAAGTGAATAAAGTTGGAATGGGTTGAATCGGTTGAAAAATGTAGAAATTAGAAGGGAAAAACTAAATTTTGGGAAAATTTGGTGTGAATTTCAAAATTGAAAATTTGGAAATTTTGCTAAGTGGGAAGGTGTGGAATAGGTAGGCAAAAGATGAACAGTTGAAAGTTGGAACGAGTTGAATCGGTGGAAAAATGTAGAAACTAGAAGTGAAAAACTAAATTTTGTGAAATTTTGCAAAATTTTGTGCAAATTTTAAAAGTGAAAACGTGAAATTTTTGAATTTGGCAAGTTTGGGAATGTCCCCAATGTGATTTGAATGTGTTGAAATAAGTGAATTTCAAACTGGAACAACAAAAATGTGAAATGTTGAATCTGCCATTAAGAATGAATGGGGAAAAAAATGCCACAAAATCGTGAATTTTGTGAAAACGGAAAATTTTTCGAACAAAAAAAATGTAAGCAGCCGTGTCATGAATATTTGGAATAAGTGAAAAGTGGAACGGAGTGAATCGGTTGAAGTATGTGGAAGGAGTTAAGCGTCAAAAAAGTGAGCGGAATAAGTAGAATAATAATAATAATAACTAGAATTTGCAATTCCTGAAGAAATTGCGTGTGAAGGTGAAGAGGTTGAATAAATACTTGGGGAATGTTGCAGAATGATGTTGAAAAGAGTTGAATCGGTTGAAAAATGTAGAAATTACAAGGGAAAAAGGAAATTTGGGAAAATTGGGTGTGAATTTCAAAATTGAAAATTTGGAATTTTGGGTAAGTGGGAAGTTGTGGAATAGGTAGGAAAATGATGAACAGTTGAAAGGTGGAATGGGTTGAATAAGTTGAAAATGTAGAAATTAGAGTAGAAAAACAAAATTGTACAGAATTTTTGGTAAGTGGGAAGTTGTGGAATAGGAAGGCAAAAGAGGAACAGTTGAAAGTTGGAACGAGTTGAATCGGTTAAAAAATGTAGAAGTTAGAGCAAATCTTGAATCCTAATAGAGAATGAATGGGAATTAAAAGAAAAAAAAATTGCACCAAAAGTTTCTGAAATTTGGAACAAAAGGAAAAAAACGGCTTCAGGAGGTTCACTTTTGGGGTTAAAATGTTGAAATGGGTTTAATCGGGCAAAATTTGCAAAAGTTAGCGCAAATGTAGGTATTTAGGGCACTTAATGTTGAAGTATGGTCATTTCCGGTTTGATTTGGGTCACTTCCGGTTTGATTAGAGGCACTTCCGGTCTAGCTGAGGTCACTTCAGGTTTATTTGGGGTCACTTCCGGTTTAAAAAGGTCACTTCCGGTTTAAAAAGGTCACTTCCGGTTTGATTTGGGGTCACTTCCGGTTTACCTGAGGTCACTTCCGGTTCATTTGGGGTCACTTCCGGTTTGATTTGGGTCACTTCCGGTCTATTTAGGTCACTTCCGGTTTGATTAGAGGCACTTCCGGTCTATTTAGGTCACTTCCGGTCTAGCTGAGGTCACTTCCGGTTTATTTGGGGTCACTTCCGGTTTAAAAAGGTCACTTCCGGTTTGATTTGGGGTCACTTCCGGTTTGATTTGGGGTCACTTCCGGTTTACCTGAGGTCACTTCCGGTTCATTTGGGGTCAATTCCGGTTTGATTTGGGGCACTTCCAGTTCATTCCGGGTTCATTGGGGCACTTCAGGGTCAATCCAAGATGGCCGCCACTCTGGAAGTGGGGGTCAAGGGTTGAATTGTGGAAGTGGGGGTGAAGGGGGTGAATATGGTAAGCATAAGGTGAACAAAGTGAATAAAGTTGGAATGGGTTGAATCGGTTGAAAAATGTAGAAATTAGAAGGGAAAAACTAAATTTTGGGAAAATTTGGTGTGAATTTCAAAATTGAAAATTTGCAAATTTTGCTAAGTGGGAAGGTGTGGAATAGGTAGGCAAAAGATGAACAGTTGAAAGTTGGAACGAGTTGAATCGGTGGAAAAATGTAGAAACTAGAAGTGAAAAACTAAATTTTGTGAAATTTTGCAAAATTTTGTGCAAATTTTAAAAGTGAAAACGTGAAATTTTTGAATTTGGCAAGTTTGGGAATGTCCCCAATGTGATTTGAATGTGTTGAAATAAGTGAATTTCAAACTGGAACAACAAAAATGTGAAATGTTGAATCTGCCATTAAGAATGAATGGGGAAAAAAATGCCACAAAATCGTGAATTTTGTGAAAACGGAAAATTTTTCGAACAAAAAAAATGTAAGCAGCCGTGTCATGAATATTTGGAATAAGTGAAAAGTGGAACGGAGTGAATCGGTTGAAGTATGTGGAAGGAGTTAAGCGTCAAAAAAGTGAGCGGAATAAGTAGAATAATAATAATAAAGGACAGCAATAACAATAGTGTGAAGGTCTTCACCTTCACACTAATAAAGGACAGCAATAACAATAGTGTGAAGGTCTTCACCTTCACACTAATAATAAAGGACAGCAATAACAATAGTGTGAAGGTCTTCACCTTCACACTAATAATAATAAAGGACAGCAATAACAATAGTGTGAAGGTCTTCACCTTCACACTAATAATAATAATAATAATAATAATAAAGGACAGCAATAACAATAGTGTGAAGGTCTTCACCTTCACACTAATAATAATAATAATAAAGGACAGCAATAACAATAGTGTGAAGGTCTTCACCTTCACACTAATAATAAAGGACAGCAATAACAATAGTGTGAAGGTCTTCACCTTCACACTAATAATAAAGGACAGCAATAACAATAGTGTGAAGGTCTTCACCAGCTCAGTGGCCTAGTAGTAGAGTGTCCGCCCTGAGACTGGAAGGTTGTGGGTTCAAACCCCGGCCGGGTCATACCAAAGACTATAAAAATGGGACCCATTGCCTCCCTGCTTGGCACTCAGCATTAAGGGTTGGAATTGGGGGGTTAGATCACCAAATGATTCCCGAGCGCGGCACCGCTGCTGCTCACTGCTCCCCTCTCCCCCAGGGGATGGATTAAAATCACATGGGGATGGGTTAAATGCAGAGGACAAATTTCACCACACCCAGATGTGTGTGTGACGATGATCATTGGGACTTTAACTTGGGACTTTTTAACTAGAATTTGCAATTCCTGAAGAAATTGCGTGTGAAGGTGAAGAGGTTGAATAAATACTTGGGGAATGCTGCAGAATGATGTTGAAAAGAGTTGAATCGGTTGAAAAATGTAGAAATTTCAAGGGAAAAAGGAAATTTGGGAAAATTGGGTGTGAATTTCAAAATTGAAAATTTGGAATTTTGGGTAAGTGGGAAGTTGTGGAATAGGTAGGAAAATGATGAACAGTTGAAAGGTGGAATGGGTTGAATAAGTTGAAAAATGTAGAAATTAGAGTAGAAAAACAAAACTGTAGAGAATGTTTGGTAAGTGGGAAGTTGTGGAATAGGAAGGCAAAAGATGAACAGTTGAAAGTTGGTACGAGTTGAATCTGTTAAAAAATGTAGAAGTTAGAGCAAATCTTGAATCTAATAGAGAATGAATGGGAATTAAAAGAAAAAAAAATTGCGCCAAAATTTTTTGAAATTTGGAACATAAGGAAAAATAACGGCCAGCCGACACAGGTTATGCCGACATTGATGTTTTAATTTTATATTTGTTGGCTTGTAGTTGGTGTTATTGTACCGAATGTGTTTGTGTTTGAAAAAAGGTTGGGAAAAAAAACATTATGCCGACATTTGTTATTTAAGGGGACACCAACTCATAACAACGTAAAACACATATTGTCATATAAAGCAGTAAACCAATTGTCTCATTTTTATGTTTTAATTGGCGAATGTAAAAACAAGGAATAAATGTTTATTAAAATAATAATAATAATCAGGCAAATGAAAAAAAAGCACTGAAAAGTAGCTTGGGTCTGGGGGCCGCATGCCCCACAAGGGGGTCCGAAAGCCCCCCATTGGGGGGGCTTGTGCCCCCCCCCCTTGCCACAGGAGGCCAGGGGCCACAGCCCCCCCCCCCAATGGGGGCCGCAGTGGGCCAGGGGCCACAGGCCCTCATTGAGGGCTGCAGGGGCCACAGGCCCCTATTGGGGGCCACAGGGCCCCATTGGGGGTCGCAGGGGGCCAGGCGCAACATCCCGGAGGGGGCTCAGTGGGAAAAGCTCCCTGGAAACTTCTGGATTTTAGCAGTATAGCAACCCCAAAACCATTAATTTCATCGCTCAATTTCAACAGTTTTGTTAAAAAAATATTCCTGCTTGGTGGGCTACCAAGGTGAATATAATACAGTCAAGCCTCGGTTTTCGACCATAATCCGTTCCAGAAGGCGGTTCCAGAAGCGAATCGGTCGAATTCAGAATCTATTTTTCCCATTACAAATAATGGATTTTTTTTATCCGTTCCAAGACTTTTTTAAGCATTTTTTCATTTGCGCATTTTTGTCCGATCGTACAACTGCAGCGCACCGCCGAACGTGCAACCGTAGCGCGTCGCCAACCGCGCAACTGTACCGCGCTGGTTGCATTATTGTGACAGAGCCGTCGCTGAAATTTAGAAAATATTTTTAAACTCATGATGTACTTTCCCAAATTCAAGTGGACCTAAGTGCGCTGGGAGCTTAACACCCGTTTCTGCCCATAGTCTATATATAGACGCTCCAATTTCCATAACATCTGGCGCCCTCAAATGACGACCAACATTCGTGCCGGTTATATCCGGTTATAACCAGTCTTTCACCTGTCGAAAACGGAATCGCCGCCATCTGCCCAGTGTATGAGTCAGTCGCGCTAGATGATCAAAGCCGGACAGTTGCGATTCACGATGGAACATGATCAAAGGTAAGCTCCGGGAAATTATGATAGACTCGACATAGGGCCGTGAAACTTTTAGGGAACAACTGTCACGGTCTGGGGGCGCATGGAGCAGGACGACCAAGTGCAGCTTGGACCAGGGTTTATTGGCGGAACTCAAAATACAGACTCGGTAAACTGACATGACTTAAACAATAACTTGACTGACTGACCGGGACGTGGAACAAGAAAACAGCAGGACATGACGGCACCAAGACAGGACGACAACACCGAACGACAGCAACCAAAACCAAAACCAACCAATACCAAAACCAATGATCCGACAGGGAGAGAGGGGCAGACAGGACTTTTATACACGACAGGTAACGAGAGGCAGGTGGGAACAATCACACTGATCATGGGCACACAGGAGGGGAGGGGCGAGCACACAGACAGAAACCAAGACAACAGACACATAGTGGAGCAGTTGGGGACGAGACGTGACAACAACTATCATATAATGGTTATTGACTGATGTGATTGTTGTGATGATTCGCCCTGACGTATTTCCTCCATGTATTATTTTATGCAAAACATCTATATATAGACTATGGGCGTCTACGCGTACAAAATCGGTGCTGGATGAGCACAGATGAAGATCTCCAGTGCGCCCTCGTTGCTGGGGCCATATCACGCAACAGGTTCGAGGAGATCATCCGCTACATTCACTGCGCCGACAACGCGCACCTGAACCTCAGCGACCGGATGACAAAGCTGCGTCCCATGATGGACATCCTCAACGCTCGGTTCGGGGAGGCGTATCCAATGGACTGCAATGTTGATCTGGACGAGGCAATGATCGAATATTTTGGAAGACACGGATGCAAGCAAGCAATCCGAAACAAGCCGGTGCGGTTCGGCTTCAAGGCCTGGTGCCTGAACAGCGGGACCAGCGGCTTCCTGCTCCGCTTTGACATCTACCAGGGGGCGAGTGGAGATGCCTCTGAAGTGGAACGCAAGTTCGGCAAGGGCGGTGGCACGCTCCTTCGACTTCTGGACGACCTCCCCGATGCTGTGCGTGCACTTCCACTACGCGTCTACATCGACAACTATTTCACCGGCCTCCCGCTAGTTGCAGAGCTGCGCAGGCGGGGCTACGCTTGCACGGGGACGATCCGAGAAAACCGCATCCCGCGCTCCTGCCCGATCACAGATCAGAAAGCTATGAAGAACAAGCCGCGTGGTGCCGTGTCTGTCGTGTACGACACGGCAAACAAGATTGCGCTCACTCGGTGGAAGGATAACGCCGTGGTCACCATCGCCTCCACCCTCACCGCCGAGCATCATCTGCAGAAGGCGTCACGCTGGTCAGCGAAGGAGAAGAAGAAGATGGCAGTGGACCAGCCATTTGTTGTCCAGCTGTACAACCGCAGCATGGGCGGCATGGACCGCGCCGACCAGAGCATCGGGCTCTACCGCATCAACATGCGTCGGAAGAAGTGGTGGTGGCCGATATTCACCTGGATGCTGGACGCGGCCGTCTTCAACGCATGGGTGCTGCGCCGGCTGGATGAGCATAGCGGGATGTCTTTGCTGGACTTCTGACGCGAGGTGGCCCGAACTCTGCTTGCAGCACCAGGCGTCACTCGAGCTCGGAGAGTGGGCAGACCACGCCTGTGCGCAGTTGCCGATGACTCACGCTTCGACGGCATGGAGCACTGGCCAGAAGTGGCGGAGCAAGGCCGAAAGTGCGCACTGCCGACTTGCAAATCGCGTCCGTCCAGTGCGTGCTCCAAGTGCCGCGTGGCACTGTGCATGAAGTGTTTCCATGGTTACCATCAGCCGGAACAGAATGTGTGAGAAGCACTGATCCGTTTTCTGACCGGAAGTGGCGGCGCAAGGCTGAACAAATCACGGCCATCCACTGCGTTTATGGTACCGCAATCTTTAGTCCACTGCGTTTATTGTACCATGGTTTTGTACCGTTTTCCCAGAAAGTTTTTTGCCAATAAATACGGCTATGAGAGAGAACTTGTGTTCATAGAAACTTCGGCATTTTCTTACGACTGGTCCCCATACCCCATACAGACGGCCGCTGTTGACTGGAGGCGTTGCACATGCATGCCCATTGAAAATTGCGGAAATGGTCCCTTTCATGTTGCAGACAGCTGTTACGTGTAAAACACAACTAACTCTGAACATTGAAATAAATTACATCACGTTACACTTGTAAATCGTCAGAATGCTCCGATTTTTGTGCACGTATCAGCCCATAGTCTATATATAGATGCCGCATATCTCGTGTACGCGATGTCATAAACAAAAAAGCGCGGCGTATTCGTACTTACAGACACCTAAGGACCCAGAAAATATGCACCTTTTTAGAAAAAAAAATTTGGGCAGATCCGGGTTTAGTCCGATCGCGCAACCGCAGCGCGCCGGGCGTTCACTGTTGCATTGCTTTAAGAGCGTCTTTGTGTTCCGAGTTGTAAGATGACGCTGCCCTCGAGCCATGCTCATCTGAAGCAGTTCCTGATCCCGTTCGACTATCCCTACCCCCCTCCATCTAACGCTCCCTGGCGCTGCTGATTGGTCGATCACGAAGATTCACGAGTGAGTGACAGACAGCATAGCCGACCCACGTTATGCCGACATTGATGTTTTAATTTTGTATTTGTTGGCTTGTAGTTGGTGTTATTATACCGAATTTGTTTGTGTTTGAATAAAAGTTTGGGAAAAAAACATTATGCCGATATTTGTTATTAAAGGGGACACCAACTCATATAACGTAAAACATATAAACCAGTTAACCAAATGTCTGATTTTTATGTTTTAATTGTCGAATATAAAACAAGGAATTAAAACACCTGACAAGTTTTAACATAAATGTTTATTAAAATAATAATAATAATATTAAAAGTGAATTTCAAATCAGCAATCTAATGTGCAATTGCAGTAGATATATTGGATACCAATATTTAGGCGTATATATATGCATACACGTTATTTAAAAACTACTATAATTACCCAAAGAGAAGCATAATCTCCCCGTTGTTGAATAACGGCGCATCTCTTCCTGCAATAAAGTTAGCCGTTAGCTTGGAGAAAACGAGCATGAAAGAAGCGGTGTTTTAGTGAGTGGTGATTTCTTTCCTTGGCAAATCGTAACTCTACATTCTGGCTTACATAGTTCACGGCAGGGGACAACACGTTCACTGACTGATCCGTTGATGCACGGGAAAGCAGTTCACCCATTGCCTCGTTCGCGAACGGGAAGTCGAGAAAGTTAGGATTCTTTCCCTCACTGATCCGTTCTCGCGATGAACCGGAAATGCAAATCACTCACTGATTCGTTCACTCAAAGATTCGTTCGTCGGTGAACGGGAAATGCAATTCACGACTCGTTCGTGAACGGGAAGTTACGTCATTTCTTCTTCGTTTTGTTTTACGGCGAGGTGGCACCATCTTCAAAGTGCATTACTGACACCTACTGGTTGAAGTCATATGAACTGAAAAAAGAACGAATCACTTCAGGAAATGATTCGTTCACTGAAAAGAGTCGTTCATTTGAACGAATCGTTCACTCAGGAGCCAACACTATTGGGGACCACTACACTAGGCATGTAAAGAGTGCTTTGATAGATTCAGTGATTTCGAAAACTGTAAAAAAAAAAAAAAAATTCAACACAAATGTAGCAGTGTTCTGGACTAAGAAAAAAAAAAGCATATTTATTAGTACAATTTCCAACAATATTAAATACATTTTGCGGCAAGGCTATTTTTTTGATTTAGCATGGCCTCAAGAATTCAGTAGGACTTAAAACAAATTTTGTGTGGTATTCAATTGTGGGGTTGAACACAGACGAGTGATAAAATACATGAAGGTGGGGGGGGACATCCAAGAGGCTAAATGTTAGCATTTACTATGCTAACCTTCAATCAAGCGGCCATCTCACTGGGTTCTGTCACCAGTTTGGATCCGTCCCAGACGGTCTTGAACTGCTCGGGAAGCGGCAGCTCTTTCTGAAAAAGCAAAAGGATCGAAGCAAACGGCTGAGCCACTTGCCCTCTGGATGAACGCGCAGATGCAGACAGACACTCACGTAGTCGTCATCTCCTTGCGGGATGAGGACGTTCATCTCAGAGCTTTTGGCGCTGACCACGTGGCAGTTTAAGGACTGCTGACTCAGGTACAGCTGACATCCTTCCGTTTTATTAATGGAGATCGTGGGCACACTTCCCAACACCTAGTTTGATAGGCAAACACTAACTTACAAACTTTCCTTAGAAATCATGCTGCAACGCTGAGACATTAAAATAGAACAGATGGTAGAGACGAGGATGACAACAGATCGGGGGCACAAGTGGTGGATTTCATTACTACAAAAAAATATATAAACTAGACATGGCAAACGTGGATTACTGGTGACTCCTTCCAAAGAGAAGCGCAACGGCAAATAGGGTGAGTGAAAACCGCACGGTCATACTAACGACATACTAACGAATACTAAAGTCCCACAAGTACCAAACACAAAGTCGCCCGATTGAAACATGGCAAAAACTTGAAGGGATCAAATGTATGTATTAATGAAAATCTCACCAAGCAAAATGCAAACATTGCATGGAGAGCCCGTCAACTGAAAAAACAAGGCACTTGGATCACAAATTGTAAAATCTACATAAAGCCTAATGGATCAACGCCAATTGAGGTATGTGAAGTCCGACAACATCCCAAAACAAAAATGGAAACAAGCTGCAACTGAAGAGAAGGCAGCAGACACACAGACAAGCTAAAACCCTTTGAACTTTTTGAAAACATTTTTGGAAACTATGGGGCCAAAAAAAGACAATGGCACGGCTGAGTCTTTGGAAATGCTCAAAGATCATAAAGGCATAAAATACAAGGCACTTGGATCACAAATTGTCAAATCTACATAAAGCCTAATGGATCAACGCCAATTGAGGTATGTGAAGTCCGACAACATCCCAAAACGAAAATGGAAACAAGCTGCAACTGAAGAGAAGGCAGCAGCTAAAACCTTTTGAACTTTTTGAAAACATTTTTGGAAACTATGGGGCCAAAAAAAGACAATGGCACGGCTGAGTCTTTCGAAATGCTCAAAGATCATATGTAGAAAACTGTGGACACTCTAAATTAAATGGAAACTCGATTGATTGGATTAGGAACCAAGATGAAAGAACTTAAATTTCTCAAAGCTGAGAATGCCAAGAAAGATCAGATGATAAAAATGTTCACAAACAGAATGGAAGATATCGACCAACAATATAAAATGAATGATGTGATCATCTCTGGACTCAAGATCTCACCTAGACATCAAAATGGTGGTGACGAGGTAGAAAATCGACCCGTGGAAACAGGGAAAGAATCTAAGAGGATCCAATGTCTACTCTACATCAACGAAAATCTCACCAAACAAAATGGCAACATTGCATGGCGAGCTCGCCAACTGAAAAAGCAAGGAAAAATGCGAAGCACTTGGATGACAAATTGTAAAATCTTCATAAAGTCGAATGAATCATCCCAAACACCAAACCAATGCTGATCAAATCGATATTTTTAGACATTGGTCAAACTTTTCACAACTGTAGGAGGAACAAACCGAAATCTATATATAAACATTGTTTTTGACACAATACTGATTATGTCAATGGTGATTGAAAACGTATGTGAATCTGTACATGGCACACACATGCAACAGAGGTTCCATTTTGAAACTGAGACAAAATAACCTTGGGCGCAGAGGACTGTTGATATTTGAACACTTTTGTAATATGGCTACAATACAGGCTGGTGTCTGTGCTGCTGATTGTCACGTTTCGTCCCTGGTTGTTTTATTATGTGCATATTGTCATAGTTTCTGTCCGTATGCCTGTGTGCTCGCCCCTCCCCTCCTGTTTGCCCATGATCAGTGTGATCATTCTCACCTGCCTCTCGTTACCTGTCGCGTATTTAAGTCCTGTCTGCGTGTCACTACCTTGTCAGATTATTTCTTGTCTCTCGTTGTTCCTGTCTATCTGTTTTTCCCTCGTTTTTTTTCTGTTTGCCATACCTGTCGGTCAGTCGGTCATGTTATTAGTTTCCCAGTTCCTGTCTGTTTCCCTTCATGCTCCATTCCAATTCCCTTTTCCCTAAATAAACCCTGGTCCAAGCTGCATTTGGTCGCCCTGCTCCATTCCAATCCGTGACACTGATGTAACACATGTAACACAAATGTTATTATGAAACTCTTCAAATACATAAACGATATTGTGGAATGTTGAAAAATACATAAATGAGAGGGAGTTGCAGTCTTGAGGGCACTTCAGGCACTTCCCTGACCGTATCATAAGCTATGGAATTCCTAAGATGGGTCAGTGAGCTTGACCAGACTATCTCCACTCGACGTTGACCCTCATATGGTTGCACCTGCAAAATGAGCTGAATGGGACAAAGTTCAGCCTTGGAAAGCAACCTGAGGGCTGAGAGCAGAGAGGCCAGATGATGGCAATGCTCCGTCTTGAGATGTCTGAACTCAATAAGAAAATGGTCAAGCGACAAGAGGCCAGCTGCAAGATCGGTCCGTGCAAGTGCCACCTGTCGGTGGGGACGATGCCCGGGGTGCCTTTGGGGTTGTGACGCTAGCCTTCTCAAAATTGATTAAACATTCACTGCTGTATTCAAATCAAACTGTTAAAACATATTACTGTTGTATCCAATCAACTGTTAAAACATGTTAGAAAAAAATCAACTGTAATTACTGTATTCAAAACAATTACCGTAATTTTCGGACTATAAGTCGCGTTTTTTTTTTTTTTTCATAGTTTGGGTGGGGGGGCGACTTGTGTGAATTTTTTCACAAATTTTCAAAATTCAAAAATCCGTGATGTAGTGAAACCGCGATAAACGAACCGCGATGTAGCAAGGGATTACTGTCATTTGACCTGCAAGTGACGTCAGCAGCGCGGCGGTTGTTTACATAAGGACAAAGGATTCTATCACGGGATGACGAAGATGACGAAGAGCCCCACGTTTGAAGGATTTAATGATTTTGAGTGACACAAGGTTTAAAAAACGTATTTATGTTATAGTTATTTGATATAGTTTAGCAACTTGTATATGTTTTTATCGTTACAGTTCAGCAGTTGTTGGCTCGTTGAACTCTTATTTTGTTAAATAAAGAGCCGTTTACCAAACCCACGTGTTTCCTGGTACTTTGTTAACGCTACAATACAGTTGTATACTAGATCTGTGCGGCGCGCACGCGGCGTTGTTGCCATAAAGGACGAGGAATTTGATCGATGGATTTAATAATTAGGAGTGACACAGATGGTTTGATAATATTGTTGTTATATGATAGTTATTTGAAATATACTTTATATATCGTTATATGGGTCTGTGGAATAATTAGAAATGCAACTTACGAGTCCGACGTCAGTGGCGCATATGTGGCGCATACGCGGCATTGTTTACATAAAGGACGATCAATGGATTTAATGAATTGGAGTGACACAGATGGTTTGATAAACGTGTTATTTATGTAATACTTATTTGAATAACTCTGAATGTTACTCAGGCCCGTTCTCAGCTCCTCGTTTGTGTCACGTCTCGTCCCCAACTGCTCCATTATGTGTCTGTTGTCTTGGTTTCTGTCTGTGTGCTCGCCCCTCCCCTCCTGTGTGCCCATGATCAGTGTGATTGTTCCCACCTGCCTCTCGTTACCTGTCGTGTATAAAAGTCCTGTCTGCCCCTCTCTCCCTGTCGGATCATTGGTATTGGTTTTGGTTTTGGTCATTGGTTTTGGTATTGGTTGCTGCTGGTATTGGTTTTGGTTGTGGTTGTTGTCGTCCTGTCTTGGTGCCGTCATGTCCTGCTGTCTTCTTGTTCCACGTCCCGGTCAGTCAGTCAAGTTATTGTTTAAGTCATGTCAGTTTACCGAGTCTGTATTTTGAGTTGCTTCAATAAACCCTGGTCCAAGCTGCACTTGGTCGTCCTGCTCCATGCTCCACAACCGCTCCTGACAGAATGATCCGACCATCACAACGACCAGCGCTTGGACCCCCCTCCACCACCAGCTCCCGCTGCGACGCCCGATCGTCGTCCGAGCTTGTTCCAGCGCCATGGGCTTGCAGCTGCCATCGGATCTTGGTCCAGCGACGCCGGACTCACGGCCGCCATCGGAGTTCCTCCCAGCACCATCGCCTCTGCGACCGTCGTCGGACTTCGCTGCCGCGACGCCGGACGCGCGGCCGCTATCGGAGTGCCCCCCCCCGGCGTCATCAGACTCACGGCCGCCATTGGAATTCCCCCCCGGCGCCATCAGCTCTGCGACCGTCGTCGGACTTCGCTGCCGCGACGCCGGACCCGCGGCCGCTATCGGAGTGCCCCCTCCGGCGTCATCAGACTCACGGCCGCCATCGGGCTCCACCCCAGCGTCGCAGGACCCGCGAACGTCGCCGGACATCCAAGCCAGCTGCGTCGGACCCGCGATCGTCCCTGGCTCCGCTCCCTCTGCTGCGGCGCATGATGGCTCTTGCCGCCGCGCACAGCCCCGCCTTCCGAATGCCGCCGATCACGGTACGGACTTTGTGAGTGGCCGCCGATCACGGTACAGACTTCCGGAGTCGCCGCCAATTGCCGTACGGACTTCCTGAGTTGCCGCCGATTGCGGCACTGACTTTTGTATGCCGCTGATTGCGGTTCTGTTTCTCCGAGTCGCCGCAGAGTGCGGTTGTGTTTCCCCGAGTTTCCGCAGAGTGCGGATCTGTCCCCGCAGTCGCCGCCCGAGTGCGGTTCTGTCCCCGAAGTCGCCGCCCGAGTGCGGCTCTGTCCCCTAGGTCACCGCTAGAGTGCGGCTCTGTCCCCTAGGTCGCCGCCAGAGTGCGGTTCTGTCCCCTAGGTCGTCGCCCGAGTGCGGTTCGGTTCCCCAAGTCGCCGCCCGAGTGCGGTGCGGTTCGGTTCCCCAAGTCGCCGCCTGAGTGCGATGCGGTTCGGTTCCCCAAGTCGCCGCCCGAGTGCGGTGCGGTTCGATTCCCCAAGTTGCCTCCCGAGTGCAGTGCGGTTCGGTTCCCCAAGTCGCCGCCCGAGTGCGGTGCGGTTCGGTTCCCCAAGCCGCCGCCCGGGTGCGGTTCGGTTCCCCAGGTCGCCGCCCGAGTGCGGTGCGGTTCGGTTCCCCAGGTCGCCGCCCGAGTGCGGTGCGGTTCGGTTCCCCAAGTCGCCGCCCGAGTGCGGTGCGGTTCGGTTCCCCAAGTCGCCGCCCGAGTGCGGTGCGGTTCGGTTCCCCAAGTCGCCGCCCGAGTGCGGTGCGGTTCGGTTCCCCAAGTCGCCGCCCGAGTGCGGTGCGGTTCGGTTCCCCAAGTCGCCGCCCGAGTGCGGTGCGGTTCGGTTCCCCAAGTCGCCGCCCGAGTGCGGTGCGGTTCGGTTCCCCAAGTCGCCGCCCGAGTGCGGTGCGGTTCGGTTCCCCTAGTTTTTTTTTTTGGGACGTCGGGAGACGTCCCTTGTGGGGGGGGTTCTGTCACGTCTCGTCCCCAACTGCTCCATTATGTGTCTGTTGTCTTGGTTTCTGTCTGTGTGCTCGCCCCTCCCCTCCTGTGTGCCCATGATCAGTGTGATTGTTCCCACCTGCCTCTCGTTACCTGTCGTGTATAAAAGTCCTGTCTGCCCCTCTCTCCCTGTCGGATCATTGGTATTGGTTTTGGTTTTGGTCATTGGTTTTGGTATTGGTTGCTGCTGGTATTGGTTTTGGTTGTGGTTGTTGTCGTCCTGTCTTGGTGCCGTCATGTCCTGCTGTCTTCTTGTTCCACGTCCCGGTCAGTCAGTCAAGTTATTGTTTAAGTCATGTCAGTTTACCGAGTCTGTATTTTGAGTTGCTTCAATAAACCCTGGTCCAAGCTGCACTTGGTCGTCCTGCTCCATGCTCCACAACCGCTCCTGACAGATTGTGTATATGTCACGTTAGCATACCGTATCGTTTAGCCTGTTGTTGCTGGTTCATGTCTGTTCTTGGTGTTGGATTTTGACAAATAAATTTGCCCCAAAAGTGCGACTTATACTCCGGTGCGACTTATATATGGTTTTTTTTCACTTTGTGCATTTTATGGCTGGTGCGACTTATACCCCGGTGCGATTTATAGTCCGAAAATTACGGTAATCCAAATTGTTATTCAAATGGTATTGCTGTATTCAAATCATGTTATACTGGTCAAATTTCAGTTTTTCTTTGTTTTCAACTTTTATTCAGACTTACAGTTTTTTTTTTTTTGCTATTCCTGTATTCAAGTCATGCTGAACTGGTCAAATCTATGTTTTTCTTTTGTTACTTTTCTCTTCATGGTATATGGTGGTATATCGCTTGCACTGCAGTAATTTAGATTGTGTGTCTGGTTGTGAAACGTTGGTTGTAATCGGGACGGGGCTAGATAAGCAAAATTGCTTCCTCACATTTCCCTTTTCGACAAGTCACGTCAAACAAATGAATCTGTAATAAATGTGTTCTTTATGTACTTGCCGAAATAAACAAACCAAACCAAATGTTAAGCATTGTTTCAAATCCAAATTTAAAAGGCAAACCTTGCTTGGAACCAGCGTCTCACCTGTAACTGAACGGCCTTGGAATTGATGATCTCCACGATTCCGACCACGTTGTCAAACACTAGACCAAGCTTCTTGCAGTTATCTGAACACAAATGCCCGTCATTTCAAACATATTGAACGTCCAACCGAAATACAAGCTAACTACACGGAGGCAGCGATTTGTTAGCATACCACAAGAGGACAATTTGGAGAATTTTCTCGGATTTTACCTACGATGATGGAGTTCAACTTCCCTTTGACGTGCAGGGTGGCATCACTGCAGGCAAAGACGTAGACCACCTGCCGCAGCTCAGTCTCCTTGATCATCAGGTCATGTTTGTGCTCAAAGTTCTCCTGCCGGGGGAGCCCATCTACTTTCAGTAAAGCCCCATGAGACTGGTCGAATGAGTCCCAGCTCCACCTACCACCCTCCATTTCTTCCCGTCCAGCTTAAGCAGTGGAGGTTTCTTCTGGGGTGCCGCCGGTGGGGACGTCATCTCGGGTTTGGCTTTTGCGCTCTGCCCCTCCTGTGAACGCCAGCACGGGTTCTTGTGGGTCTTCTGGTGCTCCGAAACATGCTTCAGACCTACGAGATAGTTTTACAAAGAGAGTGAAGGCCTGAAAGTGACTTTGTAGACCACAGGTGGGTAGCGCACCTTTTATTATGTCCAAGCCCTGGTCGAGGTGGGTGAATAGGGCGCAGTGTCTGGCGCGACCGGGGCTCCGGGAGTCTTCGGCCATGGGTGCAGATGCAGGTGGAGGCGGTGCTGGGGGGCAGGCAGCACTGGAGTTTTCGTACAGGGAGGCCGGGGCAATGGGACCCTACAGCAAAGAGATGATTGGTGCAATATGGTCATGCCCACCAGAGAGCAGTGCTGCACAAGGATTTTACTTGATTTCATTTTCATTTATATTTTGGCTCCTAATCATTCCAGTGCCGACCGTCTTGCTCCAGAGCAGTCCGGCGGTGTGGTGGCGGTTGATAAACGACTGCATCTCGGTCCAGATGGACAAGTACGAGCGCACCCATTCCACGTGACGTCTGTCGCTGACAAAATGTGGTTGGTCATTTCCTTTCAAGTTATCAACGACACCGATGCGATGCAGTGCTTTAATAAAATTAATTCAATCCCGTGATATGGACTAACAACTACGTTATTTTAATTTATGACAATAATCACCAAAGGTGTGATGCAGAGGTTAACAGGAAACAAATGCAAATTTAGTCAAATCTAATCTAAAATGTATCTGAGGCTTGTGTTGTAAAACCAAACGCAAGTGCCTTTACGTTTCCTTGTATTCTTTGAGCACCCTGTTGGTGTAGAAGGTGGCGGCGTCGTTCATCTCCTTCACATATGGACCGGGCTTTTGGTTCTGAAGAGAGTCCAGAAAAGATTATGAACATAGAAGGCATCTGCCAATACACGCATAGCTGCTAGCGGTTCAACTGATCAGTCGATGAGTCCACTCGAGTGGTTCAAATTTGAACTCGACAAATCACCAAGCATTTGAAGGCCCAAAGCGTACCATGGCCACCCATCCGAGGGCAGGGATGCTCTCGCTAACGGCCGACAGGTGGTTGAAGAGCTGACTGCCTCGGTTGCGCTCCCGGAAGCTCTGGATCTTCTGGATGTGCTCCGAGATGGGCTTCAGCAGGTTGCAGAGCTCCGTCTGAGAACACAGGACAGTGCTGTATTCAATTCAAATTACGCACATTTCGTCAAAATGTATCACAGCGTTATTAATGCTATTTTTAGCTGGCGTGATACAATGGTAATGGTCGCACAGAGCTGCAAACGCTCTCACGATGACTCGCCATCATGCGGCTCCTGGTGGATTGCAGACTTCTGCCAAGAACAAGCTCAACTTTTAAGCAAGATGGCGGCGCGTGCACACGCAGCGGCCACTCTCTGTCCCGTTCGGTGTTTTGTGAGTGTTTACTGAGTGTTTGTCCGGCAGTTTTGTGTATGTTCGTCTCGTGTGATACGTCGTGCTACTAGTGCGGCGGGCATGTTCTGCTCAACATCGGCGGAAGTGGGTTTTATGGCGTTCTGGACTTTGGTGCGGAGAGATTAAGGGCGCTCGGACTGCTTCGTCATGGAGCGACGCCGGACTGGCCTGCTCTTCCTCCCCCGGTTGGACTGCGTCGTGAGCTCGGACTGCTCCGTCCTGGAGCATTGTTGGGATGCGTCGGCAGCGGGTCTGCGAGGCAGCGGGAGAGGGGCCAGCGCGGAGACATCGGGCCAGGCTTGCGGCCACCCCACCTCGCCCAGCCGTGCCTTCCATTCTACTGGCGTACGTTCGTTCGCGGGACGACAAGATGGGTTGCGTTCGCCTGATAAGATCCACGAACCGGACAGTGCGTGCCTGCTGTGTGCTCGTGTTCACAGTGGCCTGGTTGACTGTCATCTTTCCGGACTCTGCTGTGCATCGGGAGCGGCTAGCGTGCTATCACTCTTATTGTTCATCTTCTTGTTTTATTTTTCCTGTGTTGTTTACTTGTATGTGCGTTGTGAACTCTGTCTTGTTACCCTGGGATAGTGAGAAACGTAATTTCGATCGCTTTGTGTGTCTTGACATGCGGAGCTATTGACAATAAAGGAGACTTTGACTTTGACTTTGAACTTGACAGAATGTATTCAGGAAAATTAAAGACATTTTTCAAAATCTGGACTTGCTATGAATTTCATGCTGGCATTGTCGTGAACGTAAACTATTCATTTGTCTTCACTCCTCTCCTCCTCCTCTTGGTCCTTCCTTTGCTGGAACATTCCAGGAGATCCCCGTGGCCTTGTAAGGCAGAGCTGGCGTCGCGCTGTTTACACTTCACCTTCCACAGATTAAGAGGTGAAGAAGCCCCGCCAGCTCACTTTGTCGGCTCACATTTTGAACACGGCAACAAAATTTCATGTTGCTAAGTGAAACTGCTTTTGGATGCTGATGTTTGATTTCCGACGGCCCAAATGACATCTTGAGCCACTAAGTCCACTCCTCTTGCTAAATTCGGGGGATTTCTGTGTTCTTCTACAACCAACTCATCCGTTCACATCTTTGAGGCACCGTGAGGTGACAGAGGAGTTAAAAGGTCTCACCCCCCCCCCCCCCCCCCCCCACACACACAGACACACACACTGACAACAGACCTCAAATATAGAACATGCCCATAAAAAGTCTGAAAGCTGCTGCTCGTTTGGAAGGTTTGAGCATGTGTGTGTGCGTGTATGCCTATCTAGTGTATGTCCAATTGGTGAAGTTTTAAAGAACAATTAACAAATCATTCAATCTCGCTAGTGTATAGCCTTGAAAGCCTTCTAAAGCGAACATCATAATGTCCCATGATGCTTTGCCAGCGCTACAACCCGATGAAAACATGCCAGTTGTCATTTGAGTGGTTATTATGGAAGTGTCATAATATTTGGTCGACCTCACGCTCGTACCTGTGCGGGCTCCTGGTGGTCGGCCGCCATTTTGAGGAAGGTCTTCTGCGTCTGCAGGGCGTCGTTGACCATCTCTGCCTGGAGAGAAAAAAGTGTGATTGACTAGCTTGTGTGTGTGAATGTGTGTGTGTGTGTGTTTGTGTGTGTGTGTGTGTGTGTGCGTGTGTGTGTGTGTGTGTGGCGGGGGGGACCCACCATGGAGGCTTTGCCCTTAAAAGGAGCCACCCAAACCTAAAGTGAGTCGCACGTTGTTATTTTTCATGTGTAATATTAAGTCGCCCAATTTGCGCCTGTCCAAGGACATGGCGGAGATACGCCGGCCGTATAACACGCTGGCCATGAGGGAATGTGGCAGTTTGGATTAATGAATGCACGCAAATTCAAGGTTGGTCCAAGGCAACGGCTACAGTCAATTTTAAATAACTACTAGCAAATCAAAGATAAACGGATGTGTCTGTGTGCAGGTGAACAGTTTATCATTACTCGTCCTGTCAGAGAAAGGAATTAGAGAGAATGCGTACAAAGCAGACTCACGTGTTTCTCCACATCACTCCCGATGGTCCTGCTGATGTTCATGTAGTTCGTCAGCGGACATTTCAGAAGAACGTCAAAAGTGTCCGCGGACGCGGTGGAAGCTGGTTGCGCGCACACACACAGACACACACACCAACAGAGAAAAAAGATCATCATTCAATTGAATCAAATAACAGCAAACAAAAGTATGGCATGAAAAAGTGAAATACAACTGAACTGAATGGAAGGATTCTTTTGCTTACCACTAGAGGGAGCCCTTTGAGACTCTAAAGAGCCGTCTTACCTCCATTGATGCCGTTGACACAGTCGCTGTTGGACAAACTTGCGGATGCCGACAGCAGCTCCAGTCGAGTCACGGCTTGCTCCAGACGATCCATCAAATCTTCCATGACTGGATGGAAGAATGCAGTAGGATTTCAGACAAAATGGAAAGCCCTGATGAGCGCGAAATGAAAACTGTTTCTAAATATCATTGAATCACATCTGCAACCGGACGCTGATTGGCCCTTACATTCTAAAGCAAGGGTGTCCAAACTTTTTGCAAGGAGGGCCAGATTTGATAAAGTGAAGGGGCCCGGGGGCCAATAGTTTTTTTGGACATTTTTTAACTACAAAAATGTCATGCAAATACACACCGTTATAAAACAAATTTCATTGTCCCAATTGTCTTTATTTTTTAAACAACAAAATAACCAAATATAAGCCACTCAGGCAGATGTGAACAACTCTAAAAACACAAATTCTGCCTTTCATTCATATCTGAAGAGTCAGGTAACATTGAACAAACTGTATGAAATACCTTAAATTTACATGAGTTTAAAATTATTTTTGCCTCATGAACATTTAAAACAGGAGTTATAAGTAATGCAAAGTTGTCTGTTATTAAAACTTAAAACAAGTTAATTTTGCTGTCATTTACAATATCTTTCAGAAATAATAGTTTGTGTCACATCTACAGGTTCATAACATCAACAGGATTAACATGGCCACTTCGTAATATTTAATATTAAGTTACATTTACTTTTGATTTACTTTTGACTCACAGCCTCGCGTGAAGAATCGCTGTTGTGATGCCAGTCAGTTTGGAGCTGCTTCACTTGATCAACTCGGTCACTCCCTGTTAGCTTGTTGTATGTGTTAGCATGTTTAGTCTGATAGTGTCTCTTTAGGTTGAAATCCTTAAACAAGGCTTGATTTTCAGTGAAGAATTATTTTAATTCCCATTTCTCTTGAAAGCGACGGCCCTCAATGTCAACTTTCCTCGTTTTCTTTGCAGTCGCCATGGCAGAAATGAGCAGAGAGGGGTGGTGCTGTCACCTTTTGGTAATAGGAGGAATTACAGTTTCAAGTTTCATGATTTTTTTTTATTCAGTTTGACAGTGCAGGCGGGCCATAAATAATACAGTAGAAGACCGAAGCTGGGGGCCGTATGAAATATGACTGGGGGCCGAATTTAGCCCGCGGGCCGGATTTTGGACATGATGTTCTAAAGCTAGCAAGTAAAATCACAAAAATAATACTTGACTCCCTGCGTCAAATTGCCGGGGGCCCCGGCAAGGGCGTTTATCTGTCGCAAAAGCAACTTCAGCAAGTGACTGTGAGCTAACAGTCGCGTGCTAATCTGCCCGCTATGAACCAACGTGAACGTTCGCATTCGTGTCAGGAATAAAAGCGTCCGCTCATGCGACAACAATGCCAAGCCGGAGGAACTCCTCGTTGACTTGACGCCATCTTGAACAAGCGCTGTCCTGCCTGTCGTTTCCATAGCAACCAGGAGCGGGAAGCGGACAGGTGCGGCGTACGTCACAGCCGACGCCGCTCGACAGCTGAGGAAGAACACGTGTTGCTCTGCTATCTGATCTTTTGTGAGGCTAAATTCAGCTCGCTGGAGCTTCGGCCCACTGCTAATTGAAAATTTGTTATAATGGTGCGTTCATTGCAGGAACCACAATATTTGGTACACCTGTTTCGTCACCACTAATCAATACAATTATGACCTGTTCAAGCATTATTAAGATAAAAACAAAAGTAATCAAACAAAAGTAGTCTCTTTTGGCAAAACAGACCTTGTTTTTTTTTTTTTCAAGGAACTTTCGAAAATGTTACTCACAAGCCATCCCAACAACTCAAGGTGCAACTATGCTGGGGCCAAAAAGAGGTAATGATATTAGGAAAAGCCTGTTCTGTCTACAAAGTGCACGCCCCCCCCCCCCCCCCCCCCCACACACACACACACAAACCCGCGCACACACGCACACACCATAGCACACGTGCGCCAACGCAACGTTTTTTTTTACATGAACTGTACTGTACCTCCTCCTGTGCTGTTCTTGTTCCGAGTGCTGCTTGCCTGCTTGCCTTGCCGTCCGTCTGGGATGTCCTGGTTCAGCTGAGCAGAACCTTTCAGATCACACACTAACACACGCACGCTAAAAATAACCGACAGAGAGAGAGAGAGAGAGGCACACATGTGACCACCATTCTTCTTCTGTTGCGTTGTTATTTGAAGATCGAAAGCTTTTTAAGTCAACTTCATGTTATGTCTCACGGGTTTATACCTTATCACTCAAGTTTAGAAACTCTTTTAGGCGGCGTTAACTTGCCAATAAAGGGTCGAAACATTTGTAAAACACGTTATGATGAAAATTCAACACACGAAAGCCGTAATATATATTTTTAAAATCATGCATTGATAACAAGCAGCTGGTAAAAAAAAAAACATTTTCAGATAAATAATAGATGGAAGGAGCAATGGTCAGATACAGTAGTTTGCCTTCTTTTGAATGACGTCACCCCGACAGCTTCACCAATGCGTGAGCACACGTGAAACAAACACGCTCATCTTCTTCTACCTTAACACGATGACTATGACTTATTGATTCGTGCTGCATCATTGATAGTCGGCGTCCCGCGTCCTCATCGGCCAGGCGTGAAGGTGACCATGACGCTAAGCTGACAATGGGGCATGTGGGGAAAAACAGAATTTTTTTTTTTTTTTTAATATAGAACATTTTATTCCAATTTTGGAGTTTTGGTAATAACACTTTACATACTTATTCATCCAGTGACAATGAAAAGCTTCCTTCAAATGTTTATTAAAACTTTTCGCTCTCGTTTCCCTTGTAAGAAATAGTTCAAGTATAAAAACTCCCAACATTGTCAGATGAATATGAACCAAAAATAAAAATGAAATTGTAATAAAGCACAGCTACGACGACTTTACATTCTTAAGGATAAAGCAGCAGTTTGCTTTTTTGTTTTTTTGTTTTACGCATGCATTTAAATAAAGTTTCTCCATTAATAAAAACACCTAACCAATATTAAGCTAAAAAATAAAAGTAGAGTGCAGTGTATCTTGAACAGCTACTAAATCTTTTTTTGGGTTGAGTACGTTAATATATAATATATAATAATTCAGAAAAAAAAAACCTATATATATATATATATATATATATATGTGTGTGTGTGTGTGTATGTATGTATGCCTTGAGATGAGTACACAGTAATAATATTAATACAGTACCGCCACTACTACTCTCCAAAAACAAAAATAAAATAGAAAATAAATATTTTAAATAGCAGAAGTCTCTTTGTATTAAATAGCAGTCGAAAGGCACACTGAGGCAGGAGGTTGCCATGTAAATTTTTGCTAACACTGGAGGGGTTGTTGGGGATGGTGGGTGGCCCTGTAAACTCACCCCCTCCTCAAAAAAAAGAAAAAAAAGAAACAGGGCCCAGCCGTGGATTAAAATGTGTCAGCTAAACAAATGAGCAACAAGTGATGCGTTCCTTGTCAAGGGATGGGGGGGTGCTTTGCATCGGCCAAGAGGGGTGCTTTAAGGTCCTAACAAGAGGTCACGCTGAAAACAGCTTAATTTTTTCCCTGATTATACAAAAAAAGAAAAACCCTCAGTGTGTATGACAACAATAAATATACAAAATCAGCCCTAGGACAGCGATAGGACTTGAAGGCTTAAGTAACAGGGATTAGTTCCTGTGGTTTGTCTCCAGAAAGTAGCTACTAGAAAATGATCATCATCATGTTTGTACTGCGACTTTTTTCTTGTTTTTGGTTGAAGCACAGCATGTCAACGCCACTTCCTTCTGCTGCTATTGCATGCGGTCTGCTTGCAGCGGCTGATGCTGATACTGGCCGAAGGCAACTGCGGTGGCAGCCGCGGCCGCTGAACCCGGAGCGGAGGCGCCGGCAGCCGCAAGAGGCTGCTGGACTGCGTAGCCGTACCCGGCGGCAGTCACGTAGCCAGCGGCGGCAGGCGAGGCGGCGTAGGGATACTGGTCGTATGCGGCGGTTGCCGCCGCGCTAACGGCCGAGTACTGAGCATAGGCCGCTCCTGTGTAGTCGATGTACGGGGAGGTGGCGGGTGCCGGCACAGCGGCGGCGGCGGTGGGCTGCACGTGCGGGATCACCACGCTGGGCTGCACGAAGGCCTGAGGGTACACGTAGTGCGTCGGGATGCTGCGGGACAAAACCAGACGGTTGGCTTACTAGCTCGATGGCTATTACAAGTGCGTTGATATCAAAAATGTAGCCACAGAAGAACGCCACTGCTGACATCGACTGCCTGGTCTTTTTCTTCTACTCAAATGCTGTGCTGACCTCAAAATCAAAGCAGAGCAACAGTGGGCCCCTTTAGGGGTCTGTCAATCATTGCAGGTGGTTAGAAACTTGCTTTTCAGACACAAACCCTTTGAGAAAGTCTTTGGTAGCATAACATATTGGAAAATGTACTTCAATCGCCACGAGCCTAACGCAGACATTTTGCATGATCTCTGTGTGAAGGAGGAGGTGTGGGTCGGGGTGGGAAAGGGGGGCGCCTGGGTTTTAGGGTCGGCTTACAGTGGCGGTGTCCAGGTCTGGGACGCAGGCGATGAGCCCCGGCACAGCATTGTGAAAATGTCAGCGCCACTTTGACAGCTGGACAGTTTTCAAAAAGAGCTTGCGTGGGCAGGGGGCTCGGCAGGGGGATGTTTTGATTAAATCAACAACTCTGAACAATGAGCGCATTCTGGCCTCCAGGACGTAGCCTCATCCCAGCCCATCCAAGGCCTACGGAGTTCTCCTTATTGACTTCAAAGCCAGGGTGAGCTTACGCTGCTTTTAAATTGGATTCAATTCGAAGCAGAGTGTTCAAGGCCCTTTCATGCTTTACCAGCTTTTACTCTAACACCGCCTTCTGAGCCACTTCCGGTGCAAACATGCAGAAAACCGCTGGCTCAAGTTTGTACCCCCATTCTGTGTCAGTGCCCAAACAAATGACTCAGTAATTAGTTCACTTTTTAGCCTGGGGGGGGCACAGCTAGAAAAGGAGAAGGTAAGACTCCTCAGAACCGCATGCCGGCCATTGTGTGACAAACTTTGAGCAGCGCTGATGCAACTCAGCAGGACGACGTGAGGGCACGCCACGCAACTCACGTTTTCCCCTTACAGTACTCAAGCAGCAACATTGTAATTTAAAAAAAAGGGTGTTGTTGCTTCATTTTGCAAGTGTACATAATCGAGTGTCCATTGCTTTTTTGTTTGGATTGCTTGAACCACAGAGACCCTTACACACACACACACACACATGCACACACGCACAAATACACACGCACGCAGCACCCCCCCCCCCCCCACACGCACATGCATACGCGCACACACACACACACACACACACACACACACACACACACACACACACACACACACACACACACACACACACACACACACACAGAGCTTCATGAGACTGCAGTGTCAGCATTCGGGCTTTGTGCCGCCACAATGGGTGCGCTTGTTTTCGTTAACACCAAGCGCTCCATGTGACCAAAAAGCTCCATCCATCCATTGGAGAGAAGATGAATAAGAGAGTGGGTGAGCGAGCAAGAGAAAGAGATTTGTTTGCAACTTTTGTGCACACATGCACACAAAATCACACACAATAATAATGCCGAAAAACACGAGAGGGAGGGGTAATCCGCTAGTAACAACAGGAAGATGCTATAATGGTATGCAAAGGGTGCATGGCTCAGGCTTTTGTTGTCAAAAAGAGATGAAACCACACAGAAAAGAGCCCACAAACTCCATCTGGCCAACATTTGCCTTTTGTGGCGCCAGAGAAGCACCCGAGTTGGAAGCTCATCCAACATACCAAATCGCAAAATCGTATCAAAAGAATATACGCCAGTCGGGACTTACCCATAGGGCCTTTGGATGAAGGCAGGGTGAATTTGGGGGACTCCAAAGGAAAAACCTGCAAAGTTCAAACAGACCATCACAAGGTGTCGGGAAAAAAAAAAACTAGAATGATTACTTGCAGGTAAGATTGGTTGATCAGATTTATGGTGCACATCTAAAGAGATGAAATGACATAAAAGCATTGCTTCCCACCCTGCTGCATCACTCGAGGCTTGGCCCCCAGGTAGGCCAGGTTGACGTTGGCCTTCCTGCCGTCAATGATGGGGTTGGGGTCCTTGCAGGCCCGGTCGGCGGCCGAGCGCTCCGACATGGTAACCTGGTTTTGGGAGGAAAGCAAGCGCACGTCAGTTGCTGTTTACGAGTGGCCGAGCTTCGCCGGCTCTGAAGGTTGTCTGGGGAGACAGTGCCGAGCATAGAAAAGCGGCCTTGCTGGCTATTTTGGAACCAGACGTGTTGAGTTGAGGACTAATGGCGAGGGAACTTGCCAGAAATTCCCGGGAACGCCTCCTAAACAATGCACAGGGAGCAGACCGAGCTCATCTATGGAAGTCATGTTGTCCTTGTTGAGATCGACTTGAGCATCAACATGCATTTTGCACTCTTGTGCTACAATTAGCATGTGCTAGCATCAATGCATACCATTTCAATTCACTTTACCAGAAGACTTGAATTCATTGAATATTTTATAATATCCTGGATCTCAAAGTTTTATGATACGTTTCCCCTGATTTATTTTCTAGAAATATAAAAAAATATTGTTGAGGCATTATTTTCATTGAATATTTTATAATGTCATGTCATTTATCACGTGATCTTCAAAGTTTACCATTTAAAATATTTGGGGGGACGTTTTAATCAAGAAAAAAATGCCAACAAACTTACAGATAATGTTGACCTGTACAGTTATTATTAAAACCTTTTGAGATGAGACTTTAGAGGTACTTGATGATCATCTCCTAAACCCACCAGCGAGAATCTCAGATGTGAACCTGCCGCGTTTCTGCAGTCGTCATCGAGTCTTGTGATTAATTGGAGTTACTGTACTCACAAAGCCATAGCCCCGAGACTTGCCGGTCTGCCTGTCAGTGATGACCACAGCCTCCTCGATCTCGCCAAACACCTCAAAGTACTTCCTGAGACTGGAGTCGGTGGTGTGGTAGGGCAAGCCTCCGACGAAGATCTTAGTGTAGGTGGTGTCCTTTTGCGTGGTGTGCATCGTTATTAAATAAAAACAATTAAAAGGGATGAATGCTCATTTGAAAAAAGGAAAACGTTAGTGCAAAGTATCTTCAGTGTTTGGTTGGAGGAGAGAGGAGTGGAAGGACGAGGAGGATGTTCCAGCCTGGAGGTAGATGGACGCGGTGGTGGTCAGGGGGCTTCTGCATCAGCATGAGGACCACTCGTAGTCGACTTCCTCTCCTTGTTGGTGCCTCGAAGTGAATGCTTTCTAACACACACACACACACACACACACACACACACACACACACACACACACACACACACACACACACACACACACACACACACACACACACACACACGCGCGCGCTCACACACACACACGCGCTCACACACACACACGCGCTCACACACACACACACACACACACACACACACACACACACACACACACACACAGGGGGCACCCCTGTGTTAAAAAAAACAAACAAAAAAAACAAAACAAAACAAAACAGAAAAAAGTGCAGCCCAAACTCCTCCTCTGGGTCGGCCCTCAAACACGCTGAGCAAGCCGATACTGTCGCGAGGTGAGCGATGAAATCAAACATTTCACGTGACATTTAGCTAAACAATATGCTCTGACTTGGTAAATAGTAACAATAAGAAACGTTACCTTGCATTGTTTTTTAATAAATTAACTCAAAAAGGTCCCGCTCCAACTGCACTGTAGTTACCAAAAGACAATAGCACCATCTTGTGTCTAACTTAACTAATGACAGCATCGCTTGACGTGAGACATTAGCAAATCTCGTGAGACTTTGGCCGAGCGATTCACGTTGCAAGGGGAGCGGACTGCAGTACATTGTGTGACGTCACCACAGCCAGGTTGAAAATACCCATCTTTGGCCGCGAGAGAGCGACAGCTAGTCATGTGGAAAGGAGACGAAAGAGGGATGCAAAATGTTCCCTTTGGTCCCAAGAGAAGGAAAGCACAGAACCCAGCCAAGCATTGACTTAAATTAATCACTATTAATAGTCATTCCGCTGATAACAACCACGTGGCTATAGCGTTAAGAGTTGTAATCACGTTTTCGTGGCGGTTGGCACCCGCCAGGGTCGGGCCATGCTCTGTACTGCAGACAAGTTGTCCCAGTGCGTCTCCGAGGCCGCCATCTTGGCCAGGTCAAAACACAGCCGGCAACCTAGTGTCTGCCTAGCTCAAATATTACTTTTGAAATATATTACCAAGTTTATGTTCCATTTTAACTAGATACTTAAAGTACCTTATGTATTACGGATGTTGCACGCTACAATTATTAGACCTAATTGACTGTTTTAAATGCTTCCCCGTTCAATCTCACCTGATCATTTGAGATTACTTTATCAGCAAACTATGCCCAAGCGATCTGATCTCAGTCAAGCATTTGAACTAGGATGAATGGGGCTCTCAAGGACCAGACTTAGAGACCAGTCTAAAAAAATAAAGTAATACAAATAAAAATCAACAAAAGAAATTACTTACATTGTTTGATTCTAAGAAAAAATAGCAACCATCTGTTGCAACCTCTCTGCACTGCAATTGATAGCAACCAAAAGGAAAATGGAAATTGAACCATACCTTTGACAGTTTTATTGATGGAACAAACCATGTTTTTAAGTTTTTACCACTCAACCGGTAATAATAATCATGGCTTTAAAATTAAACTCGACTTCTTCCCTATCATCCAAAGTCACCCTTGTCCATTTAAACACGCAATAGAAAAATATATACTTACTACTTTGTACAATACTGGTTTGGTCCAAACAAAAGTGGATCAGAAAAGCCAATATGCCTTTAGTCATCAAAGGCTCTCTAATTTGCATGTAAGCTTATTTTAAATGGATTTGGGAAACTCTGAATGTAGGAATTTACACAATAAATTCTAAAAACAAAAAAAAACAAAAAATGCTGAATTCAGAGTTTGATCACACGAAGCAAAAATCAACATCAGCGATAAAAAAAAAAAAATATTTACATTTTTTATGATATTCAAAGGCCAATTAAGAGAATTAAATGAAAGAGTAGTAAAGGGAGAGTGAGTGTGAGGAGTAAGGAAAAAGACAGGAGAGACTCCACAGTGGGCCAAAAACATGAAAACATGAAAAGTATGCATCTGCAAAGTCCTCACTCAAGCGGCAACCTGCACGGTGCACACTTCAACACTCCGTCCTTCCCCGTTAGCAGTCTATCCAACCATTTTTGTTTAGAAACATTCATTTGCTCGCTAATAATAATCGCTCACTTCTCACACACACACACTTCCAGTCTGTACATTAGGGAGGTGGGGTAAGAAAAAAAGAAAAAAAAAAAGCAACAGGCACGCTCAACCCTGTCCATATAGCGCGCGTTGGCATATCACAGCCCAACAAAGTCTCTGCTTGTACATTAAAATCGACAGAATTCTGCAGCGAGCAGTTGTTTTTGTCGTTTTATTACAAAAAAGAAGCCTCGGGTCAAGGAGAAAATAGCGATATGTCTGTCGGTGTCTTTGATTGTTGTTGAATGTCAAGTGTTCAGTCAGAGCCGCCACCCCAAAAAGTCATTTCAGTCCAAGTTGAGCGCTTCTTTCTCAATCGGCCATCGACGTCCGTCTATTTTCGACGTCGCACAGCTGTCTTGATCTTGCGCCCGGCAATTGTTTGCTGGCCGGCGGGAGACGATGGGAAGGATTTGGACGACCTACAAGATAAAATACTTCACTTTACAAATCCTGAAAAAAGAATTAATTTGTAAAAATGGTGGGGAAAAAAATAATTAAAGATTGAAATAGAAAATTTGCCTTAAATAGAAATAATAAATATAATTTTGAACCCTAGACAATAATATAATAATAAAGTGTAAAATATGCGCAACTTATGAGTCAAATTATATAACAGTGTACCGTGTAGAAGTTAAAATGAATTATATGAATTGCACAGAATGGACAGAGGAGGTCGACAATGTTCGCAAGTTGATGGTCCAAGCAACAAAGAGAGGCCACTCACCCAATGTTGAAAGCGAGGGGTTGTGAAAAATTTAACCCGCCGCCAAGTGCAGGAGACGCTGCCGCCCCAGAACCGAAATTGAAAACTCCCGTGCTAGCGGTGGCGCCGAAGGCGCTGGCTCCTCCAAACTGAAAGCTTCCACCTAAAAGAAACACAATGTGAAAACTAGTACATCCACGCTCACACAAGGCGAAAAAGGCCACCGGGACTTTGAACGACCTGGCGTGGAATTGGCAGTGGTGGCGCCAAAGGCGGGCGCGGCGCCGGCCTGCTGGCCAAAGACGGGCGCGGTGGTGGCAGGGGGTTTGGCACCAAACGCAGGGGTCTGCGAAGCAGCCGCCGTGAACGGCGAGCTGAAAGACGAACCGAACGCCGGTGTCTGGTTGGTTCCAAACTCTGCGGCATTCGAGGAGCTGATTAAGAAGGGGTTGGGAGCTGTGGGAGGACAGTAAATGACGTCAGAGAAAGGCGCACTTGCTCATTCAAAAGTTGACACAAATTCAAATTGACTATGTATAAATCCTTCACTTCATACAAGTCAACCTATTTCAGGAAAGAGTACAGACCTGCAGAGGATGTCGCAGATGGCGCAGATGCTCCAAAGTTGACAGAAGGCGCAGTGGGAAGTGTAGTGGTAGCCGCGCCGAAGATGAAGGGCTGCGCTGCCTGAGGCGGGGTTGAGTTGACGGGCACGACCGACGGAGCATCTTGGCTCTGCCCAAAGACGAAGGCTTTGGCTGGGGGGGCGTTGCTAGCTGCGGGGTCAGCTGCGGCGCCCTGACCAAAAAGGATCAGTGCAGGAAAAGTGCTGTGAGTTGCAGTGGTGGAATGGGTGGGAGCGGGGGAGGGAGTAGGGGCGGGAGCAGGAGGGAGAGGCTGGGTGCTGCTGCCAAAGAGCCCGGCACTCGAGGTGGAGGAGGTGCTGCTGCTAGTGGTGGCGTTGCTTCCCATGAAGAAGAATGGCATTTTGGGAGGATCAGAAGCTGACGGGACAACATAACGATCGCTTCGTCAGTATTTCATGTCAAGCAGATCAGCGACAAGTCAGATGGTATTTGCACTCATTTTACTGTGGAAAGAATTTGCAAAGTGAATATTTGTGATTGAACAAATTAAAATCCTGCTAAGGGAAACACTGTGGTGTGCGTATTTTTGGTGTCATGCTGTTGCTGTTTGTGTGAGTGCAGATGAATGTAATACCTGCAGCACTTTGTCCAAACACAAACGTGGAATTTGCAGTTGTTGAAATTGCTGCGTCGCTCTTGTCAGCTGGCTTGCCAAAAGCAAAAGAAGGCGGCTGCTGCTGCTCCGCCGGCACACTTGGCTCACCGAAAGAGAAGCCCCCCGAAATGGCCGGCGCGGGGTCGGCGTCCTTACTGGTGCTGCCAAAGAAGAAGGCAGATGGAGTCGAGGTGGCGGATGCCTCCTTCTTCTCCTCTGGCTTCCCGAATGCAAATCCGGGGGTGGCGGGCTTCTTCTCTGCGGGCAGCAATCCAAATGTCACTGCCCCGCGTGGCGTGACGGTGGCGGGCGTTCCGAACATGGACGAGGCAGCGCCGGTCGCCGTGGCATCAGTTGCCGTGCTGTCGTTGCTGCAGCCCTTCTCCCGAATGGAAGCAGTCGTGGGCGTGGAAGCAGTCGTGGGCGTGGCAACAGCCGAGGAGGTGGCAGCATCTGAGTTTTTTTCCTCAGGTTTGGAAAGGCCAAAGGCAAAGGACGCTTTCGAAGATCTGCTGCTTTCCGTGCTCAATGAGACCGCCCCCAACGAGACCCCATCGCCGGATCCTAACTTGAAACCAGCCGCGGGCTGCTCTGGCTTTATATCATCCCCGGGCGCCATTCCAAATTTGAAGCCCTCGGATGAGGTGCTGAACTTGAACCCCAGAGAGGCATTAATGTCTTTTGAAGGGGCTTCTGACGAGGGGTCACCGAACGAAATGCCAAACTTGAATCCACCCGATGAGGACGAGGAGGATTCCGACGTGGCCACACCAAACTTGAACCCTCCGGGCGCAGACTCCGACGAACTGTTGGATGTGCCGAAGGTGAATCCTCCAAAAGTAGAGGTAGTAGAAGATGCTGAAGTTGACGAAATACGAGAAAGAGTAAGCGTCTGCAGTACTAGATGAGACCAATAAGATGAGTGGGTCCGTTTCTTACCTGGGGGCTCGGCCTGCGCTCCAGGTTTGGGGGCCTGACAAGCAACGCACTTGACATTGGCGGCCTTGTTGTGCAGTAGACATGTGTCGCAGGCCCACATGTTCTTGGGCGTCTTCAACTTGCTCCCGAAGCTGAATGCCGGCACGCCTGCACACACACCTGTTAGGGAAAACACAATGTTGTGGTTTGGCAGGCGCAATGTGCATTATTTGCTTTATGGCAGGCTTTTTATGGCTAAAAGGGCTTGTCAATGATTGAGAGTAGCAAACAACATCGAGCATACCGGCTTGAGGGTTTGCATCTGCAACCTTGTGCTGTAGCACGCCAACATCGCTCTCCAACACTCCCTCTGGTTTCTTTGACGTGTCTCCAAATCCGTCAAACATGGAGGTGGCGGAGGGCAGAGAGGACGAGGCCTTGAGCCCCGTGCCGGCCTTGGCGGTCTCGCAGGCCACACATTTGACAGCTTCGGGCTTGTTGAAGACCAGACACGTGTCGCACTCCCAATTGGCCGGCGCTTTAGAGAAGGGCGAGCTGACGGACATGCCATTGGGGCCGCCCTTTGGCTCCGAAAGTGCCGGCCCCACTGTTTTATTGTCCTTGGTGGCGGCGGCAGGCTGAGGAGCCATGCAGCAAGCGCACCTTGTAACCGATGGCTTGTTTTGCACTAAGCAGACGTCGCAGCTCCACCCGGCTGGGGCTTTAACCAAGTCACTGAGGCCTGTTGAGGGGGCGGCAGCGGTGGAGGAGGTGCCAGCAGTGGACTGTGTGGAGGTCTCGGGCGACTTCAGCACGGTCGTTGAAGCAAAGCCTAAAGAAGAGTGATTACAAATTCCAAACTTGCAGTCATGTGATTGCGTTAACACACAACTTTGGTGAAATGGTGAGGCCATTTGAAGAGTGCCGTTAACCAAAACAGCTGCACAGTTCTCCTCCATATTGTTTCACAAATGTCTTCCTATGATATGTCAGGCGTTGCGTGTCGCGCTTCTTACCGGGCGACTTGAGGAGGTCCAGCACGCTGCCCTGCTTCAGTGTCTTGGCTGCTTTGAAGGGGCCACCATCAAAGTCTTCTGTGGTTGCGTTTGTCGTTATTTTCACTTGAAAGGAAATTCACACACAGCAGGATGAGCAAAACAAAAACTACCGGAAATTAAGCCTGAAATCACATAGCTTACCTGGCGCGCTTAGCTTCCCATTTGACATGGAAGGGCCCATTTTTGTTACAGGTGCACTGAATGTGAAGCCAGCCTGCAGAAAAAAATATTTACACACTAGTCCCTCATTTATCACATTTACCCCGCCCTTGATTTTCTTGTCAACTTCATGTGGCGAAAGAGCACTTACTGTAGGGGAGAAGTTAGGAGGACTAGCGGGGACCGCTTTAACAATGGGCGAGGAGAATGTAAAGGGTGCACAGGGGGGTGAAACGGAAGTGGCCTAAGGGGAGAAAGGAGAGAGAGAACAAGCTGCATTTGGCTACGGTGACCAGACACACTTTCTACCAAAGACGGACGGACCTTAGTTATTGCCGTTTCCTTGACACGGTTGACGCTGGAGGCGGCGGAGGTAGCAATGGGGGGCAACGGGGAGGAGAAGCTGAAGGTGGGCAAGGCAGATGTGCTAATGGGAAGCGAAATGGGTTGAAGGTCTGGCAGCTCAGTCACCTGAGGTCAAAAGTAGACAAACATTGTGCCACCTGCAACTACGTTTGGAACACTAATGAGTATTTTTAATATTGATTAATATATCCATTAAGCAAATATAATTAAAGTCACTATTTGCCAATTACTGATTATTTGACGGTGACAAAATCAACAAAGTCATTTCGACAGTTCTGGTGCGTACCTTGTCATCCTCCATGCGTTTGGAGGACACCCGTGTGGTCTTGCGCTCGGTCTTCATCTTACCACCTCCGGAGCTGCTGGGAGTAGGCATGCTAGACATGGCATAGACTCCACCACCGAACCCAATTGTGCTTTGAGATGGGCCCGCGGGGCTTCGATCGGTTAGCGGGGGTGATTGTCTTGTGGGCTGAGAAAAAACGGAAAACGCAACCCGGCAAAATCAGCACCGGCAAGGAACTCCGACTGTACTTGAGGCAGCGGGAATAAAGCCCACCTTGTCTTTGGGCACCTGGTTTAGCGTGCGTATCGGCCCGCCTGGGGTCAAACTGGGCCTGAAGGAGATAGTGCGGTTTGACGAGCCAATAACAGCGGTGGGGACCACCAGCTTTTGCACCGGCGGGAGATTGGAATCGTGCTAAGGAAATTAAAAAGAACAAATAACATTTTCATCACATGTAAAACACGACAGCCACTCAGTATCGCTAGAAAAGACTAAATATCGATTTTTTTTTTAATTGTGTTGAGAGCTCTAGTAACGTTAATATTTAAACTGCAGTGGCAAAGCAGCTACCACAGGGGTGTGTGTGTATGTTGTTGGAATGGCGCAGCTGTCGCACAGCTGGCACGATCTGCCAGTTGTTGCACCAAATGCTAGCAGGCTGTTGGATGAAGTCAAAATGAAATCACTTACCCGTTTCTTTTTGGCCTGCAAATGTGACACATCAAGATCGCCGTCATCCACTGACTGGGGAAGAAAAAAAAAAAAAAAAAAAAAGAAAACAAACAATATTAACCATCTTTCATATGTATTTATACCTAATGTAAATTATGACTAAAAACAGTTGCTTCAACGTTTTGCTGATATTAACAGCGACATGGACAAAATGGCGGACACTCCAGTTTACCGTTGAGTAGGATGCTGCACTTGCTGCTGCTGGGATCCTCTTGGCATCCTGGGGATGCAAAATTGAACTGTGAGCTATTTGAAACTCAATTTTGTGTTTGTGAGCATGTGTTCGTACCGCCAGAGGACTGGACATGCGCTCTAAAGACTGCAGGATACGTCGGGCCGTGGCGCTGGTCACCCCACAGGGCTGCACACCAGCCGGCTTGGCTTTAATCTGCCTCCTCACCGGGGCCTGAAAGATCACGCCGACAATTTTCGTCAACGGCTCGCGACAACGACTGAAATTAATAGCTCTGGGGGACACGCTGTGGTTTTTGCGGGCTCACATGGTACGGCGTTCCAGGGCGCGTGCGTGCGCTTCGGACAGCAGCCACCCCGCCATATGTGGTCTTGCCGGGGTAAAAGGGGGAATCTCCCAGCTGGCTGGAGTTCAGCGCTGTGCTGTTCAGCGTCGACTGGAAGCGGAGAGGCATTCGAGTGGCGTTACTTTTGCATAGTCAGGATTCTTATCACAACAGAAAAGGACATATGAGCAAGTCCGCACAACAAAGTAGCTGCGACCACCTGCATGAGACAGCCCCCCCCTCAAAAAAAAAAAAAAATAAATAAAAAAAAAAATATCACAGTTGAACTTTTCAGGGTCAAGACTCACATTGGCAGAAGTACCAAAGACGGACAGGTTGAAGGCAGGCCTCTTCAGACTTGACTGAGAGGGCTGCGGCACAGATATGCTCCGGTCTGCGTCCGGGGTCCAAAGCTGCGGGAGCGATGCCACCTTGGACGCCGGCACGTCTGCAAGACACAACAACGTAGTATACACTAACGCATTTGGTTTAGAAATCAACGGCTGCGGGTTGAGTACTAGACGCAATTTGAAAAAGCAATCCTGTGTACCTTTGTCAGAAGCGCGCGAGGAGAAGCCGCTGGTGGTGGAGATGTTATCGTCATCATGTTGCGAAAGGTTGTCCTTGATCTCCTTGACCAAGGAGAAGCCGGTGGAGAAGGGCCCTGGCGCCGATGAGGTGGAGGGATGCGAGAACAGGCCGCCGCCAAGTGTCGGCGACGAGGTCTCCAGCGGCGAGAAGTGGAGGTGGGAGTGGCTGAGTGGTGGGCGGGACAGCACGTAGTCCTGAAAGTTAAGGGCTGCCCGGCTGGTCGAGGGCTCTGCAGTGGGAAAGCACAGCGTTCAGAAGAAACAATTTTTAGCTAAAGACTTGAGATGTCACTCAACACTTGCAAACACTTATATGAGGAGCATTTTATTGTTGAAATACAAAGCAAACAGTTTTAGGGAACATTTGCACATTTTCATTTATATTGTATCACATTTGAGAAATGCAATGGTAGAAAATGTGTTTTTCAGATTTATATGGCAACAATAAAACCACAAACCTGTGTGACTGGTACTTGGCTCGGGTGAGTGACGTCCAAGGAGAGGGGGCAGTCCCTCTCTGCCGCCGTTGGGAGGGGGCCGCAGGCAGTTCTCCGTCACATCCAGTGCTTCTTTGCCTCCGCCGTCACCGTCTGCACCTCCTCCCGCTTCACCTTCCGGAGCCTCTTCGTTCTTGAAGTAGTTCTGAAGCCAGGAGGGAACCAGGCTCTTCACCGTGTCGGTCACTCGGCCGATCAGGCCTGACTGCTGGCGACGGGGGAGAAAAAAAAAAGTTAAATACTGGTCGGGCTCACCGCCTGGCACAAGTACAAAAAAATATAGATTTTTCTGAAAGCTTACACATGAAAGTGTTTGTCAGCTCAAAAACAAAAAGACATAAAAGTAGATTATTATTCATTTTTATTTCAATGCTTAAGCGCAAAATCGGCATGATAATATTGGAAGATTGGCCAGAGTAAAAAGTCTATGAATTTGTTACAGCTTGAATGTTACTCGTGGCCACAGTGGACCGGACAAGCAATTCCTCAAGTGCTGTGAGAATAAAAGTGGGTCAGTCACACACACACGCCTGCTTCATGAGGCCTCTTTAAAGACACCTGCAAAAGCCAGCTTTTGGTGGCCTTCTTTCTGGCATCATTGATAAACAATCACGTTTTGGCATGATGCGTCGCTGCTTAGAAGGGCACAGTTGCCAGAAAACACACACACACACACAAGGCGCCAGCATCGTCAGAAAAGGCGTCAATTTCGGCAGGATCTTCGCCCGAAAGGCGACAAGGGGCTTACTTACAAGATATGTCAGGCCTGCATGCACTTTAACGCGTGTGCAATTATGTGCTCATCCATAGCGCCTCACTCTCATAAATACTACTTTGCTTAACAATCTTATTTTGCTTGCCTCCAAAACAATGCAGTTGCACGAAGCCCATGACAATATCTATGAATTTTGGTCACGTTTCCAAACACTTGTTTTACTCAATGTCATTGGTTGATGCAAGCGTACCTGGAGATTGTCAACAAATGAATTAAAGAACAAATTTGGATGTGAAGTGGCGCTAAGAATTCGGAAAATCAATCAATGCCATGACACAGACGGTGCTAGATGTTAGCTTGGAGGCTAATCAGCTGATTGAGGGTTAATAAACCTCCAACTCAACACCATACTGGGAATTGCTTTAACGTTAAAACGGGGGGAAGAGAATGGGCCTTTTGGTTACATTAAAGCACAGGTATGTTCTAAAAATATATATATTTAAGGGGGCAGTTAAGATGCCATACAATGCAACCATGTGGGGCTCTTTAACAGCTTCCTGCGCAATCTAGCACGGCTAGCGTTAGCCAGCCCCCCATCCCGAACACCCACCCCCCCCCACACACACACGCACACACACAACTTGCACTAAATTCTCTTCAACCAACAGCGACACATTATTAGCAAGCCCTTATGACGACCTGTAACAATAAAATCAAGTCATTTGACTGAAATAAACAGACAAACTCCGGCCCTGACGAGCGTGGCGAGTACAACAATGCGACTGCTTGCCTCCTAGCTTCGCTAGCACGGTAGCGACTTCACTATGCTTTCTTTCCGCTAATTCGCCAACGACAAAATTCGCCCCACTGACGCAAGTGTCGTCGCACTCCACCGCGGCTGGGTGACTTCATCCACTCGGGTCAAGTCAACGAGCTGACAAGGAAGCTGTCCAGCGAGTGCGTTAGTTAAAGCAGGCAAGGCACCTAGCGGGCTAATGGCTTAGCTTCCGCTAGCACGCTAGAAGCGCGTGGAGGCCACGACGAGGCCGCAAAATGTCTCCCCTAACTTAAAACAAAAAAACTAGCAAGAGAGCCCGCCGCCCTCGTCGTTCATCACTGTCGGCTAAGGTCGGGGGTTCCGGGCGTGGACTTTGAGGGGGGGTTACCTGCTTTGTCTTGGCGTAAGGTTTGGAGGCGACGTGATATCTCCTGCTTCTGATTTTCCCTCCACCCGTGGCCGCCATGACTCTTGCGTCGGAGAGTGTGTCCAGTCGATGTTTCGGCGCCGGATTGCTGTCATCTAGCACGGTGCCTAATGTCGCAGGGGATCCTGGTAAATGAAGTCAACCGGTGTACAATTGACAATGGCCTTTGCTTGCCCACAAAACAAACAAAAAAATACAATATAAAACTCAGTTAATTAGACAAAACACCATTATATTGTAAATTCACTTACAAATAATCTATTATTTACCTAGTTATGGTTTGAATGCTATGTAAAGGTGTTTATTTGAAAACGAATGACGTCAGACAAATTCTTTCCATTTCACTCAATTTTTATAAATGAAGCGTTACTAGTGACAAAGA
Source organism: Syngnathus scovelli (assembly GCF_024217435.2). Taxonomy (NCBI): domain Eukaryota; kingdom Metazoa; phylum Chordata; class Actinopteri; order Syngnathiformes; family Syngnathidae; genus Syngnathus; species Syngnathus scovelli. The sequence continues at coordinate 8,568,838 of NC_090865.1, forward strand.
GGCCACGGAATGGCTAAATACAGACCTTATACTGGTTGTCATGGCAGCTGGAGCAGACGAGTCCCTCCAGCACTCACGAATTGTAATTAAACCGCCACAAATGTATTACCAAATCAACGAGAAAGCTTTTTTCCCCTTCATTTTAACGTGCAAACTACATAAAATATAAGTAATTGTTGTGAGTTAATAAACAAAATATCTTCAAATCTTCAAATAAAAAAAGCTAAAACAGGACTGGTTGAGGTTGGATTTAACCACAGAACGAAGTAAAAGAGAGGAAGAAATTGTACTATTAGTAGTGTTTAAATAAATAAAATTGACAACTGGGAGACTTAAATAAAATTGTATGAAACGTTGTTCAGTTTTAGAATGATTGTATTCACTCAAAACGTTATTAAACCAGAGTTAATAAACCTAAATTTTGCAATCGTAAACCCCGTAATGGCCACATGGTACATTCGTAGGACGACGCATTTCCGGGTGTGCGTACATCCCCAGTGAAAAGTAACATTGTACATTCTAATGTTTGTTGCGTCTGCGCAGCGGATTACCAGTCAAATTTGATTTTAGATGGTGAGTAAACACGTCTTTCTGCGATGTTTCTCTGAAAATGTTCGCGAGCATTAGCATGTTTTGTTTTTAGCCACCATCGATTAGTACAGTATCGTAATACGCAGGAAAGAAGGTACTATAGAAAAAAACAACAGAATGCAATAATAAATGCAAAAATCTGTTTGTCGACTTGAATGAAACGTATAAAAATAAACCCTCTGTATTTGTTTAGCAGAAGCAAAATGGCATCTTTCTGTGTGCAGCTGTGTATCAGGCACAGACTTGTTCTTCCGCTGAAGACGGTGGCTTTGACCGTCTGCACTCAAGCTCGTCGTTGCCGTACATTCATGAGGCCTCGTCGACCTCCAGATATCTCTGGGACGCATACAAAATATCAGCAGAGACCATGCATCTGCTTTTATAGCAATATGATCTCCAAACTGGAAGACAAAGAGTCAAACCAGTTAATACACTTGAATGATGATGTGTCGTCAAATGAAAGCCCCACATCGTTCGGTATGTACTACGTGTGGACATATTATATAGAAAGATCTTGCTAGGGAGGTGACTGTTTTCTTTGTCTTCAGATCAGGATGCTGCCACCAGATTGCACGCGCTGGAGGAGATCAGCGACGAAGAGGCTGCGAGTCTAACACCATATCCGTCCATCCCTCCAGCCTCCGCCTCTCTCAGAGAATACGTTGACCAGTCAGAGATGCTTGTAAAACTAGTGCAGCTTGGTAAATACTGAAGACGCACGCAAATCATATAGTTTTGCAGCATTTTTGATAAGGCCTCCCCGGCAGGGGTGAACCTGTGTAAGCTGGAGCAGAGGCCCAATGTCGGCTCCATGCTGCTCCGTCTCGTCTTTGATAAGGACGTGGCTCCGAGGCTGCTGTTCCTCAAAGGCATCGGTGTGGACGACTCTCATCTGGGCTACGTTGTCACACGCAACCCGTTAGTCCTCACGGAGGATTTGGAAAACCTTCAGGCCAGGTGACAAAATGTTGCCTCTAAAAGGGAGAATTTCTCCCAGACTCCTTGCTGGTACAATTCTGAGAACCTTTATTACCTGGCAGGCATTTTTACATTTTGTATTTCAAACATTGTTAACTCAACTGTTGTTGGCATTTATCAGAACCACATTGAAGGTCTGCTTTTGACTGTATGGAATTAATCATGTTTTCTCACTCTCTTCTCCAAGGGTGAACTATCTCAAGTCCAAAAAGTTCACGGCCGAGAATGTGGCATCGATGGTGTCCAGAGCTCCTTATCTTCTCAACTTCAGCGTGAAGAGGCTGGACAACCGTCTGGGTTTCTATCAGCAACAGCTGGGCCTCAACGCAGCCAACGTAAACATTTAATGCAACATCATCACTTTGTTGTCTGAAATGAGGAATGACACAGATGCTAATTTTCATGATGACATTTCAAATGAGATTTTTTTTTTTCTTCTATCCAGACTTGTAACATTGTCGCACGTCTGCCCAGACTGCTGTGTGGCAGTTTGGAGCCAGTTAAAGAAAATCTCAAGGTGATAGCATAACAAAAACATGTCATCGCCTGCTTTTTGGGACATTAACATTTGAACATGTGCGTTCCCGTTCCAGGTGTGCGAAATTGAGCTGGGCTTCAAAACCAATGAGATCCAACACATGGTCTTGGCTGTCCCCAAAATTCTGACGGGCAACAAGCGAAAGTTGACTCAAATATTCGACTTCCTCCACAACACCATGAAGGTGCCACATCACCTGATCGCCAAGTTCCCACAGGTACGTTGGACTTCACCTGCCGTGTCGTAGTTGACCCAAGCATCCATGTTCATTCTTTATTGTAACCTCCACCAGGTCTTTAATAACAAGCTCCTGCGCATAAAAGAGCGCCACCTGTTCCTGCAGTACCTGGAACGGGCACACTATGACCCAGATCAAAGCAGCTACGTTTCTCTGGAGCGCTTAACATCATCTCCGGATGCCACTTTTTGTACTGAGGTGGCTTTGGCCACGCTGGAAGATTTTTACGTCTTCCAAAAGACGCTTTAACGTAATATTTCTTGGTGTGGTGAAATTGGCTTTTTCTGTCTGTGCCATTGAAATTTGGGTGAGAGGCAGGTTCCACGCTGGACTGGTCAGCAATCACTCACGTCACACAAACACGCACTTGCTCACATTCACACACTATAAGGAAAATTTAAAATCTTTAGGGAACCTAAACGGTGTGTTCTTGGACAGTGGGAGGAAACCGGAGTACAGGTATCCAGTGTTTTTCAATGGGCTTTTTGGATCTAAATGTATTTTTTCCTTTTTCGCTATTTACAAAACCCCAATGGTACTGTACACTGCCAGCACTGTATTACACTTATTGAATTAAAACCAAATAATAGCTCACATTATTTTTATCTGAAACTATATGTAAAATGTGTTAAATTGCATTTGAAATTTCACGTTTTCTGTAAAAAAAATAAAATTGTCCAACTCGATTTGCGCATACGCCTCATTTCCGGACTGTTCCTTACCCACGATGCACCGCAGTGATCCCCAAAGTTCAACATGGCGGCGAGGGTACCAGGTAAAATTTTCCTCCCCATCAAAAAATATCGAATGTTTATTCTTCTTCTGAAGTGGGCACTGTCAAGTTAAGCAAGCAGCTGTGATATGTACCACTCGGTTCGAGTTCTGTAACGTGTAGGGCATTAGCTTGCTTTTGGATTCTTTTGAAATGCGTTTGTCCTTGTCCTGCCTGCTAGCTGATGCTAATGGCTAACCTGCATTTTGAGCTAATGTGCTAACAGTACACGAGGATTGATGACATCTCTTTAATATTCCCAAAGTGAATTAACGATTGCTTCGTATTACATTCAATACTTCGTGACGTTGATGATCGCGTCTAAAGCAGTGTTTCTCAACCTTCCTCGACCCTATACAAATATTTCTTATCGGGAGAAAAGAAATCTTAAGGCACAGCACTTACCAAAACATTGCATAAAGGTGTATATACAGGTCAGTTATGTACATGTTTTGATAACCCCCTCACAGCACATTGGTTGAGAAACACTGACTTAAAGAATTGGTTGTCAACGTTTTAGCATGTAAAAAGTAATATCAAGTTTGTGTGAAACCCATAAAAAAAACACAGTGGCTTCGGGCAGGCTTCTGGAGAGTGTACGCAAATGGTACTATGGCTTGAGTGGCTTCAACAAGCTTGGTAAGCACACAAAGTTAAAATAACCTTCAATCTTCGAAGAGAAACTCAATTTCGACTCCCCTGTGGCAGGTTTGATGCGAGACGACACGATGTACGAGGACAACGATGTAAAGGAGGCCCTGCAGAGGCTCCCGGAGAACGTCTACAATGACCGCATGTTCCGCATCAAGCGAGCTCTGGATCTGTCTATGAAGCATCAGATCCTCCCCAAGGACCAGTGGACAAAATATGAGGAGGTACAGTAGTGCACCCTTTGCCCTCACATGCAACATGTTGACAGCGCTTTTTGTGCGTTTAGGATGAGCCCTACCTGATGCCGTACCTGGATGAGGTCATCCGCGAAAGAAAAGAAAGAGAAGAATGGATGAAGAAATGAGTGAAAGCAAGAGAGCGGGGCCGGTTAATCCTTGCGCGAATATCCTTGGTGTTGTATTTAAAATAAAATAAAATAAAAGCCTATAGAGTCATTAAAGTGTCCATTTTGAAAAAAGGTCAGCTGTTTATCTTTATTGAAGTCAGCATTTTTGACATGGAAATGATTGCATACACTGTCATTTTCTAAAGTATGTGACATGGTCAAATGTTTTATTAGATTCATTAGATGTCGAGACGGGATACGGCAAAGCCCAGGCCTTCGAGTCAGAAGCGACATCGAGTTCCTTCATTCTACATGAAGGCAAAGATGAACATTGCATCAATGAAGCCACCTGACTGCTTAATTGTCCTTTTGTGCCCTCCTGTCATTGACTTCAGTGATGGTCGCCATGAAGTTCCCCATCACGCTGTTGAAGGACTTCAACATGGACACCCCCAGTTCATTGTTGGTCTCGTGAATATCCGGGTCGTAGACGCCCATGAGGGGGGTGCGCAGCTCCATGTCCCCTCTCCCGGCCCCTGCCAGGATCGCCAGCAGCTGCTCACTGACCTCCCAGAAGAGTGCCTCGTCGTACCGCAGCAGGGTAGCGTCGTCCAGCGGGTATGCAGCGTCCTCTGGGTAGCATTCGCGAGGAACGGGAAGCTCCACATACCTCAGCTTGGAGAACCCCGCCGCCAAGGAGCTCACGAGCCTGCGCTGGGCCGGCGCGCTCAGAGGGTTGCCCAGCAGCTTGAGCTCCTCCAGCACCCGGCAGCGGGACAGTGCCTCCACTAAGGCGACCCCATCCTCCACGCCGCACTCCTCCAACGCCAGGCTGGCCAGTGAGCCCGAGCAGCGGCCCAGCAGCTTGACGAAGGCTGCGGCAAAGTCGTCAAGGACTAGGTGGCCGCTAAGGTCCAGGCGCATCAGGTACTCGCTGTGCAGGCTGTTGGCCAGATAGGTCATGTCCACGCGGCTCAGGCGGCAGTTGGCCAGCTCCAAGCTTTCAAGCGGTGTCTGCAGGGGGCTGATTTATTTTCATTGAATTCAAACAGATCGTTTTAAGTAGTAGTATTGCAGTATTTGTACAAACCGGATTTGGTTGAAGTTGGGAAATTGTGTAAAATGTAAATGAATCTAAAATACAACAATTTGAAAATACTTCTCAACCCCTATTCAATTGAATACACTACAAAGAGAACATATTTAATGTTCAAACTGATAAACTTAATTGTTTTTTCCCAAATAATTAACTTCGAATTACATGGCTGCAACACTTCCAATAGAAGTTGGGAAAGGTGGCAACAAATACAGAGAAAGCTGAGAAATGCTCATCAAACACCTATTTGGAATATCCCACATGTGATCAGGCTAATTGGGCACCATGATTGGGTATAAAAGGAGCCTCCCCAAACATGCTCAGTCATTCACAAGCAAGGATGGGGTGAGGTTCACCACTCAGTCCACAACTGCGTGAGAAAATAGTTGAACAATTTTAAGAACATTTCTCAAAGCAAAATTGCAAGGAATTTAGGGTTTTCAACATCTGCGGTCCATAATATCAAAAGGTTCAGAGAATCTGGTGAAATCACTACACGTAAGCGCCACGGCCGGAAACCAAGACTGAATGACCGTGACCTTTGATCCCTCAGACGACACTGCCTTAAAAAAACGACATGAGTGTGTAAAGGATATCACACTCCTCAGGAAAACTTCAGAAAACCACTGTCAGTAAATACAGTTCATCACTACATCAGTAAGTGTGGGTTAAAACTCTACCATGCAAAGCAAAAGCCGTTTATGAACATCCAGAAACGCCGCCGGGTTCTCTGGGCCCGAGCTCATGTAAAATGGACTGATGCACAATGAAAAAGTGTTTTGTGGTCTGATGAGTCCACTTTTCAAATTGTTTTTGGAAATACTGGACGTTGTGTCCTCTGGACCAAAGAGGAAACGGACCATCTGGACTGTTATCAACGCAAAGTTCAAAAGCCAACATCTGTGATGGTATGGGGGTACATTAGTTCCCATGGCATAGGTGACTTACATTTCTGTGAAGGCAACATAAATGCTGAAAAGTACATACAGATTTTGGAGCAACATATGCTGCCGTCCAAGCAACGTCTTTTTCGTGGACGCTTCTGCTTATTTCAGCAAGATAATGCCAAGGCACATTCTGCACGTGTTACAACAGCGTGGCTTCGAAGTAAAAGTGTCCAGGTTCTCCCCTTGCGCGCTTGCAGTCCAGACCTGTCTCCCATTGAAAATGTGTGGCGCATTATGAAGCGTAAAATACGACAGGGAAGACCACGGACTGGTGAACAACTGAAGCGGTTCATCAAGCAAGAATGGGAAAGAATTCCACATGAGAAGCAAAGAGAATTAGTCTCCTCTCTTCCAAAACGTTAATTGAGTGTTATTAAAAGGAAAGGTGATGTAATGAAGTGGTAAACATGCCCTTTCCCAACTTCTACTGCGCGTTGCAGCCATGAAATTCCAAGTTAATTATTTGAAAAATAAAATAAAGTTAATGAGTTTGAGCATTAAATATGTTGTCTTTGTAGTGTATTCAATTGAATATAGGTTGAAAAGGATTTTGAAATCATTGTATTTTGTTTTTATTTACATTTTACACAATTTCCCAACTTCAACCGAATCCGGTTTGTATTGTATTGAATGCAGATGTATCGATGCAAGATTTTCTCTGAAACAAACTCACTCGGTCACTGCCAGTCCACTAAAGATGAATTTTGCATTCTATAGCTAAATTTGGTGTCATTCGTGGACTCCAAGTTTGGTCTCACCTGAGCAATTTCCTCAGGTGGCCCGTGAGCGTGGAGAATCCCACACAGAGCTCGGTCAGGCTGCTGAGCTTGGCCATCAGGTTCCCGAGCACGCCCATCAGCTGTTGCTCATCCGCTCCCAACCTCCTGACATCCAGCGCGCCTGTCGGCAGCGTGAGGGAGCACAACCTGGGGAAGTCCACCTTGGAGAGCAGTACCTCCAGGTGGACGGCCTCCAGCGGGACGTTGTGCACCACCTCCAGCTTGGTCACATGCTCGGGCTGGGCCAGCCGCAGGACGTAGAAGAGCTGCTTGAGGGCGAGCGAATCGGCCCGGAAGGTCACGAAACGCAGCTTGAGGGGCGAGTGGCGCGCTAGTATCAAGGCCTGCGTCACCAGCTGGTAGTTGCGGCCCGTGACGAAGCCATTAAGACGCACGTCCATGGCGGCTTCTAATGCCGAGGGGGGCACAGCGTCGTCCTCCTGCACGGCTGCCGCTGTCTCGTAGCACAGCTGGCTCAGCAGCTCCGTGCGAGCCCAGCGGCCCAGGGTGGTCCCGCACGGGCATTCCTGCCGCTCCACATCTTTCAAGGACGTCAGGTCCACAGCGCGCAGGCTTTTGGCATACGTGCTCGGCGGGGACAACACGTAGTCCTTTACAAAACAAAAACAACTGCAATCTGCTTACCTTGAATAATTCACAATGTTAAACCCGGCGGGGAAGTTAATTCTGAAACAGTTTGTGGAAAAACAAGCAGCTATACCTTCAAGCCGGTACAAAGTGCAGTGAGACACGGCCGGCAGGTGCGCGAGGTAAGGTCGTCGGGGCAGTCGGGCGTCTCGCACAGCAGCTTTTGCAGGTGCAGCTCAGGCAGCGGCCATGTGCGCACCAATGCTCTCAACAACTCGGGCCGCTCGTGCAGGTAGCAGGCCTTGAAGAGGGGCGGGTACGCGTCAAAGGACACGCAGGCCAGCTTTTGCTCAGCACTTGGACCGCTGCAGACGAAGGCCTCACATGAGAGAAATCGCAGAGACTTCATGCTTTCGCTTCAAGCAGGCCACTGGCGCTGCCTTGTTTTGCTCTGACTGTTGAGACGAGGTCTCGCGGCGGCTGAGGGGGGGGTGTTGGTTATTTATAGGAACAGCTGTCTCTCGTCCTTTGCCAGTCACCTTTGTGTGCTGAGCTGTGCTTGTATTATTTTTTAGGTGGGGGGGGGGGGAGAATTAAACTACTTTGGGGTTTAATTGTCATATTGCATCATGAAATCGAATTTTTACAGCTAGCGATTTTACAAGAATCATCTTTTTTTTTTCAAGATAAAAAAGTAATAGTAATAATACTTGTTTTTCTGTATAGTCAAAAGAATAGTCATATTTTTTTTTAGATCTGAAATATTGCGAATTAAGTGACAATTTATCAAGTTAAAATATATGCTTGTGAGAATTTACCCAGATTTTTTTTTCCATTTGAGTTGTAAATTAATTAACTATTCTTAGTGTAATTTTTTTACCATTTCAATTTACAAACAAAATACTTTTAGTAAGAATACAGCTCATCTCAAGAGGAATATATACATACATATCTGTATATATTTTTTTTACAAAACGAGGCTTACAATGCATTAGACACAAAGGAAACAAGCAAAGCCAACTTAGTGACTGCAAGAAAAACAAACAACATAACACGTGACTGTTCAAGTCAATCCGAGTCCGTGTCTGTTAAAACGTCATCCGCGCTACACGCACTCTTTGATGGCATGGGCGGGCGTGGGCCCAATGTGCATCCAGATGTAACCTTTCTGCGGCCGCACGGGGACAGTGGGGAAGGGCGCACTCCGTGACTTGAAGTACTCGGACGGCGCGTGACACACAAAGTCCAGGTACTCCATCTTCCTGGGCAGGTCCTCCTCCGGACCTCAAAGCAGACACAAAAAACAAATTACACACATCCCGCCATTTTGAAGGCCTGCAATTAATCTTAAATTCAGATGTTCTAGCTGGCTATATTAGTTTTATTTCTGTATCACAAAACCTGGCATTTGGCAGTGGGAGGCATCTCGCTCACCCAAAATATAGGTGCCGGCGTCGAAGTGGTCTTTGGGGCTAGCCTGTGTGGGAATGAGCCAGGTGAGCGCAGCACTCTTCTCGCAGTACTGGTCCTGAACGAAGCCTCGTATCTGGGCATAGTAGGCCTTCCCGTCCTCTTCGTCAGTCACCTTGATCACGTCGCCGATCTGGTAGTACACGCCCTGCCATGGTGCCGTATTGCTTAGAAAAATCCAACGTGACGGCAGGGGGGCAAAAGGGTCCGAGTACCTTGTAAAACACTGACTCCGCTGTGATAACTGTGGAGACGGATTCGGGCGCTTTGATTGGCTGAAGTGCAGAGATGAGTGTTTATGAGGCGGGGGACAAAGAGTGTGCATGAAAGCCACAGATGTAGGTTTAACTTACATTCTTGAGCTTGAAAATGTGTCTCCTGCCCTTGCCTTTGGTGGACACTTTCTTCTCGGACGCTGGGGTTTTATACTTGGTGCTCCTCAGACGCGCCGACCGCCTGTGGATCTCCTGCTTTGACTGAACAGCACAATTTTCTTTTTTAATCTGCTCCAGACAATACTACAGTTGATTACGCTTGCAAGTTTTCCCTGACATCTTTTCTGTGCTAACCTCCTCACTTCCTGCTTTTCCTTCTTCCCTAGTTGACCTACCTCTTTCCTATGCTCTTTCCTAGTTTAATTCCTCACCACCTTCTTTTTCATTTTTTCTTTCCTTCTTCCACTTTCTTCGCTCCTGACTCCAATAATTTTCCATTATTGTCAGTACCTGTAAAAAATTATCCAAGTTAATTTAAAAAATCTTACACCTAATGTGGCCCCACATGACTATTTACATATATTATATATATTTGAAGACGATCCAAGCGTATAGTTTGCCACGTGTATTTCAGTGCGATTGGTCCCAATCTGTCTCCTTACCTGCTTGCCTCCACCATTGCTGGGCTGAGTGCTAGACGACGCGGAGGCTGCCGACGGGCCGCCGCCACCACCGCTGGTAACGATGCTGCTCTTCACCGAGCAATTATTGCACAAAATCTCTCCCTGATTTCCTTTCTTCCACATGGACGACGAGTTGGTCTTGCAGACGGCGCAGCATGGCTTCAGGCCCAGCGGCATCCTTCACACAATCAATAATAAAAATATCCTGCGAGCTGGTTTTCATCCGGAAACGCCATACAAGTGCACCGAAGACTGTAGGATTACTCCTTTAACGTGACGGCTAAACTAAGATGATTTTAGGTCGATGAAGACCACTTATTACAATAAAATCGTCTTTTATAACGTGTATTTATTGATTGACTGAGCTAAAGAAAAACAAGATCTTCTTCGTTGCTGTTTTTGTTGTGATGGGTTTGCTGCCACCTGCCGAATTGGTGCTTGATGGTTTCGATTATCTAATGTTCTAATACAAATTAACGTTTCAGAAATAAAATGACCAAAAGCCAAAACAAATTAACATTTCAAAAAACAAACTGAATACTGTATGATGTTTTACAGACAACTGTGGCTATGGTGTTTGTTTTGTGTCAATAAGTTGAACGAAACTTTTTAAAACGCAAGCAAAAGACATCAAGCCGCAAGCAAAAAAAAAAAAAAAAAAATCAATTAAAAATACCAAACGCAAAAAAAAAAAAAAAGAATTCAAATAAAAAATGCAAGATTGCAAGAAAAAAAATGTGAACTGGTGTGAAATATTTTATTGCGCTCCCTGACATTTTGCTTCTGCTCCGTGATACTTTGCTTCTGCTACATTATATTTTGGTTCTGCTCCGTGATTCTTTGCTTCTGCTCCCAGTTTTTTTGATTGCAGTTTTGACAAAAACATGAAGCGTGGGTGGGATTTCCATGGGTGCAATCCTATTGGTGTTTTTGCGTTTAACGGACATTTAAGCAAGCGCATAAGCGGCTCTTGCGACGGGTACTCTGCTTCTGATTGGTTCTTCCAACAACGCGACACTGACCAAATTACCGTCCAAAACGATCCGTGTGTGTGTGTGTGTGTGTGTGTGTGTGTGTGTGTGTGTGTGTGTGTGTGTGTGTGTGTGTGTGTGCGTGCGTGCGTGCGTGTGTGTGTGTGTGCGTGCGTGCGTGGTTGGCCGCTGTGGCGATAACGACAGACAGCCACGCTGCATGTGCAATCTCTTGCAGGTAACAATTCCAAAGTGCATGCCTGTCCTGTCTTACCTCAGACTGCACTGACATCCTGCAAGAGATTGTGGATGCAATGTGGTTGTTGTTATCACATAGTAAATTAGGGTGACCTGTGGGGTATCCCAGAAAGCAAGTTCAACATACGCTGAGTTTATCCCTGAACCCTGAGTTGACTTACTCTGAGTATTCAGTTCCAGAAAAGCAGATCTGAGTTAGTTCAATTAATAATAATAATAATAATAATAATAATAATAATAATAACTAGAAAATGCAATTTCTGGAGAAATTGCGTGTGAAGGCGAAGACTTTGAATAACTTCTTGGGGAATGCTGCCGAATGATGATGAAACGAGTTGAATTACTTGAGAAATGTAGAAAATAGAAGTGTAAAACGAAATTTTGGAGAATTAGTGGTGAATTTCAAAATTGAAAATGTGTAATTTTTGGCAAGTGGGAAGTTGAGGAATAGGTAGGAAAATGATGAACAGTTGAAAGGTGGAACGGATTGAATCGGTTGAAAAATGTAGAAATAGAGTTGAAAAAATTTTTGGGGGAGAATTTGGCGTAAATTTCAAAATTGAAAATTTTGAACTTTTGGTAAGTGGAAAATTGTAGAATAGGTAGGAAAAAGATGAACAGTTGAAAGACAGAAAAGAAGCCAGTCGATGTCCGCAACTCACCGTTCTCAAAGCGGGGGGGTGTGGATCATATCCTCACGGGGCCGCCGTGAAGATGTGGTCCCCCGTGTAACTTGGGCTAGAAACGAGGCAACCTGTTCAAATTTGCCACACTACCCAAACAGACCCTCAGGAAGACAGAAAAAAAGCCAGGATTCACTGTTCTCAAAATGGGGGGGGGGGGGGGGGGGGGGGGGGACACATATCCTCACGGGGCCGCCGTGAGGATATGTTCTCCCCCTGTAATTTGGGCTAGTGAAGGAATGGGGTTGAAATACAAAATGTCCTGCCTAGGTACAAAAACAGATATGCTCAAACCTCATTGAATAAAGTACATAAGTAGACAAGTATATTCACATATTAAATCAATAAAAGAAAAAATTTAAGCATATAATTATACCTGCACACGAAACCAATAAAGAAGACATCACTAGACATTTTTATACGTATATGGTGATGACATAGGTTTTTATAACTTCATGATCTGATATGTATTTCTGTGCACTTTGAAATAACAAATGTTTGTTGATATATTGCCTGAATAGCATACCGACCCTTAAGGAACTGTTGAATGCATGCCTGATGTTATTCTAATTCACGGACACGGCCCAAGGTGTCTAAGAATGTTTTGTACTTTATTATGTCTTATGTTTTGATTAATGCTCGATGTGATGTCGTATTTTGCCTAATGCTAGATGCCAGCCTTGGATTACTATTGAATGTTCTGGACAGAAAGAAAATGTTTTAACTAATAATGAAAACTACGGTCGGAAGCATAGTTAAACTAGAAAATGCAATTTCTGGGGAAATTGCGTGTGAAGGCGAAGACTTTGAATAACTTCTTGTGGAATGATGCCGAATGATGTTGAAATGAGTTGAATTACTTGACAAATGTGGAAATTAGAAGTGTAAAACGAAATTTTGGAGAATTTGTGGTGAAAATTTGTAATTTTGGTAAGAGGGAAGTTGTGGAATACGTAGGAAAATGATGAACAGTTGAAAGTTTGAACGGGTTGAATCGGTTGAACAATGTAGAAATTAGAGTAGAAAAACGAAATTTTGGAGAATTTGGTTGAATTTCAAATTTGGAATTTTTGGAAAGTGGGAAGTTGTGGAATAGGTAGGCAAAAGATGAACAGTTGAGTTGAAATTTGGAATGGGTTGAAATCGGTTGAACAATGTAGAAATTAGAGCAGAAAAATGAAATTTTTGAGAATTTGGTTGAATTTCAAATTTGAAAGTTTGGAATTTTTGGTAAGTGGGAAGTTGTGGAATGGGTAGGCAAAAGATGAACAGTTGAAAGTTGGAATGGGTTGAATCGGTTGAACAATGTAGAAATTAGAGTAGAAAAATGAAATTTTGGAGAATTTGGTTGAATTTCAAATTTGAAAGTTTGGAATTTTTGGTAAGTGGGAAGTTGTGGAATAGGTAGGCAAAAGATGAATAGTTGAAAGTTGGAATGGGTTGAATTGGTAGCGAAATGTAGAAATGAGAGTAGAAAAATGAAATTTTGGAGAATTTGGTTGGTTGGTCAACATAATAAATACATATCGGATCATAAAGTTATAACTACTTTAGTCATTACCACATATCAACAATGTCTAGTTATGTCTTCTTTATTGATTTGGTGTGTAGGTATATTTATGGCTTAACATTTTTCTTTTATTGATTTAGTATGTGAATATATTTGTCTGCTTATGTACTTTATTCAATGAGGTGTGAGCATATCTGTTTTTGTAGCTAGGCAGGACTTTTTGTTTTTCGACCCAATTTCGTGACTCCCTCTGTTGACCTCAGTTTAACTGAGGTCACCAAAAACCGTTGATACTACCAGGGTCCCTCTGTTGGCACACCACGTCTCTCTGTGGAGCCGCTTCAAGTCCCTCTGTGGGGCTGCCAATGAGTGAGAAAAATAAGCATAGATAAAACTCATACCCTGACATATGTCAAGATGGAGAAAGGAGAGGCAATTGGCCCAGATGAAATTCCAGTGGCAGCATGGAACTATCAAGTAGAGATGGCAGGGGAGATTCTGACCAGATTGTTTAATAGAAATCCTTAAAAAGCTAGAAGATGCCTGAGGAAAGGTGCTGGTTCCTATTTTTTATTTCAGATCAAAGCGATGCGCAGAACTGCAGTAGCTACAGAGGTGTTATGTTGATCAGGCATAGCATGAAGTTATGGGAAAGAATGTTAGAAGCGAGGCTTGGAAATCTCAACTGGCCAAAATAATGGAGAGTGTGGCAGAGATGAAGATGTTGCATTTTAATTTTGTAGAAGTGGTGCGGGAGGACATGCAGATGGTTGGTGTGACAGGACAAAAAGATTTGGAAAAGATTACTCTGCTGTCACGGCCCCTAACAGGAGCAGCCTCTTATTATTATAACTTTTTTTTTTTAAATAAAAATGTACAAGTGTAGGCACTGCAATTGTGTGGGCACTCCCTGGCTTCTGCTGGGGTGTGGGCAGGTTTTGTGCCATAATTCCTCAATTTAGAAGTTTTACTTTGACTTTATTTATTTTTTTTTTAATTTGGAAAAAAAAAATCTGCAATGTAGTGAAACCGCGATAAAAAAAAACGCGATGTAGTGAGGAATTTTTGTACTTATTTCAGCTATACATACTAAAATACAAAACTTGAAAAAAGTGACGTTCACATCCGGGGGGTGGCGGCAAAGTCCGCCGTTAAATGACGAGAAGAAGAAGAAGTAGAAGACGAAGAAGAAGAAGAAAAAGTACATCAGTAGCTGCAGCTGACCAAACTAGTAGTACACATCCTTCTATAGCAGTGGTTCCCAAACTTTTTCAGACTAGCGCCCGCTTGGCTCCCCAGTGAATTCCTAGAATTTCAAGTGTGGGCTGTGACGCCAGCATTCTCGTAATTCGCGCGCTGAGCTTTCCGATACAGTTTTACACTAATGCCACCCACAAACCTTCCCCTGGAACCCTTCCATTAAAATGAGTGGCCCGAGGAAAAGAAAGGTGGACACTGAGTGCTGAGTGTTTAAAAAAAAAAAGAGTAGACAATTTGGCTCGACTTACGTGTGTGAGCAGACGTTCAGCCACATGAACGTCAGCAAAGCCCGTCACAGATCTAGGTTAAAGGACCGACACCTCAGCGCTATACTAAGAATTACCACAACAAATTTTACTCCAGACCATGATGCACTTGCAAATAATGGAGACCAACAATACTATTAATTTCTTTATTACTTTATTTAGATGTATTCTTTCACTGATTCTTCAAGATGATGTATTTGGTCAGAATGTTTGCCGTTTGATGTGATTTCGCCTAGATAAACATATTTCATAAATCTGACCTGCAGGCGCAGAAGTGATGGAAACTATTATTCCTAATAACAATGTTGTTTATAATGAGAATCACCGATAGTAATTTTTGGGTGATTTTTTTTTAATGCTGTTAATAAATGCATTTGTTTTCAAAAAGCTTTTTTTGAATATCCATGCTTTACTACTGTTGGATTTGGTCGTCAATTTGGGAAGTGCGCTATCCACGCCTCATGGCAAAAGCCATAGCCAATCACCTGTTATCCAATTTACTCACTGTGTGCTTGTTTTATTTCTTCAGTTTTAGGAAAAGGCTAAGACACCGAAACAAAATTTAGACTTACACAGGTTGGTTGAGTTCAATCACAATTCTTGTTAAGAAAGCTCTGTTTTCAGGAAAGTACAATACAGCGCTGGGCCTTTCATGCGACCATGCGCAAGAGCAGAGAGTCTCCATTCAGAAAAGGCAATGTTCAAGGTTCTTTGGTCAGCTTATATTCAGTTGCACATGCCAGTGTGGGCCGAGTTTGATGGGTGATGAGTCAGGGGGTGTGGCAATTTTCGCAGGAGAGTTTGATTCCATGGGAGTGGGTGCTGGTTCGGTGAGAGCTGGTTCCATGGGGGTGGGTGCTGATTATGGGCAATTCGGTGTGTGTGGCGGCTGTTGTTTTCCTTTCCGTCTTTCGGCCTTGGCGATCACCTTTGGCCGGGTTCTTGGTTGTTTTCCTCCTGCCGCTCTTCCTCTGGTACCTCGACCGGTTTTATCGCCAAGTGCCCTTCCTGTAAACCATTCTTGCACATACATCCACTTCGCCCACTGTCGCACACCGCCCGTTCGTCATTCTTTCAATTTTGTCATTTTGTACGGAATTATGTGAACTTTTGGCTGTGACATCATCAATTTGTTAATGTTCCCTGACTATGCAAAGTTCTTACTCACCATTTACCATGCATTTGTTTATTTTGACACTATCTTTTGACGCACATCTTTTCATTGTTAGGAAAAACATTTCCCTCTGTCCAGAACTTTCAGTAGTAATCCAAAACTGGCGTCTAGCATTAATCAAAACATAAAATATAATCAAGTACTGAACATTTTTAAACGACTTTGGCAGTGTCCGTGATTTAGAAAATTGTCAGGCATGCATTAAACAGTTCCTTAAGGGTCATTAACCTATTCAGGCAATGTATCAAAAAACATTTGTGTGCACAGAAATACATATCAGATCATAAAGTTATAAAAACCTTTGTCAATACCACCTATCAAAAATGTCTAGTTATGTCTTCTTTATTGATTTGGTGTGTAGGTATAATTACATGCTTAAAATGTTTCTGTTATTGATTTAATATGTGAATATACTTGTTTGCCTATGTACTTTATTCAATGAGGTTTGAGAATATCTGTTTTTGTAGTTAGGCAGGACTTTTTGTATTTCGACCCCATTTCTTCACTACCTACTAAAAGTACAAACCTTTTATGCAATGACCTTTACATGTCCTTTCTATTACTTCACACAAACACTACATCCATCTGCTCCTGGTTCGGCCCCCCGGTCTAAATTTAGAACCAAATTCGGCCCGCCAGTCAAAAAGTTTGCCCACCCCTGCTCTAGACCCTGCAGACATTTTTTTGGCCCTCGGGGTCACTAAAAGACTAGCGTTTTGCGAGCGGAGGTTATGAGACGGAACGTGAGGAACGAATAGGTCGACAAGATATGAAGGCACTAAGCTATGCAATGATTTATAGGTTAATAGAAGAACCTTGAAGTCACATCTTAAATGGACCGGGAGCCAATATAAGTTGGCTAATATTGGGATAATGTGATCAAATTTTCTTGTCCGTTAGAGCAGCCTTGAAGCAGTATTTTGTACTAACTGTAGACTTTTGATACTGGACTTAGGAGGACCAGAGAATAATGCATTACAGTAGTCCAAGCGCGACGTAATAAAGGCATGTGTAATAGTTTCCGCATCACCGGTCCAGATGGTCGGACGAATCTTAGCAATATTACGAAGGTGAAAAAACGCAATTCTAGTTATGTATTTAATGTGCTTTTGAAAGGAGAGCGTTTGGTCAAAGCCTCATCGGCATCACAGTCTCGAAAGACCATAGAGTTATTGTGTATGGAGGTTAGGTGTTCTTTGCACAGCGTCTGCTGTGGCTGGTGAGTCCAATCCGTGAGAGACAGACACGGTCGCAGATGTTACAGGTGTGGGCCGGTGAAGGTGGGGGCATGGTGGCTTGCTGCTTCCTCAACTTCCTTTTCGTTTCTCGATGTTGAGCCAGGGTGATTTTGTGGGTCTGCAGCCCGTTTCGGAGAGCCTGTTGCCATTTGTGGTGATCCTGGGTGACGTCTTCCCAGGTGGCTGGGTTGATGTTAAAGGATTTGAGGTCTTGTTTGCAGAGATCCTTGTAGCGGAGCAGTGGGCGGCCTACTTGCCTTTTGCCTGATTTTAGCTCTGCATATACGTAAGATGTCCTTTGGCATACGACCGTCTTCCATCCAAAAGACTTGGCCCAGCCAACAGAGACGCCGCTGCTTCAGCAGGGAGAGCATAGTGGGGAGCTGTGCACTCTCCAGGACTGCACCGTCTGTGATCCTGTCCCGCCAGGTGATGCCCAGTATGCGTGTCAGGTAATGCAGATGGAAAGAGTTCAGCCTTCTCTCCTGATGTGCATAAAGAGTTTAGGCATCGCTGCCATACAAGAGTGTACTGACGACACAGGCCCTGTACACTTGCACCTTTGTATGGATGGTGAGCTTGCTGTTCTGCCATACTCTGGATGTCAGTTTTCCAAAGGTAGAATCTGCTTTCCCAATCCGGCTGCTGACTTCAGCATCGAGTGACAAATTGCAGGTGATGGTAGACCCAAGATAGATAAAGCTGCTTACAGCTTCCGGTGTGTAGTTGTTGATGGTTTTGGAGGGTGGGACAGTGGTCCCCTGGCCCATTGTCTTGGTTTTGTTTAGGCTGATGGTCAGGTTGAAGTCCTGACATGCTTGGCTGAACCGGTCTAGGAGAATCTGCAGGTGTTCCTTAGTGTGTGTTGCCAGTGCTGCATCATCAGCAAACAACAAGTCCCGAATGGTGAGTGGTCTGACCTTGGTTTTTGCTCTCAGTCAGGATAGGTTGAATAGTTTGCCGTCTGCCCTAGTGTGTAAGTAAACTCTCTCAGTTGATGCGCCGAAGGCTTGGCGCAGGAGGAGAGAGAAGAATATCCCAAACAGAGTGGGTGCCAGCACGCATCCCTGTTTGACACCACAGCGGGCTCAGAAGTGCACCCGTCGTACTGGACAGTACCTTTCATGTCAGTGTGGAAAGACTGAAGGATGCTGAGGAGTTTTGGCGGGCAACCTATCCGTTCCACCAGTTGGAAGAGGCCGCTCCTGCTCACCAGGTCGAAAGCCTTGGTAAAGTCAACGAAGGCCATGTAGAGAGGTTTATGTTGTTCTCTGCACTTCTCCTGCAGCTGTCTCACGGTGAAGATCATATCCAGAGTTGATCTTCCTGCTCTGAACCCTGCCTGTGACTCTGGGTAGAGCTTCTCTGCGAGGACTTGGAGTCTATTTAGTACAACTCGAGTAAAGAGCTTACCGGTAATGCTGAGTAGGGAGATGCCATGGTAGTTGTTACAGTTACTCTTGTCTCCCTTGTTTTTGTACTAGGTGACAATGTTGGCATTTCTCATGTCCTGTGGGACAGAGCCTTCTTTCCAGCACAGGCATAAGAGCTCGTGCAGTCTATGCTGAAGACCAGGCTTCCCACACTTGCGGACTTCGGCTGTTATCCCATCGGTGCCTGGATCTTTTCCGCTGGGCAGGCTGTTAATTGCTTTGCTTAGTTCCTCAGTCGTTGGTTCCATGTCGAGCTCTTCCATAACAGGTAGATGCCCTACATGCCTGAGGGCTGCATCAGAGACACTGTTGTCCCTGGCATTGAGCTCTGAGTAGTGTTCCACCCAGCGGTCCAGCTGCTTAGAGTGTTCAGCGATGGTTTCTCCCGAAGCTGATTTCAATGGGACGATTGTGCGGGGTGAGGGTCCAAGTGCCTTTTTGATGTCGTCAAACATGAGTCTGATGTTGCCTGTGTCAGCAGCTGCATGAATGTTGCTGCAGAGCTGTAGCCAATAGTCATTGGCACAACGTCTCGCGGCTTGTTGGAGTTTCCCCCTAGAAGATCGGAGGGCCTGTAGAGTTTTGGTGTTTGGAGTGTGCTTGTAATTTGTGAGTGCGACGTGTTTTTCTTCAAGGATTGGTGCCAATGATGTTAAATTGGCATTGAACCAGTCGTTTGGCTTTCCCTGCTTTTTGCCAAAGACTGACAGGGCCGTGCTGTGTATGGCATCCCTCAAGCCATCCCAGTACTGCTGGGCAGAGCTGGACAGGGGTGGGTCGTGGAGGGAGACCGCTAAGGCACAGAGGAAGGCTGTAGCTTTGGTTGGGTCAGTTGTTTTGCTGCTGCGATGCGATGGTTTGGACCTGTGTAGGTTTTTTGCCTGTAGCTTGACTCGACAGAGCACAAGAGAGTGGTCTGTGTCACAGACTGCACAGTGGAGACTGCGTGTTTGAAGGATGCCTCTGAGATCAGAAGTGCGTGTTATGATCAGGTCTAACTGGTGCCAGTGACCTGGAGCGTGGAGGTCTCTGTTATTATTCTTATTCTTATTTTTGCAAGAACCACACGTGGAGAGTATGCCCTTTTTAAGCACTTGCAAATGGAGTCATTCGTCGCTGTGCATACAGCGATGATCGAATGAGGTCTGACTCAGGCCTCTTGCAAGAGCATTTTTATTGATAAGAAACAGGGTGGGGGTGAGAGTGGACAGGATGGAGTTGAAGCCTCTGACCTCTGGTCCAAGCATATTAGGGGGTGTTTTACGACGTTGTGTAAGACAACACAAGCTAGGTTATTTATTACAGGTTACATTCCAATTTAAGCATAAAACTAATCTAGCTAGGTTATTTATTACAGCCAACCCTAATATATCCCTCCTGTTTATCATATGATTATGTCACCCCAATCAACAAATACAAGCAAGAAAATATAACGAAGAAAGAAGAATAGAAAAAATAATAAAAAAACTCAATAAATAACAGATGATAGTGGGTGGGTTCGGGATTGTCAAGGGTGATACATGATACAAACAACAACAATGACAGCAACTATTTCCAGTGAAGATGAGGCTTTTCCTTAATACTTAATACTCCAGTCCAAATTTAGTGCGTGAGTGAAAAACCTGCGGCAAGATGTTTCAATGCAGGAAAAGTCTCACACTGCCTTAGGCGACCAGAATGCTATCAATAAAAAAAGAAAAAGAAAAACACAGAAACAGTACATCATTGTATCCATCACTTGCGAGGCATTTTCGACGGTCAAATCATCAAGTTTCTGTAAAATATGCTCAGCTAAACAGCATCTACGCAATCCACGTTTCGCAGCACATTATAGTCATCACATCCATCATGTCTGAGAAGTTGTATATGTACTTGTGCGACGGTAGAAGACAACCCTCGTCACAGCAGACTTCAAACACGGGATAACACGGGTCGTAAACAAGCACAACAACACCAGCACAACAAGCACAGGTGTCACTAGTTTCAACAGCAACTGCCACCAAGCGCCAGAGAATAGCCATGAAAATAAATCCCATTGATGTGGGACGTTGTCTTTTGACATGGCCTGCTGTAAGTTCTTCAGTGAATCCATGGTTTCGTTGATGTGTGTGTCATTTTCTCCTGGTATGTATGTGCAACAGGAAGTCCCAATAATGTGGCACACACCACCTTGTGCTGCCGTCAATAAGTCCAGAACCATCCTGTTTTGCAAGACCATCAGTCTAATAGCCAGAATCTCTCGATTTTGTCCATCGTTGACTTGCAGTGAGAGATTCACAAAGCATTGAAAATGATAGTTCAGTGTCTCGATGAAGAGTGATTGTTTTCCAACTCCAATCCAAGGAAAAAGTGCATGAACAACTTTGTGTCCGACGGACCATACTTTATGGTCGTCTGGAACATTCGCACCCCAGACGGGGTCATGAGGGTCAAAGGTTGCAATCGCCCTGCGTCGACGTCCAGAAGAGTTGTGTGCTGTCATCAGCTGACGATGTTGTATCCTGTAGGTGTGGTCTGTCACCCCTACTGGTGCACACACTCCTGTCCAGTTGGCGGGCAGCATCAGATAAACCTTGTGACCACAAAGCCACCAGCCATTCTGTATGAAGTATGTTCCGTTTGATGGTGCAGCCATGTTGGTCGGAGAGCCCTCACCACCTGAAATGGCTCTCTTATCCTGACACTCAGTGGTGATGTCCAAAGCTCCCATCCAGTTTCCTCCTAGAGAGCAGTCGTCGTTAATGCATTTGTGGGTCTCGTTACCTTGGATGTAACGTGTGTAATTCACTACAGCTGGTCTCTCTGTGTAGGCCACTTGCGGCAATGTCCGTCCTTTAACAGTCATACTGAGATTTGTCCAGAAAAGCCGATCACAGGCACCGTCTGCAAGTCCAGGGCGGGAAGGGTCGGCATCACTGACTGTGACAGCACGGTGTTGATATCCAACTCCTCCCATGGATGCCATACATTTCGCTTCAGTGACATTCATTGCTCTGGCCTCCAAGTGAACTTGTGTGGAGGAAGGGGGGAGTTTCGAACACACATAACACCCCTCTTGTGTGTGAGCGCTCACAGTGAACTATACATACCAGTACCAAGTGTTGGTTTCGTATGGGTTTCTGGGGTCCCATGACCAGTCCTCAAAGTTCTCATCGTGTGACCATCGTTTTCCACGGTCAACATTGTCACTTGGTCTGTTCAAATGAGTCCATAGACCATAGCACACTCCAACCACAACGCAGCAGAGGATCCACCTGGCATGTGGAGCCCCGTTGCTACTAGGATCCATCCATCCATTTTCTGAACCGCTTAGTCCCCACGGGGGTCGCGGGCGTGCTGGAGCCTATCCCAGCCGTCATCGGGCAGTAGGCGGGGGACACCCTGAACTGGTTGCCAGCCAATCGCAGTGCTACTAGGATGACAACTGATAAGGGCGGTTCGGTCCCTGTATCACCGATGCCAGAGTCTGGTCCGCATTTCCGGCAGTAAGTCGGATTTGTTCCCAGTGAGGGTTGGACTCCGCCAAGGCTGCCCTTTGTCACCGATTCTGTTCATAATTTTTATGGACAGAATTTCTAGGCGCAGCCGAGGCATTGAGGGGGTCCGGTTTGGGGACCTCAGCATCGCGTCTCTGCTTTTTGCAGATGACGTGGTGCTGTTGGCTTCTTCAGGCCGTGATCTCCAGCTCTCACTGGAACGGTTCGCAGCCGAGTGTGAAGCGGTCGGGCTGAGGGTCAGCACCTCCAAATCCGAGTCCATGGTCCTCGGTCGGAAAAAAGTGGAATGCCCTCTCCGGATCGGGGATGAAATCCTGCCCCAAGTGGAGGAGTTCAAGTATCTTGGAGTCTTGTTCACGAGTGAGGGGAGGATGGAGCGTGAGATCGACAGGCGGATCAGCGTCGACAATAATGCGGACCCTGTACCGGTCTGTCGTGGTGAAGAGAGAGCTGAGCCATTAGGCGAAGCTCTCAATTTACCGGTCGATTTACACTCCTACCCTCACCTTTGGTCATGAGCTATGGGTCGTGACCGAAAGAACGAGATCCCGGATACAAGCGGCCGAAATGAGTTTTCTCCGCAGGATGTCCGGGCTCTCACTTAGAGATAGGGTGAGAAGCTCGGTCATCCGGGAGAGACTCGGAGTAGAGTTGCTACTCCTCCAGGTTGAGAGGAGCCAGATGAGGTGGCTCGGGCATCTTATCAGGATGCCTCCTGGACGCCTCCCTGGGGAGGTGTTCCGGGCATGTCCCACTGGTAGGAGACCCCGGGGACGACCCAGGACGCACTGGAGAGACTATGTCTCTCAACTGGCCTGGGAACGCCTTGGGATCCCCCGGGATGAGCTGGATGAAGTGGCTGGGAGTCCCTCCTAAAGCTGCTGCCCCCGCGACCCGACTCCGGATAAGCGGAAGATGGATGGATGGATGGATGGATGGATGGATGGAGACAATTGCTACTATAACACCTAAATTAATGGAGCAGAACTGGGATACAATATATACCGTATTTGCCGGTGTATTGGTCGACCTTTTTCGATCCAAAATCGACCGAAAAAAATCGACCTCGACTTATACACAGAGTCACAAAATTTAACTTCGTATTCATCGCTTCAAATGTAACCAAGGCCGTTTCTCATGCATCTCATTGTGCGTGGGTGTGCGTCCGTCAGGCTCATCAAACAGCGAGAAACTGAATCATTATAAAGCGTTCGTCGCATTAACACGCATCCTCAGCAACAATTTCAAATATTCTCACCTCAATAACGGACATCGAAAGCCAGGCAGCGACGATGACTGAGTGCACCGGCCGCTGGAAGTCGAATGCGGCCCCACGATCTCATCCGAGGTGCTTGTAAAGTGCCGAACCGCTGGGCCGGGGCCATTTTCGGCCACTTGGCGCATGCTCACGGCCTTTCGGCGGTGCCGGGCGGCCTGCGCGAGTGCACCGGCCGCTGGAAGTCGAATAAGGCTCCGCGATCTCATCCGCGGTGCTTACAAACAGCCGATCCGCTCGTCTTGGAGCTATTTCCGGCTACCCGGCGCGCGCTCACGGCCTCCCGGTGGTCCCGGTCGCCTCCGCGAACCGTTAAAAAAATGTCAAGTGAGCCTACCTTAAGAGAGTTAGAGTTACTCCCGCCGTTCGGCCGCTTAAAGTGCCATGGGAGGCATAGCAACGCGAGAGTGTGCGCTAGAGAATATTTCAATGCGCCAAGCTTTGATGTCTATTCATATGCAAATGAGTTAGGGGGTCATAAAATTTTATGACCTTTTTATGACTTGTTATGGTATCATAAATCACCCTCTTTTGAATTGTGGCGGGGTTGGGGGCATCAAGATGGCGCCAGTCGTGACGGCGCCATTTTTGACTGTCGCCATTTTGGTTTGCTGGCGCCATTTTTAAGATGTGGATATGTATGGGCATGTATTTTTATGAATCAAGACAGGTGCAGCACCTGAGCTAGCTTTGCTATCAGCCCTCTGAGCTACCTTTGCTTCCGGCCCGTACGTGTGAGATTGAAGGGAGCCTTTTTGTTGAGAAGCCAAAGGGGAAGGGGTGTTTGTGTCAGAGTGGGGGGTCACGAGAGGGAGGGGGTGTTTGTGACAGAGGCGGCATTACAGGTGCCAAAAGTTATCTGAAAGAGAAAAAATCAAGGTGTTGTCGCATATAATTTGAGAAACAATAGCTCAGCCAAAGTTATCTGATAGCGAGAGACGCATGTAATTTGGCAAACATTACTTTAGAGGATCAAGGGGTTTTTTTGTTGAGAAAATCATTGAAGTGTCGTTAGCATGCTGCCACAGGTATCTGACAGATAAAAAAAGCAAGGTGTTGATGCATAATTTGACAAACAATAGTGGAGTCGGCATTACTGGAGCCAAGGATATGAGGTAGACCCTTTGATACGGCCAGAGTTATCTGATTCCCTGCGACACGTGAGCCCATAGGCGTGGTCTTATCCCCGCCGAATTTAAAGTTTGGTGTGGACGAGCATCATTTTGGAGAAGAAAAGACAAGCCATAGCTCTGAGCAACGGGGTTGAAGCGCGTCAAAAAGCTGTTTTCGAGATTGGTTAAATGTAAGTCATTTTAATACCTTTCTCGCGATAATAATAATAATAATAATACACTGCGGTTATTTTATAAAACAAAATGTAATGTTTATATAATATTTGCAGACAACATCGTTTTTGCCGATGTCCACGCATCTTTTGACGACGATTTTAGCGACGTTTACCTAACACAATCAGAGTACGGTGAGTCAATCGCGCATCTAAGATAGTTAATATAGAGGGTATTAGTTGCTGATTTTATTTTATGTATGCAACAGATCTCGTGGCCGCGGCCACTAGGAAAAGCGTTCGGCCGACACAAGCTGCCTTCGACCGCCATATTGGAGCAGTCGAAACGTCAGCGCCAGCGCGACCAGCGGTATCAGAGTCACGTGTTACTGTTGAAACCAATCCACTCTCAACCCGCACCGCTCAGCCGGAATCAGCGACGGACTCAGAACTAGTTGAAGCTCTGTCTACTTACGAGGGTTTAAACCATCATCATCAAGAGGCGACAAACAAAGTTGGAGGTATTCCAAATATATAATATTTTTCCCTCTTTGTATGCTATAGTCCGACATGCTATTTTCGGTATTATAAAGGATTAACTTGCAGGTGAGCGTCGTGACACGGGGGCTCAGAGAGAGAGAGAGAGGAAGAGGAGGAGGAGGAGGGGGCAGCCCTTCTACAACACGCACCACTCAAACAGCAGGGGGCCTATAAATTTCCGTCGTAACTGTATCTACAAAAGACGGTTACAAGAATGTTTTAAGATTATACATGCTCTTACAGATTTAGCCGAATCAAAATAGGTTTGTGTTGTTTCTGTTGTGTTTTGTAAAAGAAAATATAATGGATCATCCAAACCTTACGTCAACGGAGTCAGATTTCTTAGCAAACATTGATGAAATAGATTTGCCGTCATTTAGCGGGACAAGCCAAAGAAGTGACACACCAGAGCTAGATTTATCAAACGTTAACAATGTGTGTACGAGTCAAATAACAGATTTGCTCAACAATGTGAGCACGGCTTTGTCAGAGGGGGAGAGACCAGATAGTCCTGCTATTCTCACCCATTTACAAGCTGTCATAGATGAATTGAACAATCAAAGTATGAATGAAGGTGGACAGAGTCCGACACAAATCCCGTCACAATTGCTAAACATGATAGCAGAATTAAACAATCAAGCTAATGGCAACAACGGGCGTATCAGTCCTGACATTCCTGTCCAGTTGCTAAACATCATCCAAAATCTAAATACACAGCCTCTGGTTGACCCGTTGACCGCTAACACTGTCGATTCATCACCGGTTGCTATTGACGACGTTCCGCCGATATTTCAGCCTAACAACTGCTCTGTTATAATTGATCACGAAATAGACGTTATTAATGACAACACACCAGCATTTCAACACACGCCCCAGCAATCTAACAACGGTTCTGTATTAGCTGACCAACGCGGCGGTTCTATTGTAATCAATAGGCCGCATTTCAATAATGTAGAGGTAAGGCGACAGTTAAATATACCATCGCAACAGAACATTAATGATTTTGCAACCTTCTACCTCCAGATTGAAGATAAAATAGATGATGTCATGCAAGAGGTAGCTAGCAGGGCGCAAACAGGTGATGTAATTCAGATAGAGCTAGTGGGTGGTAACGATAGAGCTCACATCTACCAGCAAACTAGTGATATAAACTCTATCAGAGATAATGTATCAAACATGCTTGAACGTTTAGCCCAATCAAATACAGAGCTTCTGGCTGATGAGGGCTTAGAGCTCATTGTACAAATAGTCACTCCATTGCGTGGTGGAATGCGTCGCAGGCTGTTGAACACAACCAACAGAGAGATTTTGAGGTTGAAAAAACGACACCTACACATACCTCGTAATAAAGACAATAATTTGTGTTTCGCTCTCTCACTAACCTATCTGCTAAATGACACACTTACAGCAAAACAGGCCACAAGACAAGCGCGGCTCTTACATGAGAGTGTAGGATTGGATTGTCAAACACCTGTGAGTCTGGGCGATGTCCATAAATTTGAGAAAGTCCTCAAACGGAAAATAACTGTAATGTATCGAAAAGAGGACTGCCGCCCCATGACCTTTTTCGACACGCGTTACCCCAAAACAGATAACGATACCTTATTTGTCTTAAACCTTGAGGGTCATTATTACGGCGTGAAAGCGATTGAGGCATTTGTTGGCCAACGCATTCTTTTGCAGGCGTTGTTACAAAGGGCATGAGAATTGGCAACAGCACCAGTGTGAAGGACACTGTGGCGTTTGTCTTGATCCATGCTGTAAACAGCGACGGTTTAAACCTGTCATCTGCCCCGACTGTAACAAATCTTGTCGTAATGAGGAATGCTTTACCAAACATAAAGAGTCTCGATCAATGAATCGTGTGAGCAACTGCACTTCATACAAAAAATGCTTGGAGTGTGGTCTTCACTATTATGTGAAAGCTGATGGTACCGGTGCTAAACATCGTTGCCCTGTTAAAAAATGCACAGTGTGTGATGAGATCTTAAATCAAGATGACGCCTTGTTGAACCCCCACATGTGCTACATTCAGCCCATCAAACCTCAACCACCGTGCAAAAATAAGGTCTACTACGATTTCGAAACTTATGTAGATTCAGACGGTTTACACAAACCTTTTCTCATCTGTTGCAAATCAAATAGACTGGCGAAGCATTGGTATGGCACAGATTGTGTTGATGAATTTCTCAGATTTTTCCGAAGGCCACGGTTTAAACAAACTACGTTTGTTGCACATAATGCGAGAGGTTTTGATTCATACATACTGATAAGGAGAATGCTTGAATTAGGTCTCAAACTTGACATTCTGATGCAAGGGAGTAAAGTTCTATCATTTGTCGATTTAGACACAAAATCTCGATTCATAGACTCTCTCTCATTCTTGACGATGCCTCTAAGTGCAATGCCTAAGGCCCTGGGGTTTGAAGACAAATCAAAGGGTTACTTCCCACACAAATTCAGCTCTTTAGAGCATCTAAACTATGTAGGGTCTCACCCTGACCCCACGTACTACGGCACCGATCGAATGTCACCCTCCCAACGATCAAAGTTTGGCAAGTGGTATGCCAAAGAAGCTAACAATGTGTTTGATTTTGCTAAACAGGCAATAGCCTACTGCGAGAATGATGTTGATCTCCTAATGCAAGGGTGTGAAAAATTCAGGAGTGAGTTTTTTGAGGCCACCGGAACAGATCCATTCAATGCGGTAACAATTGCGTCGGCGTGCATGAAAGTTTTTCGAGCTAATTTTCTAACACCTCAAACACTAGCCATTACACCATCAGGCAACTATATGCGTCAGCACAAAGCTTTCTCGCACGATTCTATTCAGTACATGCAATGGATCATGCACAGCCAAAATATCCAAATTAGACATGCATTGAACGGTGGTGAAGTTAGGATAGACAACTACTTTGTAGATGGTTATTGTGAAATCGGGGGCGTAAAAATAGTGTTTGAGTATTTTGGTTGTTATCACCACGGCTGCGCAGAATGCTTCGACCTCTCTAAAATATGCCCGACAACCAAACGCCCTTTTCAGGAGAGGTTTGATAAAACACAAAAGAAAATTCAGGATCTACAGCTTAGACAGGATGTGTACCTTGTAATCATGTGGGAGCATGAATGGTTGCAAATGAAAAAGACGGACATAGAGGTGAAGGAATTCCTTAAAAAAAACAAATTTCCTACACCGCTCAAACCGAGGCAGGCTCTTTTTGGGGGCCGAACAAACGCATTCGTTTTAAGATACACGGCAGGGCCGAACGAGCGTGTGTTGTATGTTGATGTGACATCATTATATCCTTTCATCAACAGTACAGGTACCTACCCCATCGGCCACCCAATGATTATCCACGGTGATTTTAAAGACCCTAGATCGTATTTCGGTTTCATCAGCGCCACAGTCAACCCACCCCGTGGTTTGTATTTTCCTGTTCTACCGTTCAAAACAGCTAAAGGTAAACTCGTCTTCACACTGCGCCGAGTGTAACAACCAGCAGACGGCTTGTACACATAGTGATGAGCAAAGATCGTTAACAGGTGTTTGGACAACCCCTGAATTTGTTAAGGCACTTGATCTCGGGTACACGGTTGCAGAAATTACAGAAGTGTGGCATTACACAAGAACGAGCGACACAATTTTCCGTGATTACATGCGAACATTTTTAAAAGGTAAACAAGAATCTTCAGGTTATCCGGCTCACGTGGTCAACCAGGCTGACAGAGAAAGATACATACAAGGGTATGCCATTCATCAGGGTATCCAACTCGATCCTTCCAAAATTGCTGTAAACCCTGGCAAAAGGCAAGTGTCAAAACTCTGTCTTAACAATCTGTGGGGAAAACTCGCGCAACGTGACAACATGACAAACACAAAAATTGTGACAAAATCAGAGGATTTTTTTGAACTTTTGTTTTCAGGTCTGTACAATGTGAAATTCTTCCATTTTATCAATGAGAAGCTCTCAATTGTACAGTATTGTATCAACATAAACAATGAGATCCCCGCCTCAAAAACATCAAACGTGGCTGCAGCGTGTTTCACAACAGCCTATGCACGCCTAAAAATGTACAGCTATTTAGACATTTTACAGAGGCGTGTCCTTTACACCGATACAGACAGCCTCGTGTACACTGTGAAGCCAGGTGAAAGTGTTCTCCCTCTAGGGGATTATCTGGGTGATTTGACAGATGAGCTTTCGAACGACAGCATTTTAGAATTTGTCTCAGCCGGCCCCAAAACATACGCTTATAAAACACGAGGGTCATCTCAGACGGTCATGAAGGTAAAGGGTATCACACAAAGTCATGAAAGCGGTCAGAGCATCAATCTCGATAGCATGCTCAGTTTGGTTCAAGGGTACATCGATACAGCAGGTGCAACCTCAGATGTGCTTTACGCTCCCCAACATAATATCGTTCGCGATATTTCATCTCAGAAACTTGTCATTTTCCAAGCGGCTTCGTGTGGTGTACGATAAAAGAAGGCTGCTTGAGCGAGGCACCACTGAACCGTTTGGCTACTGATATCCATACGTGTGTCTGTGTGTGTAAATGGCTTTTAATCAGATCGAATTCGACCCCAGATTAGAACTTCCTTTTTCATCTCTAGTTGCAGGGCCTTCAGGTTGTGGCAAGACTTTCTTTGTAAAAAATGTATTGCAAAATCCTGAACATGTTCTGAGAAAAAAACCTGATAATATTGTCTGGGTTTATACTTCATATCAGCCAATGTACGATGAGCTCAAAAACCTGAATAAAGACATTGTTTTTATCAAGGGGCTGCCTGAATCTTTTGATGACGAGAAGCTGTTCCCGCCACAGCAGCACCATCTGCTGATTTTGGATGACGTCATCTTCCAAGCTTAGGTAGGAAAATGATGAACAGTTGAAAGGTGGAACGGATTGAATCGGTTGAAAAATGTAGAAATAGAGTTGAAAAAATTTTTGGGGGAGAATTTGGCGTAAATTTCAAAATTGAAAATTTTGAACTTTTGGTAAGTGGAAAATTGTAGAATAGGTAGGAAAAAGATGAACAGTTGAAAGACAGAAAAGAAGCCAGTCGATGTCCGCAACTCACCGTTCTCAAAGCGGGGGGGTGTGGATCATATCCTCACGGGGCCGCCGTGAAGATGTGGTCCCCCGTGTAACTTGGGCTAGAAACGAGGCAACCTGTTCAAATTTGCCACACTACCCAAACAGACCCTCAGGAAGACAGAAAAAAAGCCAGGATTCACTGTTCTCAAAATGGGGGGGGGGGGGGGGGGGGGGGGGGGGACACATATCCTCACGGGGCCGCCGTGAGGATATGTTCTCCCCCTGTAATTTGGGCTAGTGAAGGAATGGGGTTGAAATACAAAATGTCCTGCCTAGGTACAAAAACAGATATGCTCAAACCTCATTGAATAAAGTACATAAGTAGACAAGTATATTCACATATTAAATCAATAAAAGAAAAAATTTAAGCATATAATTATACCTGCACACGAAACCAATAAAGAAGACATCACTAGACATTTTTATACGTATATGGTGATGACATAGGTTTTTATAACTTCATGATCTGATATGTATTTCTGTGCACTTTGAAATAACAAATGTTTGTTGATATATTGCCTGAATAGCATACCGACCCTTAAGGAACTGTTGAATGCATGCCTGATGTTATTCTAATTCACGGACACGGCCCAAGGTGTCTAAGAATGTTTTGTACTTTATTATGTCTTATGTTTTGATTAATGCTCGATGTGATGTCGTATTTTGCCTAATGCTAGATGCCAGCCTTGGATTACTATTGAATGTTCTGGACAGAAAGAAAATGTTTTAACTAATAATGAAAACTACGGTCGGAAGCATAGTTAAACTAGAAAATGCAATTTCTGGGGAAATTGCGTGTGAAGGCGAAGACTTTGAATAACTTCTTGTGGAATGATGCCGAATGATGTTGAAATGAGTTGAATTACTTGACAAATGTGGAAATTAGAAGTGTAAAACGAAATTTTGGAGAATTTGTGGTGAAAATTTGTAATTTTGGTAAGAGGGAAGTTGTGGAATACGTAGGAAAATGATGAACAGTTGAAAGTTTGAACGGGTTGAATCGGTTGAACAATGTAGAAATTAGAGTAGAAAAACGAAATTTTGGAGAATTTGGTTGAATTTCAAATTTGGAATTTTTGGAAAGTGGGAAGTTGTGGAATAGGTAGGCAAAAGATGAACAGTTGAGTTGAAATTTGGAATGGGTTGAAATCGGTTGAACAATGTAGAAATTAGAGCAGAAAAATGAAATTTTTGAGAATTTGGTTGAATTTCAAATTTGAAAGTTTGGAATTTTTGGTAAGTGGGAAGTTGTGGAATGGGTAGGCAAAAGATGAACAGTTGAAAGTTGGAATGGGTTGAATCGGTTGAACAATGTAGAAATTAGAGTAGAAAAATGAAATTTTGGAGAATTTGGTTGAATTTCAAATTTGAAAGTTTGGAATTTTTGGTAAGTGGGAAGTTGTGGAATAGGTAGGCAAAAGATGAATAGTTGAAAGTTGGAATGGGTTGAATTGGTAGCGAAATGTAGAAATGAGAGTAGAAAAATGAAATTTTGGAGAATTTGGTTGGTTGGTCAACATAATAAATACATATCGGATCATAAAGTTATAACTACTTTAGTCATTACCACATATCAACAATGTCTAGTTATGTCTTCTTTATTGATTTGGTGTGTAGGTATATTTATGGCTTAACATTTTTCTTTTATTGATTTAGTATGTGAATATATTTGTCTGCTTATGTACTTTATTCAATGAGGTGTGAGCATATCTGTTTTTGTAGCTAGGCAGGACTTTTTGTTTTTCGACCCAATTTCGTGACTCCCTCTGTTGACCTCAGTTTAACTGAGGTCACCAAAAACCGTTGATACTACCAGGGTCCCTCTGTTGGCACACCACGTCTCTCTGTGGAGCCGCTTCAAGTCCCTCTGTGGGGCTGCCAATGAGTGAGAAAAATAAGCATAGATAAAACTCATACCCTGACATATGTCAAGATGGAGAAAGGAGAGGCAATTGGCCCAGATGAAATTCCAGTGGCAGCATGGAACTATCAAGTAGAGATGGCAGGGGAGATTCTGACCAGATTGTTTAATAGAAATCCTTAAAAAGCTAGAAGATGCCTGAGGAAAGGTGCTGGTTCCTATTTTTTATTTCAGATCAAAGCGATGCGCAGAACTGCAGTAGCTACAGAGGTGTTATGTTGATCAGGCATAGCATGAAGTTATGGGAAAGAATGTTAGAAGCGAGGCTTGGAAATCTCAACTGGCCAAAATAATGGAGAGTGTGGCAGAGATGAAGATGTTGCATTTTAATTTTGTAGAAGTGGTGCGGGAGGACATGCAGATGGTTGGTGTGACAGGACAAAAAGATTTGGAAAAGATTACTCTGCTGTCACGGCCCCTAACAGGAGCAGCCTCTTATTATTATAACTTTTTTTTTTTAAATAAAAATGTACAAGTGTAGGCACTGCAATTGTGTGGGCACTCCCTGGCTTCTGCTGGGGTGTGGGCAGGTTTTGTGCCATAATTCCTCAATTTAGAAGTTTTACTTTGACTTTATTTATTTTTTTTTTAATTTGGAAAAAAAAAATCTGCAATGTAGTGAAACCGCGATAAAAAAAAACGCGATGTAGTGAGGAATTTTTGTACTTATTTCAGCTATACATACTAAAATACAAAACTTGAAAAAAGTGACGTTCACATCCGGGGGGTGGCGGCAAAGTCCGCCGTTAAATGACGAGAAGAAGAAGAAGTAGAAGACGAAGAAGAAGAAGAAAAAGTACATCAGTAGCTGCAGCTGACCAAACTAGTAGTACACATCCTTCTATAGCAGTGGTTCCCAAACTTTTTCAGACTAGCGCCCGCTTGGCTCCCCAGTGAATTCCTAGAATTTCAAGTGTGGGCTGTGACGCCAGCATTCTCGTAATTCGCGCGCTGAGCTTTCCGATACAGTTTTACACTAATGCCACCCACAAACCTTCCCCTGGAACCCTTCCATTAAAATGAGTGGCCCGAGGAAAAGAAAGGTGGACACTGAGTGCTGAGTGTTTAAAAAAAAAAAGAGTAGACAATTTGGCTCGACTTACGTGTGTGAGCAGACGTTCAGCCACATGAACGTCAGCAAAGCCCGTCACAGATCTAGGTTAAAGGACCGACACCTCAGCGCTATACTAAGAATTACCACAACAAATTTTACTCCAGACCATGAT
The DNA here is from genome assembly GCF_024217435.2 of Syngnathus scovelli. Taxonomy (NCBI): domain Eukaryota; kingdom Metazoa; phylum Chordata; class Actinopteri; order Syngnathiformes; family Syngnathidae; genus Syngnathus; species Syngnathus scovelli. The sequence continues at coordinate 8,602,368 of NC_090865.1, forward strand.
GCACTTGCAAATAATGGAGACCAACAATACTATTAATTTCTTTATTACTTTATTTAGATGTATTCTTTCACTGATTCTTCAAGATGATGTATTTGGTCAGAATGTTTGCCGTTTGATGTGATTTCGCCTAGATAAACATATTTCATAAATCTGACCTGCAGGCGCAGAAGTGATGGAAACTATTATTCCTAATAACAATGTTGTTTATAATGAGAATCACCGATAGTAATTTTTGGGTGATTTTTTTTTAATGCTGTTAATAAATGCATTTGTTTTCAAAAAGCTTTTTTTGAATATCCATGCTTTACTACTGTTGGATTTGGTCGTCAATTTGGGAAGTGCGCTATCCACGCCTCATGGCAAAAGCCATAGCCAATCACCTGTTATCCAATTTACTCACTGTGTGCTTGTTTTATTTCTTCAGTTTTAGGAAAAGGCTAAGACACCGAAACAAAATTTAGACTTACACAGGTTGGTTGAGTTCAATCACAATTCTTGTTAAGAAAGCTCTGTTTTCAGGAAAGTACAATACAGCGCTGGGCCTTTCATGCGACCATGCGCAAGAGCAGAGAGTCTCCATTCAGAAAAGGCAATGTTCAAGGTTCTTTGGTCAGCTTATATTCAGTTGCACATGCCAGTGTGGGCCGAGTTTGATGGGTGATGAGTCAGGGGGTGTGGCAATTTTCGCAGGAGAGTTTGATTCCATGGGAGTGGGTGCTGGTTCGGTGAGAGCTGGTTCCATGGGGGTGGGTGCTGATTATGGGCAATTCGGTGTGTGTGGCGGCTGTTGTTTTCCTTTCCGTCTTTCGGCCTTGGCGATCACCTTTGGCCGGGTTCTTGGTTGTTTTCCTCCTGCCGCTCTTCCTCTGGTACCTCGACCGGTTTTATCGCCAAGTGCCCTTCCTGTAAACCATTCTTGCACATACATCCACTTCGCCCACTGTCGCACACCGCCCGTTCGTCATTCTTTCAATTTTGTCATTTTGTACGGAATTATGTGAACTTTTGGCTGTGACATCATCAATTTGTTAATGTTCCCTGACTATGCAAAGTTCTTACTCACCATTTACCATGCATTTGTTTATTTTGACACTATCTTTTGACGCACATCTTTTCATTGTTAGGAAAAACATTTCCCTCTGTCCAGAACTTTCAGTAGTAATCCAAAACTGGCGTCTAGCATTAATCAAAACATAAAATATAATCAAGTACTGAACATTTTTAAACGACTTTGGCAGTGTCCGTGATTTAGAAAATTGTCAGGCATGCATTAAACAGTTCCTTAAGGGTCATTAACCTATTCAGGCAATGTATCAAAAAACATTTGTGTGCACAGAAATACATATCAGATCATAAAGTTATAAAAACCTTTGTCAATACCACCTATCAAAAATGTCTAGTTATGTCTTCTTTATTGATTTGGTGTGTAGGTATAATTACATGCTTAAAATGTTTCTGTTATTGATTTAATATGTGAATATACTTGTTTGCCTATGTACTTTATTCAATGAGGTTTGAGAATATCTGTTTTTGTAGTTAGGCAGGACTTTTTGTATTTCGACCCCATTTCTTCACTACCTACTAAAAGTACAAACCTTTTATGCAATGACCTTTACATGTCCTTTCTATTACTTCACACAAACACTACATCCATCTGCTCCTGGTTCGGCCCCCCGGTCTAAATTTAGAACCAAATTCGGCCCGCCAGTCAAAAAGTTTGCCCACCCCTGCTCTAGACCCTGCAGACATTTTTTTGGCCCTCGGGGTCACTAAAAGACTAGCGTTTTGCGAGCGGAGGTTATGAGACGGAACGTGAGGAACGAATAGGTCGACAAGATATGAAGGCACTAAGCTATGCAATGATTTATAGGTTAATAGAAGAACCTTGAAGTCACATCTTAAATGGACCGGGAGCCAATATAAGTTGGCTAATATTGGGATAATGTGATCAAATTTTCTTGTCCGTTAGAGCAGCCTTGAAGCAGTATTTTGTACTAACTGTAGACTTTTGATACTGGACTTAGGAGGACCAGAGAATAATGCATTACAGTAGTCCAAGCGCGACGTAATAAAGGCATGTGTAATAGTTTCCGCATCACCGGTCCAGATGGTCGGACGAATCTTAGCAATATTACGAAGGTGAAAAAACGCAATTCTAGTTATGTATTTAATGTGCTTTTGAAAGGAGAGCGTTTGGTCAAAGCCTCATCGGCATCACAGTCTCGAAAGACCATAGAGTTATTGTGTATGGAGGTTAGGTGTTCTTTGCACAGCGTCTGCTGTGGCTGGTGAGTCCAATCCGTGAGAGACAGACACGGTCGCAGATGTTACAGGTGTGGGCCGGTGAAGGTGGGGGCATGGTGGCTTGCTGCTTCCTCAACTTCCTTTTCGTTTCTCGATGTTGAGCCAGGGTGATTTTGTGGGTCTGCAGCCCGTTTCGGAGAGCCTGTTGCCATTTGTGGTGATCCTGGGTGACGTCTTCCCAGGTGGCTGGGTTGATGTTAAAGGATTTGAGGTCTTGTTTGCAGAGATCCTTGTAGCGGAGCAGTGGGCGGCCTACTTGCCTTTTGCCTGATTTTAGCTCTGCATATACGTAAGATGTCCTTTGGCATACGACCGTCTTCCATCCAAAAGACTTGGCCCAGCCAACAGAGACGCCGCTGCTTCAGCAGGGAGAGCATAGTGGGGAGCTGTGCACTCTCCAGGACTGCACCGTCTGTGATCCTGTCCCGCCAGGTGATGCCCAGTATGCGTGTCAGGTAATGCAGATGGAAAGAGTTCAGCCTTCTCTCCTGATGTGCATAAAGAGTTTAGGCATCGCTGCCATACAAGAGTGTACTGACGACACAGGCCCTGTACACTTGCACCTTTGTATGGATGGTGAGCTTGCTGTTCTGCCATACTCTGGATGTCAGTTTTCCAAAGGTAGAATCTGCTTTCCCAATCCGGCTGCTGACTTCAGCATCGAGTGACAAATTGCAGGTGATGGTAGACCCAAGATAGATAAAGCTGCTTACAGCTTCCGGTGTGTAGTTGTTGATGGTTTTGGAGGGTGGGACAGTGGTCCCCTGGCCCATTGTCTTGGTTTTGTTTAGGCTGATGGTCAGGTTGAAGTCCTGACATGCTTGGCTGAACCGGTCTAGGAGAATCTGCAGGTGTTCCTTAGTGTGTGTTGCCAGTGCTGCATCATCAGCAAACAACAAGTCCCGAATGGTGAGTGGTCTGACCTTGGTTTTTGCTCTCAGTCAGGATAGGTTGAATAGTTTGCCGTCTGCCCTAGTGTGTAAGTAAACTCTCTCAGTTGATGCGCCGAAGGCTTGGCGCAGGAGGAGAGAGAAGAATATCCCAAACAGAGTGGGTGCCAGCACGCATCCCTGTTTGACACCACAGCGGGCTCAGAAGTGCACCCGTCGTACTGGACAGTACCTTTCATGTCAGTGTGGAAAGACTGAAGGATGCTGAGGAGTTTTGGCGGGCAACCTATCCGTTCCACCAGTTGGAAGAGGCCGCTCCTGCTCACCAGGTCGAAAGCCTTGGTAAAGTCAACGAAGGCCATGTAGAGAGGTTTATGTTGTTCTCTGCACTTCTCCTGCAGCTGTCTCACGGTGAAGATCATATCCAGAGTTGATCTTCCTGCTCTGAACCCTGCCTGTGACTCTGGGTAGAGCTTCTCTGCGAGGACTTGGAGTCTATTTAGTACAACTCGAGTAAAGAGCTTACCGGTAATGCTGAGTAGGGAGATGCCATGGTAGTTGTTACAGTTACTCTTGTCTCCCTTGTTTTTGTACTAGGTGACAATGTTGGCATTTCTCATGTCCTGTGGGACAGAGCCTTCTTTCCAGCACAGGCATAAGAGCTCGTGCAGTCTATGCTGAAGACCAGGCTTCCCACACTTGCGGACTTCGGCTGTTATCCCATCGGTGCCTGGATCTTTTCCGCTGGGCAGGCTGTTAATTGCTTTGCTTAGTTCCTCAGTCGTTGGTTCCATGTCGAGCTCTTCCATAACAGGTAGATGCCCTACATGCCTGAGGGCTGCATCAGAGACACTGTTGTCCCTGGCATTGAGCTCTGAGTAGTGTTCCACCCAGCGGTCCAGCTGCTTAGAGTGTTCAGCGATGGTTTCTCCCGAAGCTGATTTCAATGGGACGATTGTGCGGGGTGAGGGTCCAAGTGCCTTTTTGATGTCGTCAAACATGAGTCTGATGTTGCCTGTGTCAGCAGCTGCATGAATGTTGCTGCAGAGCTGTAGCCAATAGTCATTGGCACAACGTCTCGCGGCTTGTTGGAGTTTCCCCCTAGAAGATCGGAGGGCCTGTAGAGTTTTGGTGTTTGGAGTGTGCTTGTAATTTGTGAGTGCGACGTGTTTTTCTTCAAGGATTGGTGCCAATGATGTTAAATTGGCATTGAACCAGTCGTTTGGCTTTCCCTGCTTTTTGCCAAAGACTGACAGGGCCGTGCTGTGTATGGCATCCCTCAAGCCATCCCAGTACTGCTGGGCAGAGCTGGACAGGGGTGGGTCGTGGAGGGAGACCGCTAAGGCACAGAGGAAGGCTGTAGCTTTGGTTGGGTCAGTTGTTTTGCTGCTGCGATGCGATGGTTTGGACCTGTGTAGGTTTTTTGCCTGTAGCTTGACTCGACAGAGCACAAGAGAGTGGTCTGTGTCACAGACTGCACAGTGGAGACTGCGTGTTTGAAGGATGCCTCTGAGATCAGAAGTGCGTGTTATGATCAGGTCTAACTGGTGCCAGTGACCTGGAGCGTGGAGGTCTCTGTTATTATTCTTATTCTTATTTTTGCAAGAACCACACGTGGAGAGTATGCCCTTTTTAAGCACTTGCAAATGGAGTCATTCGTCGCTGTGCATACAGCGATGATCGAATGAGGTCTGACTCAGGCCTCTTGCAAGAGCATTTTTATTGATAAGAAACAGGGTGGGGGTGAGAGTGGACAGGATGGAGTTGAAGCCTCTGACCTCTGGTCCAAGCATATTAGGGGGTGTTTTACGACGTTGTGTAAGACAACACAAGCTAGGTTATTTATTACAGGTTACATTCCAATTTAAGCATAAAACTAATCTAGCTAGGTTATTTATTACAGCCAACCCTAATATATCCCTCCTGTTTATCATATGATTATGTCACCCCAATCAACAAATACAAGCAAGAAAATATAACGAAGAAAGAAGAATAGAAAAAATAATAAAAAAACTCAATAAATAACAGATGATAGTGGGTGGGTTCGGGATTGTCAAGGGTGATACATGATACAAACAACAACAATGACAGCAACTATTTCCAGTGAAGATGAGGCTTTTCCTTAATACTTAATACTCCAGTCCAAATTTAGTGCGTGAGTGAAAAACCTGCGGCAAGATGTTTCAATGCAGGAAAAGTCTCACACTGCCTTAGGCGACCAGAATGCTATCAATAAAAAAAGAAAAAGAAAAACACAGAAACAGTACATCATTGTATCCATCACTTGCGAGGCATTTTCGACGGTCAAATCATCAAGTTTCTGTAAAATATGCTCAGCTAAACAGCATCTACGCAATCCACGTTTCGCAGCACATTATAGTCATCACATCCATCATGTCTGAGAAGTTGTATATGTACTTGTGCGACGGTAGAAGACAACCCTCGTCACAGCAGACTTCAAACACGGGATAACACGGGTCGTAAACAAGCACAACAACACCAGCACAACAAGCACAGGTGTCACTAGTTTCAACAGCAACTGCCACCAAGCGCCAGAGAATAGCCATGAAAATAAATCCCATTGATGTGGGACGTTGTCTTTTGACATGGCCTGCTGTAAGTTCTTCAGTGAATCCATGGTTTCGTTGATGTGTGTGTCATTTTCTCCTGGTATGTATGTGCAACAGGAAGTCCCAATAATGTGGCACACACCACCTTGTGCTGCCGTCAATAAGTCCAGAACCATCCTGTTTTGCAAGACCATCAGTCTAATAGCCAGAATCTCTCGATTTTGTCCATCGTTGACTTGCAGTGAGAGATTCACAAAGCATTGAAAATGATAGTTCAGTGTCTCGATGAAGAGTGATTGTTTTCCAACTCCAATCCAAGGAAAAAGTGCATGAACAACTTTGTGTCCGACGGACCATACTTTATGGTCGTCTGGAACATTCGCACCCCAGACGGGGTCATGAGGGTCAAAGGTTGCAATCGCCCTGCGTCGACGTCCAGAAGAGTTGTGTGCTGTCATCAGCTGACGATGTTGTATCCTGTAGGTGTGGTCTGTCACCCCTACTGGTGCACACACTCCTGTCCAGTTGGCGGGCAGCATCAGATAAACCTTGTGACCACAAAGCCACCAGCCATTCTGTATGAAGTATGTTCCGTTTGATGGTGCAGCCATGTTGGTCGGAGAGCCCTCACCACCTGAAATGGCTCTCTTATCCTGACACTCAGTGGTGATGTCCAAAGCTCCCATCCAGTTTCCTCCTAGAGAGCAGTCGTCGTTAATGCATTTGTGGGTCTCGTTACCTTGGATGTAACGTGTGTAATTCACTACAGCTGGTCTCTCTGTGTAGGCCACTTGCGGCAATGTCCGTCCTTTAACAGTCATACTGAGATTTGTCCAGAAAAGCCGATCACAGGCACCGTCTGCAAGTCCAGGGCGGGAAGGGTCGGCATCACTGACTGTGACAGCACGGTGTTGATATCCAACTCCTCCCATGGATGCCATACATTTCGCTTCAGTGACATTCATTGCTCTGGCCTCCAAGTGAACTTGTGTGGAGGAAGGGGGGAGTTTCGAACACACATAACACCCCTCTTGTGTGTGAGCGCTCACAGTGAACTATACATACCAGTACCAAGTGTTGGTTTCGTATGGGTTTCTGGGGTCCCATGACCAGTCCTCAAAGTTCTCATCGTGTGACCATCGTTTTCCACGGTCAACATTGTCACTTGGTCTGTTCAAATGAGTCCATAGACCATAGCACACTCCAACCACAACGCAGCAGAGGATCCACCTGGCATGTGGAGCCCCGTTGCTACTAGGATCCATCCATCCATTTTCTGAACCGCTTAGTCCCCACGGGGGTCGCGGGCGTGCTGGAGCCTATCCCAGCCGTCATCGGGCAGTAGGCGGGGGACACCCTGAACTGGTTGCCAGCCAATCGCAGTGCTACTAGGATGACAACTGATAAGGGCGGTTCGGTCCCTGTATCACCGATGCCAGAGTCTGGTCCGCATTTCCGGCAGTAAGTCGGATTTGTTCCCAGTGAGGGTTGGACTCCGCCAAGGCTGCCCTTTGTCACCGATTCTGTTCATAATTTTTATGGACAGAATTTCTAGGCGCAGCCGAGGCATTGAGGGGGTCCGGTTTGGGGACCTCAGCATCGCGTCTCTGCTTTTTGCAGATGACGTGGTGCTGTTGGCTTCTTCAGGCCGTGATCTCCAGCTCTCACTGGAACGGTTCGCAGCCGAGTGTGAAGCGGTCGGGCTGAGGGTCAGCACCTCCAAATCCGAGTCCATGGTCCTCGGTCGGAAAAAAGTGGAATGCCCTCTCCGGATCGGGGATGAAATCCTGCCCCAAGTGGAGGAGTTCAAGTATCTTGGAGTCTTGTTCACGAGTGAGGGGAGGATGGAGCGTGAGATCGACAGGCGGATCAGCGTCGACAATAATGCGGACCCTGTACCGGTCTGTCGTGGTGAAGAGAGAGCTGAGCCATTAGGCGAAGCTCTCAATTTACCGGTCGATTTACACTCCTACCCTCACCTTTGGTCATGAGCTATGGGTCGTGACCGAAAGAACGAGATCCCGGATACAAGCGGCCGAAATGAGTTTTCTCCGCAGGATGTCCGGGCTCTCACTTAGAGATAGGGTGAGAAGCTCGGTCATCCGGGAGAGACTCGGAGTAGAGTTGCTACTCCTCCAGGTTGAGAGGAGCCAGATGAGGTGGCTCGGGCATCTTATCAGGATGCCTCCTGGACGCCTCCCTGGGGAGGTGTTCCGGGCATGTCCCACTGGTAGGAGACCCCGGGGACGACCCAGGACGCACTGGAGAGACTATGTCTCTCAACTGGCCTGGGAACGCCTTGGGATCCCCCGGGATGAGCTGGATGAAGTGGCTGGGAGTCCCTCCTAAAGCTGCTGCCCCCGCGACCCGACTCCGGATAAGCGGAAGATGGATGGATGGATGGATGGATGGATGGATGGAGACAATTGCTACTATAACACCTAAATTAATGGAGCAGAACTGGGATACAATATATACCGTATTTGCCGGTGTATTGGTCGACCTTTTTCGATCCAAAATCGACCGAAAAAAATCGACCTCGACTTATACACAGAGTCACAAAATTTAACTTCGTATTCATCGCTTCAAATGTAACCAAGGCCGTTTCTCATGCATCTCATTGTGCGTGGGTGTGCGTCCGTCAGGCTCATCAAACAGCGAGAAACTGAATCATTATAAAGCGTTCGTCGCATTAACACGCATCCTCAGCAACAATTTCAAATATTCTCACCTCAATAACGGACATCGAAAGCCAGGCAGCGACGATGACTGAGTGCACCGGCCGCTGGAAGTCGAATGCGGCCCCACGATCTCATCCGAGGTGCTTGTAAAGTGCCGAACCGCTGGGCCGGGGCCATTTTCGGCCACTTGGCGCATGCTCACGGCCTTTCGGCGGTGCCGGGCGGCCTGCGCGAGTGCACCGGCCGCTGGAAGTCGAATAAGGCTCCGCGATCTCATCCGCGGTGCTTACAAACAGCCGATCCGCTCGTCTTGGAGCTATTTCCGGCTACCCGGCGCGCGCTCACGGCCTCCCGGTGGTCCCGGTCGCCTCCGCGAACCGTTAAAAAAATGTCAAGTGAGCCTACCTTAAGAGAGTTAGAGTTACTCCCGCCGTTCGGCCGCTTAAAGTGCCATGGGAGGCATAGCAACGCGAGAGTGTGCGCTAGAGAATATTTCAATGCGCCAAGCTTTGATGTCTATTCATATGCAAATGAGTTAGGGGGTCATAAAATTTTATGACCTTTTTATGACTTGTTATGGTATCATAAATCACCCTCTTTTGAATTGTGGCGGGGTTGGGGGCATCAAGATGGCGCCAGTCGTGACGGCGCCATTTTTGACTGTCGCCATTTTGGTTTGCTGGCGCCATTTTTAAGATGTGGATATGTATGGGCATGTATTTTTATGAATCAAGACAGGTGCAGCACCTGAGCTAGCTTTGCTATCAGCCCTCTGAGCTACCTTTGCTTCCGGCCCGTACGTGTGAGATTGAAGGGAGCCTTTTTGTTGAGAAGCCAAAGGGGAAGGGGTGTTTGTGTCAGAGTGGGGGGTCACGAGAGGGAGGGGGTGTTTGTGACAGAGGCGGCATTACAGGTGCCAAAAGTTATCTGAAAGAGAAAAAATCAAGGTGTTGTCGCATATAATTTGAGAAACAATAGCTCAGCCAAAGTTATCTGATAGCGAGAGACGCATGTAATTTGGCAAACATTACTTTAGAGGATCAAGGGGTTTTTTTGTTGAGAAAATCATTGAAGTGTCGTTAGCATGCTGCCACAGGTATCTGACAGATAAAAAAAGCAAGGTGTTGATGCATAATTTGACAAACAATAGTGGAGTCGGCATTACTGGAGCCAAGGATATGAGGTAGACCCTTTGATACGGCCAGAGTTATCTGATTCCCTGCGACACGTGAGCCCATAGGCGTGGTCTTATCCCCGCCGAATTTAAAGTTTGGTGTGGACGAGCATCATTTTGGAGAAGAAAAGACAAGCCATAGCTCTGAGCAACGGGGTTGAAGCGCGTCAAAAAGCTGTTTTCGAGATTGGTTAAATGTAAGTCATTTTAATACCTTTCTCGCGATAATAATAATAATAATAATACACTGCGGTTATTTTATAAAACAAAATGTAATGTTTATATAATATTTGCAGACAACATCGTTTTTGCCGATGTCCACGCATCTTTTGACGACGATTTTAGCGACGTTTACCTAACACAATCAGAGTACGGTGAGTCAATCGCGCATCTAAGATAGTTAATATAGAGGGTATTAGTTGCTGATTTTATTTTATGTATGCAACAGATCTCGTGGCCGCGGCCACTAGGAAAAGCGTTCGGCCGACACAAGCTGCCTTCGACCGCCATATTGGAGCAGTCGAAACGTCAGCGCCAGCGCGACCAGCGGTATCAGAGTCACGTGTTACTGTTGAAACCAATCCACTCTCAACCCGCACCGCTCAGCCGGAATCAGCGACGGACTCAGAACTAGTTGAAGCTCTGTCTACTTACGAGGGTTTAAACCATCATCATCAAGAGGCGACAAACAAAGTTGGAGGTATTCCAAATATATAATATTTTTCCCTCTTTGTATGCTATAGTCCGACATGCTATTTTCGGTATTATAAAGGATTAACTTGCAGGTGAGCGTCGTGACACGGGGGCTCAGAGAGAGAGAGAGAGGAAGAGGAGGAGGAGGAGGGGGCAGCCCTTCTACAACACGCACCACTCAAACAGCAGGGGGCCTATAAATTTCCGTCGTAACTGTATCTACAAAAGACGGTTACAAGAATGTTTTAAGATTATACATGCTCTTACAGATTTAGCCGAATCAAAATAGGTTTGTGTTGTTTCTGTTGTGTTTTGTAAAAGAAAATATAATGGATCATCCAAACCTTACGTCAACGGAGTCAGATTTCTTAGCAAACATTGATGAAATAGATTTGCCGTCATTTAGCGGGACAAGCCAAAGAAGTGACACACCAGAGCTAGATTTATCAAACGTTAACAATGTGTGTACGAGTCAAATAACAGATTTGCTCAACAATGTGAGCACGGCTTTGTCAGAGGGGGAGAGACCAGATAGTCCTGCTATTCTCACCCATTTACAAGCTGTCATAGATGAATTGAACAATCAAAGTATGAATGAAGGTGGACAGAGTCCGACACAAATCCCGTCACAATTGCTAAACATGATAGCAGAATTAAACAATCAAGCTAATGGCAACAACGGGCGTATCAGTCCTGACATTCCTGTCCAGTTGCTAAACATCATCCAAAATCTAAATACACAGCCTCTGGTTGACCCGTTGACCGCTAACACTGTCGATTCATCACCGGTTGCTATTGACGACGTTCCGCCGATATTTCAGCCTAACAACTGCTCTGTTATAATTGATCACGAAATAGACGTTATTAATGACAACACACCAGCATTTCAACACACGCCCCAGCAATCTAACAACGGTTCTGTATTAGCTGACCAACGCGGCGGTTCTATTGTAATCAATAGGCCGCATTTCAATAATGTAGAGGTAAGGCGACAGTTAAATATACCATCGCAACAGAACATTAATGATTTTGCAACCTTCTACCTCCAGATTGAAGATAAAATAGATGATGTCATGCAAGAGGTAGCTAGCAGGGCGCAAACAGGTGATGTAATTCAGATAGAGCTAGTGGGTGGTAACGATAGAGCTCACATCTACCAGCAAACTAGTGATATAAACTCTATCAGAGATAATGTATCAAACATGCTTGAACGTTTAGCCCAATCAAATACAGAGCTTCTGGCTGATGAGGGCTTAGAGCTCATTGTACAAATAGTCACTCCATTGCGTGGTGGAATGCGTCGCAGGCTGTTGAACACAACCAACAGAGAGATTTTGAGGTTGAAAAAACGACACCTACACATACCTCGTAATAAAGACAATAATTTGTGTTTCGCTCTCTCACTAACCTATCTGCTAAATGACACACTTACAGCAAAACAGGCCACAAGACAAGCGCGGCTCTTACATGAGAGTGTAGGATTGGATTGTCAAACACCTGTGAGTCTGGGCGATGTCCATAAATTTGAGAAAGTCCTCAAACGGAAAATAACTGTAATGTATCGAAAAGAGGACTGCCGCCCCATGACCTTTTTCGACACGCGTTACCCCAAAACAGATAACGATACCTTATTTGTCTTAAACCTTGAGGGTCATTATTACGGCGTGAAAGCGATTGAGGCATTTGTTGGCCAACGCATTCTTTTGCAGGCGTTGTTACAAAGGGCATGAGAATTGGCAACAGCACCAGTGTGAAGGACACTGTGGCGTTTGTCTTGATCCATGCTGTAAACAGCGACGGTTTAAACCTGTCATCTGCCCCGACTGTAACAAATCTTGTCGTAATGAGGAATGCTTTACCAAACATAAAGAGTCTCGATCAATGAATCGTGTGAGCAACTGCACTTCATACAAAAAATGCTTGGAGTGTGGTCTTCACTATTATGTGAAAGCTGATGGTACCGGTGCTAAACATCGTTGCCCTGTTAAAAAATGCACAGTGTGTGATGAGATCTTAAATCAAGATGACGCCTTGTTGAACCCCCACATGTGCTACATTCAGCCCATCAAACCTCAACCACCGTGCAAAAATAAGGTCTACTACGATTTCGAAACTTATGTAGATTCAGACGGTTTACACAAACCTTTTCTCATCTGTTGCAAATCAAATAGACTGGCGAAGCATTGGTATGGCACAGATTGTGTTGATGAATTTCTCAGATTTTTCCGAAGGCCACGGTTTAAACAAACTACGTTTGTTGCACATAATGCGAGAGGTTTTGATTCATACATACTGATAAGGAGAATGCTTGAATTAGGTCTCAAACTTGACATTCTGATGCAAGGGAGTAAAGTTCTATCATTTGTCGATTTAGACACAAAATCTCGATTCATAGACTCTCTCTCATTCTTGACGATGCCTCTAAGTGCAATGCCTAAGGCCCTGGGGTTTGAAGACAAATCAAAGGGTTACTTCCCACACAAATTCAGCTCTTTAGAGCATCTAAACTATGTAGGGTCTCACCCTGACCCCACGTACTACGGCACCGATCGAATGTCACCCTCCCAACGATCAAAGTTTGGCAAGTGGTATGCCAAAGAAGCTAACAATGTGTTTGATTTTGCTAAACAGGCAATAGCCTACTGCGAGAATGATGTTGATCTCCTAATGCAAGGGTGTGAAAAATTCAGGAGTGAGTTTTTTGAGGCCACCGGAACAGATCCATTCAATGCGGTAACAATTGCGTCGGCGTGCATGAAAGTTTTTCGAGCTAATTTTCTAACACCTCAAACACTAGCCATTACACCATCAGGCAACTATATGCGTCAGCACAAAGCTTTCTCGCACGATTCTATTCAGTACATGCAATGGATCATGCACAGCCAAAATATCCAAATTAGACATGCATTGAACGGTGGTGAAGTTAGGATAGACAACTACTTTGTAGATGGTTATTGTGAAATCGGGGGCGTAAAAATAGTGTTTGAGTATTTTGGTTGTTATCACCACGGCTGCGCAGAATGCTTCGACCTCTCTAAAATATGCCCGACAACCAAACGCCCTTTTCAGGAGAGGTTTGATAAAACACAAAAGAAAATTCAGGATCTACAGCTTAGACAGGATGTGTACCTTGTAATCATGTGGGAGCATGAATGGTTGCAAATGAAAAAGACGGACATAGAGGTGAAGGAATTCCTTAAAAAAAACAAATTTCCTACACCGCTCAAACCGAGGCAGGCTCTTTTTGGGGGCCGAACAAACGCATTCGTTTTAAGATACACGGCAGGGCCGAACGAGCGTGTGTTGTATGTTGATGTGACATCATTATATCCTTTCATCAACAGTACAGGTACCTACCCCATCGGCCACCCAATGATTATCCACGGTGATTTTAAAGACCCTAGATCGTATTTCGGTTTCATCAGCGCCACAGTCAACCCACCCCGTGGTTTGTATTTTCCTGTTCTACCGTTCAAAACAGCTAAAGGTAAACTCGTCTTCACACTGCGCCGAGTGTAACAACCAGCAGACGGCTTGTACACATAGTGATGAGCAAAGATCGTTAACAGGTGTTTGGACAACCCCTGAATTTGTTAAGGCACTTGATCTCGGGTACACGGTTGCAGAAATTACAGAAGTGTGGCATTACACAAGAACGAGCGACACAATTTTCCGTGATTACATGCGAACATTTTTAAAAGGTAAACAAGAATCTTCAGGTTATCCGGCTCACGTGGTCAACCAGGCTGACAGAGAAAGATACATACAAGGGTATGCCATTCATCAGGGTATCCAACTCGATCCTTCCAAAATTGCTGTAAACCCTGGCAAAAGGCAAGTGTCAAAACTCTGTCTTAACAATCTGTGGGGAAAACTCGCGCAACGTGACAACATGACAAACACAAAAATTGTGACAAAATCAGAGGATTTTTTTGAACTTTTGTTTTCAGGTCTGTACAATGTGAAATTCTTCCATTTTATCAATGAGAAGCTCTCAATTGTACAGTATTGTATCAACATAAACAATGAGATCCCCGCCTCAAAAACATCAAACGTGGCTGCAGCGTGTTTCACAACAGCCTATGCACGCCTAAAAATGTACAGCTATTTAGACATTTTACAGAGGCGTGTCCTTTACACCGATACAGACAGCCTCGTGTACACTGTGAAGCCAGGTGAAAGTGTTCTCCCTCTAGGGGATTATCTGGGTGATTTGACAGATGAGCTTTCGAACGACAGCATTTTAGAATTTGTCTCAGCCGGCCCCAAAACATACGCTTATAAAACACGAGGGTCATCTCAGACGGTCATGAAGGTAAAGGGTATCACACAAAGTCATGAAAGCGGTCAGAGCATCAATCTCGATAGCATGCTCAGTTTGGTTCAAGGGTACATCGATACAGCAGGTGCAACCTCAGATGTGCTTTACGCTCCCCAACATAATATCGTTCGCGATATTTCATCTCAGAAACTTGTCATTTTCCAAGCGGCTTCGTGTGGTGTACGATAAAAGAAGGCTGCTTGAGCGAGGCACCACTGAACCGTTTGGCTACTGATATCCATACGTGTGTCTGTGTGTGTAAATGGCTTTTAATCAGATCGAATTCGACCCCAGATTAGAACTTCCTTTTTCATCTCTAGTTGCAGGGCCTTCAGGTTGTGGCAAGACTTTCTTTGTAAAAAATGTATTGCAAAATCCTGAACATGTTCTGAGAAAAAAACCTGATAATATTGTCTGGGTTTATACTTCATATCAGCCAATGTACGATGAGCTCAAAAACCTGAATAAAGACATTGTTTTTATCAAGGGGCTGCCTGAATCTTTTGATGACGAGAAGCTGTTCCCGCCACAGCAGCACCATCTGCTGATTTTGGATGACGTCATCTTCCAAGCTTCGGATAACCCTGAAGTGGTCCGAATATTCACCCAATATAGACATCATAAAAATTTAAGCGTTATAATACTAACGCCGTACTATTAGTTTAAACAGTAATTATTTGATTTTGTTCAAAAACCCCCGCGATAAACTGCAGGTGAGTGTCCTGGCGAATCAAATTTCTCCCAGCAACCGGACGTTTTTCCCGGAATGCTTTGAAGATGCTACAAGAGAGCCGCATGGGTATTTACTGGTAGATTTGACACCTTCATGCCCAGAACAATATAGACTACGTACAGGTGTACTACATAACCAGTGGCCTGTCGTTTATATACCCAAACAATAAAACGATGACGAAGCTTTTAAAAACAAACGCACCGTTACTCAAATCTCTGTTTACATCCAAACCGGCCAAACGTAAGCATTTGCTACTCAGAGGCCCCAGTAGTTTGGTGAAAGCATTATGTGAGATTGCTCTAAATCTTCTTAAAGGACATGTACCCTTAAAATCAAAACTTTACAAGAGACTTAAAAAGCAAAAGAAAAATATCCGCTTTTTGGCTGATAAGAAAAATACTTTGAAGAAGAAAAGAGCTGTGTTAGTTCAGAAATGTGGTTTTATATTGCCGTTACTGGCCGCTTTCGCACCTGTTCTCGGGAGTGTCATTAGTGGCTTTATGAACAAAGCATAAAATGAGTTTGAAAACGGCTCAGAAAATGTTCCTGATTTCACCTTATCAGCTCGAGAGGCTGAATCGACCCGCTCCGACCATCCGTGATACAGCAGAGCATTCTTTGGATGATGAGATGAAACAGGTTTTGGATAATAAAAATTTAAATCAATATGAAAAGATCAAAATTTATCAGACCTTAATGCAGCGTTACTTGGGGTTGGTCAAACAAAAAGACTCCGAGCAAATTCCTATTACGATTCGCAACGAAGCCAACGAGAGGGCTGAAATAAAGACCGCTGATGAGACCGCAATTGATGTGACAGGTAGACGCTATGAGGATATTCTTGACGCCATAGGTCCACGTTTCCGACGCAATGCCAACTATGTGCTGAAAAGACTGTCGGCAGAAGATGTAAGCTGGATGCCGTTAAGTGAATTTGTTTTTAGAGGAAAAACTATCAAAGGCTCCCATATGAGCGATCTGTTGAGACATTTGTGTGCGAGTGGGAAAAAAAATCAACGAGAAACCGGTAGGATGGAGTGAATTTCTTCGCACGCTAGCCCGGTTAAACTTACCGGAAGCAAGCATCTCCAACCCCTTGGCTCGCACAGATTTTAAACGTTTAAAATACGCTACAGGTGAAGATGGGGATGTTTCTTATGTAGAAGATGTAAACATGATGAATAAAAAAAAAGAAAGAGGACAGTAAAATGGGTTAGTTATTAGATGATACTCTATTGTTGTTAGTGAAAAAAACGCATGACTCTGTAACTCTCTTTATCAATGTTTATTGAATAAAAGAGATTTTATAAAACATTAACATGGTTTCAGACAATGACATTTTTTAAATTTATGCAATGAACATGATGTTTGCCCGCCGCACATCCGGTCTGGTCTCCGACATTTTTTGACAAACTCGCTAACCATGGCGTCGTTATGGAGAGGATCCGAATTGTAATGAGTCAGCACTTCACGATAGGTGTGCCCCCATCCGCGTTGGCTTAAATAATACACACAGTGTTGACCACAGGTGTCTGTGAGCTCGTGTTGCAACTGCCCGTTCTGATATTCGACCCGTTTAGAATGCTTCTTCAAAAATCTGTATATACTCGCCGGGTAGTACGGGCTGTCCGGTGGCAGACCAAAAGGATCAAAGAATGTGGCCGAACCATTCGCTTCTAAAGTCAAAGCGAGCCAGTGCTCTCCGGGTAAATGTCTTGGATGCGTGTTGACGATGTAATATTTCGGAGGCGTGTCTCTGACGTCAGCTAACTCATCCGATGCGAAAACGCCTCCAAATAAGGTTCTCTGCATCCGGGTCATAATCATGTCCAATTCACGACCGTTCATAGCGTTAATAATAGTCCATCAATACGTACTTCCCTCTTAGCCTTTCCCTCATTAATCTCTATAAGCGAATCATAAGCCGCGTATACAATGAGGGTCGCTGTGTGTGGTAACGGCGTTCTGAAACGTAAATCGAGTCTCAGGACCACGCTATTGATCGGCGTTAACGCGCCTGAGTCATCTACCTGACTTAAATTGAAAACAAAAAGTGAGTAGCCCTGACTAAAATCCTGTTGGTCTATACAGAGAGGTAGAGCTTTCAGAAAACGCCCCGTTGCTGTGTATAAATTATGAAATTCACGTGTACATATCACAGCTTCGAAATTGGGCTGAAAAGCTTTGGCAGGTATTTGTCGACCTTCGTGGCTGAGAGCTAAATACTCTATGTTATAATGCAAAAAATTAAACGGGTTTAAATCTCTCCGTCCCATGAAACTGTTGTGGTTTACGAGCGCTATTACAATTTGCTTGGGGATATGTCCGAGGAATAGATTATCCTGATGACAAATTCTTGAGTTTTGGGGTACACTGTAGGGCTTCATATTAACTCTCGTTAACGGATAAAGGGCGTTACCTTTTTGTAATGCGGCGGCGTGACCTATTGCCACGGCCGGTGAGATTGATACTTTTTTCACAAATAAGGACGCTCCGAGTATTTTGAGACACGAATCGCTGTCTGGAGCACTCATGAGACAGAAATCATCAGAAGCTCTAGTTAACTTTAGACGCAAATCCACATTATTCAATAGATGGCGTTCGGAGAAGAAAATATCTCCATGAAGTGGTCCCATAAGATGAAATTCGCGTGAGCCGGCAATTTGTTGTGCGCGCCGCACAAAACCGGCGTTAGCCACGCCCTCTTCGAAAGAAATGGAGTCCATACGCCCCCTACTGTCTTTTGCGAACATTCCTGCTGTGAATTGTGACTCCAAAGAATCGTTTGAAAAGTTTAACAGCAGCTCGATGATGGATCTGTAGGCGTGCGTGGCACTAGATTGTGAGATTAACCGTCCACCCAACGAAATATCTAATTGATTAAAAATTGTGTTTATAGGGAAATTCACGATGCCGACTTGCTCCTGCGGTGGAATATTTGTGCCATCTCTACGCGTCACCTTTGCACGGAGATGTAGTAAAGTGTCGGATAAATCTAAATATTTTGAGCCGTCCCCCGGTATAAAAAATTGGTGTTAACGGTTGAAATTCGACATATGAGCTATCTTCTATGGAGAATTGCGTCAAAGGGGCCGAAAACAAATCTAGACTTGATAGCGTCGCCTCTTGACTTTTAAAATGTAGAAGGGCCATTTTTTAAGAGAAAATATCTGTCTTGCGTCTTCTCCGCTTTTTCCTGACAACTGGCCTGAGACCGGTGGAGCGCCTTTTTCTTTTAACGCTCCTTTTTCTCCGCCCCCCAGGTTGCAATCGCCCACGTGACAATACAGCTAGCCCGGAACCTTCTTGCTCGGGGCCTTGTTTCTGGTGGATTCTTTGAATGACGCGCCCCGCTACATCCGTTGCTATGTTTTTAGCGGCGGCTTGAAGATGCGGCTTCGCCAAGTTAAACCCGTTTTTGAACATAGGCATCACGAAACGAAATAATTTTGCAAAAATAGACCCTATCCCTCCTCCGTACTGAACCGGCGAACCTGCAAAACCTTGAAACGCGCCCCCCACTTGTGTTTCATAGTAATCAACAAAACGATACAAGTCAGGGTGCATTGACGATGACGTCATTTTTTTATTTATTTATTTATTATTTTTTTTTAATTTATTATTATTTCGATCTAAAATGCAGAGTGAGAATGACCTTCCCGTATTCGAAATCTATCGGGTTGTTCTGGTCTGTTCGCAGGTAAACTGAAATGGTTTCAATGTGGCTTCTGCACACATCTAAATAGTATACCGGGTTAAAAGTTCTGTTTACAATATCACCATAATTACCTTCAAGAGGTAAAGTTCTAAGCATAGGCGCGTACGCGTCACCAACTGTTTGATGATGTATTATGTCTGTGTAGATGAACATAAAATAAGATCCAGCCCGTCTGTCGGCAGGATGTTGTGCGTTTAAGCCTTCCGGTTTGAGTGACAGCCAATGCTCGGGGGTCATTCCGACAATGTACGCCAGGGGGCTCTTGAACATAATTCTCAATCCTTCTTCACCCGAAAACATGAACCTCTGTTTGTGTTGATCAAATCGGACGTCAATCTTTTTGTTACTCGCTTTAGTTAATAGAGTTTGAATGTCCAAAGCTAACGAGTCATGATTTTGATAAACACCTCCTTTTGTTTTAAGCATATGTCGAGTTTCTGAGTCATCTTGGAACGTATCACCTCTAGGGGGCGGATTTTTAGGTTGTTTTAAATAGAAATTTCGTTTTTTCTCAGGAATGGTGGGTATTGAGTTGATGTATGAAATCTCACATAAACCGACCTCCCACGAACCTTTTAAATCGATATGTTGAGCTAGTTCGGTTTTAAATTCTGTGAGTGTGTTTGAGCTAAAAAGGTGTATACTGGCATTTGACGCTAATGTGACGTAGAATTCTCTCTGGTGTTCACCCATCTTGTAATTTCCACAGAATGGCTGTTTTAGAGATCGTCAGATGTTTTTAATACTCTTTGTGGGTACCCAACTGTCGAATTTGGCTGGCCAGCCTACCCAGTGTACGAGGGACTCGCGTTTACCTGCCACAGTACGTGATTTAAGAATTTTCTGTATGCGAAAATTTTTATTTTTTTTTATTTTTACTTTTTGTAATTCCTCTTCGTAAAAGCTACCTTCTACAGGCATACCATCCAAGTCCGATATTTTATAGACGGGAGGAACACGGTGGAGACGTTGTCTTATTCTGAAAATTTCATCCGTGTAACTTTGTAAATAACCTTTTTCAAAATTGCCTTTTATTTTGGAAATTCTCACAGTTTCACCCGGTGCGAACCGGAACTTGTACCCCCGTCGGAAAGGATTTTTGGCGTACAGGTTGGTGAAGACGATATTCTTATTCTCTTCGTTTACAGCGTTCGGTGTCATTTTTATACTGCTGTGAAAACTGTCGTTATAACTGACAATAAAATCCTGAATTACATCCACGTATCGTTGTGTGTTCTTAGCTGTGAAATACCTCCACATGCGCGTTTTTAACGTTTTGTTGAATCTTTCGATCGTTTGCGCTTTAGTGTCCGAGGCGGTGGAAAAATGTGTAATATTGTGCTTTCTCATTAATTTCTGGAAATGTTTGTTAAAAAACTCCACCCCTTTATCTGTTTGAAGGCGTAATGGTGAACCGCTAACTGATAGGATATCTTCAAATGCTTTGGTGACCTGTGTACCTGTTTTAGATTTCAAAACGCGTACATATGCACGTTTCGAGAAGATATCAATTACGGTTAGTAAATATTTATATCCATCGTTGTAGCGTGCTAGTGATTGCATATCGCACAAATCTGCTTGGAATTGTCTCATAGGACCTCGAACAAAAACTTTATTTCTAGGAAAAGTTATTCTGGCTGGCTTGTGTAAAGTGTATGCGTCCTGATCGGATAAAAAAGCTTTTACTTTTCTAATGTTAGTGTTGTTACAGCTAATAATCGCTTCTCTGTGTAGGCGTCTCTCACCCCCAAAACTAGCAGGATTCTTAGCACAATAATAGAGTCTCTGAAGACACCTGTCGCCACCCATTGTTAGGTAAGTTCTGATGGATATCAGATTGTGACGCTGTTAATAAAACAAACAGGTATGATATCTCGCGATTTTGAATAAACACAGAGAAACAGTCACTTTTACGGTCACAATAGTTTATTACAGAAAAAATCAAACTACTTCTTAAAAAAACATTACTAATAAACAGAAACAAGAGTAAAACATGGTAAAAAAATGTTTTTCTATAAATCCTAAGGTTTGACATAACGCATGAATTTACCGAGCTTTTCGGCCTCGTCGACGCACTTAATGGAGATGAGCAATTCGGAGACCACGGCTGGAGCTTTGTCCTCGGTGAAAGTGGACACCAGCACCTCGGTTACGTCCATAAAGTTCTTATCTTGCACCTTGTTTTTTGCCACCTTTATGTTACCGCGGCGGTTCACCAGAGCCTTAACAAACCTTTTGAAGTTTTCCTTGGACAGGTCTTCCAGCGCGTCCATCTCGAGCCCCTTTTTAGTGGGCATTATTTCAAATTTTTAGCGGGGGGGTTAAGTCGAGGTTAGTAAACGCGCGAGATGAGAGGTCCGAACGCACTGCTGCTTTGGGCAGACTTTAGCTTTCGATTTGGCTTTTTTTTTTTCCCTCTGTGTAGGCTTGTCTCTCCCCCAAAACTAGCAGGATTCTTAGCACAATAATAGAGTTTCTGAAGACATCTCTCGCCATTGAATAAACACAGCAAAACGGTCACAATAGTTTATTACAGAAAAAATCAAACTACTTCTTAAAAAAACATTACTAATAAACAGAAACAAGTGTAAAACATGGTAAAAAAAATGTTTTTCTATAAATCCTAAGGTTTAACATAACGCATGAATGAAGATAACATAGATGGTGTTACTTTGGACCCTATTAGAGTTTTAAACTTCTTTAGCTGCCCCCCTGTTAAATCTAAAAGTACTGTTAGGAAAGTCATCAATTGGCTCCACATTTTTTTCACAAAACCTCCCATTGTGTTTTTCCAAACGTTCTAAATAATAGAGCGACTTCGTTGCTAGTCAGAACAGTGTCACCAGCTTCTTGTTTTATCGCACGGAGCCGTGTGAAGATCTTGCCTTCATGAGCTAGGTCATGTAGAATGGCAGAAAAAGAATTGCGAATGTTTATAAGCGATGCAGAGGTTTTAAAATAGAAAAACATTGTCGACAACGTGTGGAGGAAGTCAGCATTGCACAGCTCAGCCGTCACTGCTTCGTAATTCGCATATAAATAAAAGTTTCGATCCTCAACATACAGGCACGTATGGTGCATTTGGCTAAGATCATCAAGAGCACATCCGTCACACTTAGATTTAGCATGCTTCATTAAGGCATCATACAAAAGATGAACCACCATCAGCTTCAGGCGTGTGTAGTCTTCAATCACCAACCATTTAAGAGGCTCTATCGTCATATTATACTCTGTGTCCTGCTGTGTGTTGATTCTCACAGGCGTCGAGGTCATCGGAGAAACGGCCCCAAACTCAAGGACCATCGTGTTGTCAGCCTCCGTGTCCTGCTGTGTGTTGATTCTCACAGGCGTCGAGGTCATCGGAGTGTCAACAATCGTGTCGTCAGCCTCCTCAAAATCACAGGGTACCTCTGCTTCTGTCTCTCTGAGTAAGACTCTAATGTCGGCAGCAGACAAGCATGGCGAATCCATACCATTTTCAGGATAGCGTGCGCAGGCGTCATCAAACAATTCGATGGCTCGTGACGAGGACCACGGTTCATGCTGCTCCTCCTGCTGTTGCTGCCCCGAGGTTTCAGGGGTTTCAAACACGTCAAAAGTTGATGGCAAAGCTCCATAGAGAGAATCGGGTTGCAGATCGTCGAGGCAGATCGGTGACATGCATTCGCTCGGGTCGGGTGTAGGTAGTGGAAGAATCTCAAACCTTTCCGCCCATGTCTCAGGCCCCGCTGGCGTCGGTCGTGGCGACGCTACGAAAGCTGTGTTCCCATCGTCAGCAGCATCTGACTCTGCATCAGAGTTGTCAGGGCTTGACCAGAACGTGATGCCCATAGGTGCAGAACGTGGTAAAAGTCTTCTGGCAAGCATTTTTTGGGCCATCTTCTTTCTCTTGTGCGTGCGTGTGTGAAAGAGACGTCTGCAAGCCCGCTCTTATACAATTTAGATAGTTATGCTAATGACTATAACTCCACCTTTTCTGTGACTGCAGGTGAGAAAAAGAGGGGGTAGGAGGAGGAGGAACAGTCTAGTGTGTTGAGAAGGGGGGTAGTTTAAACTTAATTTTTTAGTAAGGGTTAATCTAAAGCCAGTTTACGTTTCACTCCGACGACGTTTGTCCAGACACGGCTTGATAGAAAAAGCCCCGTAATACTCTCCCCATATGCTTGCATCTTTTCATACCACATTGTTAATGGTATATTCAAAATTGTCTGGAAAAGTCCGCATTCGCTGTTAAACGCTTCAAGTTTTAGAAACATTAGATCGATTAGATCTCCATCTTCTGCCCCATCAACAGTTTGACGAGAAACTTTCAGCCGGAAAAAACATCTCCCGCCGGCTGTGATTTTTGAAATCCAAGTTGCATTCAGCTCACCTTCTAACCCGTATTCATTGAGAAATTCAGTTAAAACCTCTGGCAGGAGTTGATTTAAAACAGCCCAATCATTTGAGTTCAGAGTACCAACCGCATGGGCTTGCTCATAGTTGCTGTTGTTTGATCCAGAGCTCTCTTGGTTTCTCATAAAGAAAGACAACTCACCAGTCTCGGAAAAAAATTTAAATCCCCATAGAGTCTCTGGTGTTAGATGCCAGCTCCGCTCAAGTTTTTCTGTAGGCCTTTGTTGCATACGTCTTAGATACATTTGTTTCTTCCTAGGCGCGTCTAGCAAACCGTCAGGGCCTTTACGGCAAAGATGGATACTGACCGGTGTCTCCGCTATCATGATTTGAGCTTCAGGTTTGCAGTTTAACACCACAGCTTTAGCTCTTTTCTATGAACCATCAGCACGATACTCTCACGTAAATATATGAACAGCAGGTCCGGCCCTTCTCCCAAACCACACCTCTGTGTATCACGTGTTTGTTTATTTATTTTTTTTTTTTTTTTTTTTTTAAATCAGGATATGTTTTAAACTTAGACAGCCTTCATAAAAAACAGAGGCCTTCGTCTGTCTCCACCCAAAGTTAAACGGTTCCACTTGGCCCCAGTAATGCCGACTCCACTATTGTTTGTCAAATTATGCATCAACACCTTGCGACACTTCAATGATTTTCTCAACAAAAAAAAAACCCTTGATCCTCTAAAGTAATGTTTGCCAAATTACATGCGTCTCTCGCTTTCAGATAACTTTGGCTGAGCTATTGTTTCTCAAATTATATGCGACAACACCTTGATTTTTTCTCTTTCAGATAACTTTTGGCACCTGTAATGCCGCCTCTGTCACAAACACCCCCCTCCCTTCCCCTTCTCAACAAAAAGGCTCCCTTCAATCTCACACGTACGGGCCGGAAGCAAAGTTATCTGCTTCCCTAGCTAAGAGGGCTTTTAGCAAAGATAGCTCAGGTGCTGCACCTGTCTTGATCCATAAAAATACATGCCCATACATATCCACATCTTAAAAATGGCGCCAGCAAACCAAAATGGCGACAGTCAAAGATGGCGGCGTCACGACTGGCGCCATCTTGATGCCCCCAACCCGCCACAATTCAAAAGAGGGTGATTTATGATACCATAACAAGTCATAAAAAGGTCATATAATTTTATGACCCCTAACTAATTTGCATATGAATAGACATCAAAGCTTGGCGCATTCTATTATTCTCTCGCGATCTCATCGGCGGTGCTTGTAAAGTGCCGAACCGCTGGGCCGGGGCTATTTTCGGCCACTTGGCGCATGCACACGGCCTTTCGGCGGTGCCGGGCGGCGTGCGCGAGTGCACCGATCGCTGGAAGTCGAATGCGGCCCCGCGATCTCATCCGCGGTGCTTGTAAAGTGCCGAACCGCTGGGCCGGGGCCATATTCAGCCACTTGGCGCATGCGCACGGCCTTTCGGCGGTGCTGGGCGGCGTGCGCGAGTGCACCGGCCGCTGGAAGTCGAATGAGGCTCTGCGATCTCATCCGCGGTGCTTACAAACAGCCAATCCGCTCGTCTTGGAGCTATTTCCGGCTACCCGGCGCGCGCTCACGGCCTCCCGGTGGTCCTGGTCGCCTCCGCGAACCGTTAAAAAAATGTCAAGTGAGCCTACCTTAAGAGAGTTAGAGTTACTCCCGCCGCTCGGCCGCTTAAAGTGCCACGGGAGGCGTAGCAACGCGAGAGTGTGCGCTAAGTGCGAGAGGTGGTGTTTTTACTCGCCGCGTCAGCTAAAGGGAAGCCATTCCCCTCCACGGCGGCACCGGCAGCTTCCGAGCGTCTCCCCGAGTGCTCGGAAGTCCGTGCGGGGGGAAGATGAGAGCCGTGCGAGGTACCAGGTGGAGCCGGACGGTCACCGGCGCCGCTCGCCGCGCGCGCCGGCCGCCGGAAGTCGAATGCGGCCCCGCGATCTCATCCGCGGTGCTTGTAAAGTGCCGAACCGCTGGGCCGGGGCTATTTTCGGCCACTTGGCGCATGCGCACGGCCTTTCGGCGGTGCCGGGCGGCGTGCACGAGTGCACCGGCCGCTGGAAGTCGAATGCGGCCCCGCGATCTCATCCGTGGTGCTTGGAAAGTGCCGAACCGCTGGGCCGGGGCTATTTTCGGCCACTTGGCGCATGCGCACGGCCTTTCGGCGGTACCGGGCGGCGTGCGCGACTGCACCGGCCGCTGGAAGTCGAATGCAGCCCCGCGATCTCATCCGCGGTGCTTGTAAAGTGCCAAACCGCTGGGCCGGGGCCATTTTCGGCCACTTGGCGCATCCGCACGGCCTTTCGGCGGTGCCGGGCGGCGTGCACGAGTGCACCGGCCGCTGGAAGTCGAATGAGGCTCCGCGATCTCATCCGCGGTGCTTACAAACAGCCGATCCGCTCGTCTTGGAGCTATTTCCGGCTACCCGGCGCGCGCTCACGGCCTCCCGGTGGTCCCGGTCGCCTCCGCGAACCGTTAAAAAAATGTCAAGTGAGCCTACCTTAAGAGAGTTAGAGTTACTCCCGCCGTTCGGCCGCTTAAAGTGCCACGGGAGGCGTAGCAACGCGAGAGTGTGCGCTAAGTGCGAGAGGTGGTGTTTTTACTCGCTGCGTCCGCCAGAGCGAGGCAATTCCCCGCCACGGCGGCACCGGCAGCTTCCGAGCGTCTCCCCGAGCGCTCGGAAGTCCGTGCGGGGGGAAGATGAGAGCCGTGCGAGGTACCAGGTGGAGCCGGACGGTCACCGGCGCCGCTCGCCGTGCGCGCCGGCCGCTGGAAGTCGAATGCGGCCCCGCGATCTCATCTGCGGTGCTTGTAAAGCGCCGAACCGCTGGGCCGGGGCTATTTTCGGCCACTTGGCGCATGCGCACGGCCTTTCGGCGGTGCCGGGCGGCGTGCGCGAGTGCACCGGCCGCTGGAAGTCGAATTCGGCCCCGTGATCTCATCCGCGGTGCTTGTAAAGTGCCGAACCGCTGGGCCGGGGCCATTTTCGGCCACTTGGTGCATGCGCACGGCCTTTCGGCGGTGCCGGGCGGCGTGCGCGAGTACACCGGCCGCTGGAAGTCGAATGCGGCCCCGCGATCTCATGATTTGAACTGCAACTGACGTCAGCGGCGCAGCACACACGCGGCGTTGTTTACATAAAGGACAAAGGATTCGATCACGGGATTTAATGACTTGGAGTGACAAAGATTGTTTGATACAATTGTTTATAATTATATGGGCCTGTGGAATAATTTGAACTGCAACTGACGACGAGTCCGACGTCAGCAGCGCACACGCGGCGTTGTTTACATCAAGAACGAAGATTTTGCTCGATGGATTTATTGATTTGGAATGACACAGATAGTTTGATAATATTGTTGTTCATATATTAGGAATTTGATACATACGTTATATATCGTTATATGGGCCTGTGGAATAATTTGAACTGCAACTGACTACGAGTCCGATGTCAGCAGCGCGGCGCACACGCACAGTTGATTACATAAAGGACGATCGATAGATTTAATGATTTGCAGTGACACAGATGGTTTGATAATATTGTTGTTATATAATAGTTATTTGATATATAATTTATGTATCGTTATTTGGGTCTGTGGAATAATTTGAACTCCAACTGACGACGAGTCCGACGTCAGTGGTGCGGCGCACACGCGGAATTGTTTACATAAAGGACGATCGATGGATTTAATGATTTGGAGTGACACAGATGGTTTGATAAAGGTGTTATTTATGTCATAGTTAGATGGATAACTGTTAATGTTACGTCAGGCCCGGTCCATCTGCGGTGCTTGTAAAGTGCCGAACCGCTGGGCCGGGGCTATTTTCGGCCACTTGGCGCATGCGCACGGCCTTTCGGCGGTGCCGGGCGGCGTGCGCGAGTGCACCGGCCGCTGGAAGTCGAATTCGGCCCCGTGATCTCATCCGCGGTGCTTGTAAAGTGCCGAACCGCTGGGCCGGGGCCATTTTCGGCCACTTGGTGCATGCGCACGGCCTTTCGGCGGTGCCGGGCGGCGTGCGCGAGTACACCGGCCGCTGGAAGTCGAATGCGGCCCCGCGATCTCATGATTTGAACTGCAACTGACGTCAGCGGCGCAGCACACACGCGGCGTTGTTTACATAAAGGACAAAGGATTCGATCACGGGATTTAATGACTTGGAGTGACAAAGATTGTTTGATACAATTGTTTATAATTATATGGGCCTGTGGAATAATTTGAACTGCAACTGACGACGAGTCCGACGTCAGCAGCGCACACGCGGCGTTGTTTACATCAAGAACGAAGATTTTGCTCGATGGATTTATTGATTTGGAATGACACAGATAGTTTGATAATATTGTTGTTCATATATTAGGAATTTGATACATACGTTATATATCGTTATATGGGCCTGTGGAATAATTTGAACTGCAACTGACTACGAGTCCGATGTCAGCAGCGCGGCGCACACGCACAGTTGATTACATAAAGGACGATCGATAGATTTAATGATTTGCAGTGACACAGATGGTTTGATAATATTGTTGTTATATAATAGTTATTTGATATATAATTTATGTATCGTTATTTGGGTCTGTGGAATAATTTGAACTCCAACTGACGACGAGTCCGACGTCAGTGGTGCGGCGCACACGCGGAATTGTTTACATAAAGGACGATCGATGGATTTAATGATTTGGAGTGACACAGATGGTTTGATAAAGGTGTTATTTATGTCATAGTTAGATGGATAACTGTTAATGTTACGTCAGGCCCGGTCCATCTGCGGTGCTTGTAAAGTGCCGAACCGCTGGGCCGGGGCTATTTTCGGCCACTTGGCGCATGCGCACGGCCTTTCGGCGGTGCCGGGCGGCGTGCGCGAGTGCACCGGCCGCTGGAAGTCGAATTCGGCCCCGTGATCTCATCCGCGGTGCTTATAAAGTGCCGATCCGCTGGCCGGAGCTATTTTCGGCCACCCGGCGCGTGCGCACGACCTCCCGGCTGTGCCGGGCGGCGTGTGCGAGCTCGCCGGCTGCTGGAAGTCGAATGAGGCTCCGCGATCTCCTCCGCGGTGCTTATAAACAGCCGATCCGCTGTGCGGGAGCTATTCCCGGCCACTTGGCGCGTGCGCACGGCCTCCCGGATGTGCCGGGCGGCGTGCGCGAGCTCGCCGGCTGCTGGAAGTCGAATGAGGCTCTGCGATCTCCTCCGCGGTGCTTATAAAGAGCCGATCCGCTCGACGGGAGCTATTTCCGGCCACTTGGCGCGTGTGCACGGCCTCCCGGTGGTGCCGGGCGGCGTGCGCGAGTGCGCTGGCTGCTGGAAGTTGAATGAGGCTCCGCGATCTCCTCCGCGGTGCTTATAAAGTGCCGATCCGCTCGGCTTGGAGCTATTTCCGGCCTCCCGGTGGTGCCGGGCGGCGTGCGCGAGCTCGCCGGCCGCTGGAAGTCGAATGAGGCTCCGCGATCTCCTCTGCGGTGATTATAAACAGCCGATCCGCTCGGCTGGAGCTATTTCCGGCCACTGCGCATGCGCCCGGCCTCCCGGAATTTGAACACATTTCGTCAATAAATTTAGCATATTTCTGATTGAATTTTGAAGTTTAATATAATGCAACAATTGAGCTCGACTTATACAAAGGATATATCATAAAATCGTAAATTTCCGTCGAATTTTAGGGGGTCGACTCATACACCGAGTCGACTTATACACCGCCAAGTACGGTAGGTCAAACCCGAGGAGGTTGGTCCCATGGCGACACCTGAAAGGTGAACGCAGGGAGAGTCCTGGAGCCGTAGCGCACCGCAAAGGTGGCAGTACCAACCATGCCAATCTTAACCTGCCCATAGCCGTACAGGTTCTCTGCGCCTGGCTCAATCGTCAGTCGGGGAAAGAGCCGACGGGTCGTGGACACGTTCAAAAGAGACCTGGAGGCCGCAGTGTCCAGCAGCAGTGGCAGGCACACACCATCCAGCTCTATTGTGCACCACTTGAACGGCTTTGCACTGGTCTCCACAGAGTGGATGGTGGTGTGGCTAGAGGCAACGGATCAGCGAGACCTGGGGCTGGCAGGAGCGGGTGCAGAGCGGCATAGTCTGGGAAAGTGGTTTAACCTACCACATCGCTGGTACCTCTGTCCTACGGCCGGACAGACAGGTGCGAGCGTAGGGTGTGACGAAGAGCTGAAATTCCCACAGTGCTGACGTGGTGTGGCACCCTGTCGCTTGGCGACGTTAAGCTCGAGCTCGTCGGAGGTAGCCTCGGAGAGCGGGGCCGTTAAATCCACCGTCTGAGCCTGCGGAGTGGGGTGGGAGGGGCTCTGGTCCGGAGCTGCGAGCCAGGATGCGAGCATGGCAGCCGACTTGAGCTGGAAGGCCATGTCCACCGCCTTAGATAGCGTTGTGTCGTCCGGTGACATGAACAGCTTCTCATGCAGCCTCGTGTCGGTCGTATGCGCCGCCAGCTGATCCCGAATCATCTCGTCTTCTAAGACGCCGAATTTACACAGGCTGGCCAAACCACGGAGATCAACGACGTAATGGTGGACCAACTCACCCGGGCCGCTGACGGAAGACGATCCGCTGTACCATGGCGCTCTGTGGGGCCGTGAAATGTGGGGAGAGCAAGGCAACACAGTCAGCATACTTTGGCGCTGGCCCGAGAGACCGGAAAATTCGTTGTCGCTCGGTGCCCAGGCAGTGAATTAGCATCGCCCTTAGCCTCGCATCGCTAGTGTCGTGTAGCCCGACGGCCGCAAAAAAGGTCTGAAAAGACTCATGCCAATGGGACCACGGGACTGGTGGCTCTCCGGGAAAAGCAAGAAACGGTGGAAGAGGTGATAAAGGAAGCTCCATCCTCGTCGCCAATGTTATGTTCAGAAACACGCGGATAACGGCTCCGTGCTCACTGTCGTTTATTTTCCATCACACACACACTTTACGTTTTTCCGACCAACGAACTGTTTTTGTGGCAGTTCCGCCACACTCGTGTACTGTGACGTAAAGTCACATATCACAATTACATCGCCAGGGACTTAGATCCTGGAGTGCCAGATGTGTCCCCCTGCTTAGGCCAGGGTTTTCCAGTTTGCTAGAGAGCATTTGGATGGTCCAGAAGACGGTTGGGAGAATGTCATATGGAATGTCAAACTTCAGACGGGCCTGGACATCTACAACAACGGAAGTGCGTTACCACACACCATATTTGCAACATACCCTTCAACACTTAGTTCCATAGGGGAATTCTGTATGCATACAATATAGTACAATAATAATAAACGTGCGTGAATCTGTGTACTCCTATGCAACTTTACAAGCAGAATCCCCTGACAGAAAGAGCTTCAACTCCCACCTCCGGCAAGCTTTTCACACATCCAGGGGGAGGTGTGGGACATTGAGTTTGAGTGGACAATGTTCCATGCCTCTATTGTTGAGGTGGTCGACCGGAGCTGTGGCCGTAAGGTGCCTGTCATGGCTGCAACCCCAAAACCTGCTGGTGGACACCGGCAGTAAGGGATGCCGTCAAGCTGAAGAAGGAGTCCTATCGGGCCGTTTTTGTAGGACTCCGCAGGCAGCAGAGTACTATATGGCCAGGCGGAACACGGCTTCAGCTGTTGCTGAGGCAAAAACCGGGGCGTGGGAGGAATTCGGCGAGGCCATGGAGAATGACTTCCGGACAGCTTCGAGGAAATTCTGGTCCATCATCCGGCATCTCAGGAGGGGGAAGCAGTGCACCGTTAACACTGTGTACAGTGGAGCTAGTGTGCTGCTGACCTTGACTTGGGACGTCGCGAGTCGGTGGGGAGAGTACTTCATAGACCTCCACAAATCCACCATTTCCATTGTGGAAGCAGGGCCTGGAGACTCTAAGGTGGACTCTCCAATCTCTGAGGTCCAAGTCACCGAGGTAGTTAAAAAGCTCCTCGGTGGTACGGCCCCCTGGGTGGATGAGATCCGCCTGGAGTTCTCAAAGGCTCTGGATGTTGTGGGGCTGTCTTGGCTGATACACCACAACATTGCGTGGACATCGGGGACAGTGCCTCTGGACTGGCAGACTGGGGTGGTGGTCCCCCTTTTTAAGACGGGGGACCAGAGGATGTGTTCCCACTGAAGTGTGAAGTGACGAGGGATCACTGTAGTACCCTCAGTTAGTGTAGTTAGAAAGTACAGTCAGTTGCTGACAGACTGCCGTATTTTTCGGACTATAAGTCGCTCCGGAAAATACGTCGCATCAGCCATAAAATGTACAATAAAGTGAAAAAAAAACATATATAAGTCACACTGGAGTATAAGTCGCATTTTGGGGGACATTTATTCGACAAAATCCAACACCAAGAACAGACATGAACGAGCAACAACAGGCTAAACGGTATGCTAACGTGACATAAACACAAACGAAGAGCTGAGAACGGGCCTGACGTAACATTAACAGTTATCCAAATAACTATAACATATATAACTCCTTTATCAAACCATCTGTGTCACTCCAAATCATTAAATCCATTGATCGTCCTTTATGTCGCGTGTGCGCCGCGCCGCCGGCCTTGTTGTCAGTTGCAGTTCAAATTATTCCACAGGCCCATATAACGATATATAAATTATATATCAAAAACGATTATATAAACAACAATAATATCAAACCATCTATGTCACTGCAAATCATTAAATCCATCGATCGTCCTTTATGGAATCAACGCCGCGTGTGCGCCGCGCCTCTGACGTCGGAGCAGTTCAAATTATTCCACAGGTCCATATAACGATCTATAAAGTACATATCAAATTCCTATTATATAAACAACAACATTATCAAACCATCAGTGTCACTGCAAATCATTAAATCCATCGATCGTCCTTTATGGAATCAACGCTGCGTGTGCGTGTGGGAAGAGCTGAATAAAGAGCTGCTATTCGCAATATTATTGTCTGTCTCATCTAGTGTTGTCAAAAGACCCTTCGGTACCAATTCGGTACCAACACGCAAAAAATACGTCAATACCTGCTGTTTGTCGTACCGACTACCGAATAATTAACTTTTCTCTCGGCGAGCTGTGTCGATTCTTTTCGGAACTGAAGGGGGCAGTATACGCATGAGAGCAGCATGAGGCAGCAGTCGGTGGCATTGAAGAAGCGAGCGGCGCGCAGCGGCGCAGAAGAAGAAAACCTTCGGTCTTTCATAACAATGGCTTCAGCAAGTGGGAGTGGAACTCTGATACGCCGGCTTGATGAGAAGCCAGGTCGCTCAAAGAGTCGTGTGTAGAAATATTTTGCATTCGAGGCGGATGTGCAACGGCGAAGGGGTTGGGGGGGGCGTGCTGTTGGTGAGAGTGCTGCGGTGGGTGACGGCAGTCAAAAAACAATCCCAGACAATTTTTAAATTTTGTTTTTAGGTCTCAAAAGTAGAAGATGTCCGGGAAAAGAAGGACATCTGGTCAACCTAAACCAGCGCAATAATAGATTTGAACAAGCCAATGTGCAAAAAATACTCGAGAGGTTTGAGGCTTGAGAGGCTCCATGCCACTGCTGCTCCTTTGTAATGTATAGTTGAATATTGTTATTTATTATGAGTCTTGCTTGTTTTCATAGATGTGACTTGAAGGCTCCATGCCACTGCTGCTCTTTTTTAATGTATAAAGTTTACTATACTATAATCTCGGAAAGGATCCATAGTCTCTCACTTGCTCTCTCTCGTCTTTCTTACCTGCATGAAGGAAAATAATTTCTTTCGTTTGTGCTAGTTTGTGCCATAAAAAAATTGCGTTTGTGCTGCAACAGTTTTTTCGTTATGAGATTATTTTATAGGTCATCCAGAGTTCACCCAGCATCCCCCCCATCTGCTCCAAATGAAACCAAAATGGCACTGTTCGTTTGTGCTTCGTTTGTGCTGGTTTGTGCTGCAAAAAACATTCGTTTCTGCTGCAACGTTTTCGTAGATATTTAACATTTAATTTCTAGCGATGACGTCAACAACGGACATCTCAAACAACACACAACAGCTGCTACGTTTTTTTAGATATTACACATTTAATTTCTAGCGATGATGTCACTCAGCCCCCTATTTACTGCCAAATGGATCCAAAATGGTACCGTTTGTTTGTGCTGCAAAAACGTTCATTTGTGCTGCTACGGTTTTGTTTTGTAGATATTACACATTTATTTTCTAATGATGACATCACCGGATTTCGTCGTGTATTTCAAGCTCCTGGAATTGCACTTTTTTGTATGCTAGAAAAATAAGTTACGATAGTGTAACATATTAACCTAAAGTTCGTCCTGCATCAGTACGATTCCAGGAGCTTGAAATTTGGGAGGAAACAGGAGTGCCCAGAGAAAACCCACATGGTGAGAACATGCAAACTTCATACAGGGAGGGTGGAATCGGACCGCACCCTCCCAACTGTGAGGCAGACGTGCTAACCAGTGCGCCACCAAGCATCCTAGTGTGGTTACCTTTATTTATTACTTGACAATTATTATTGTTAGTTTCTGTATTCGTATTTATATTTACTGTACAGTGGAGCCTCGGTTTTCGAACGTCCCAGTCCTCGAACAAATCAGTATTCGAACAAAAAATTCGAGATTTTTTTGCTTCGGATGTCGGACGAAATTTCAGTTATCGACCCTCGCGAGATGAGCCAAGAGGACCCGCATGCCAACTGACTCCGTTCGTTATTACATTCTCGTTACTCTGAGGATTGCATCAACTCTAATCATGCCTCCAAAGGAAGCAAGTGGGAGCAGTAAAGCTGATCATGGTGAAAAGAGGAAAGTAGTGCGCGGAACGGTTGAATTTAAAAAAGAATTAATCACAAAATATGAGTCCGGTGTGCGTGTGTCAGAGTGGGCGCGGGGGTTTTGCATGGCAAAATCGACAATAAGCTCGATCCTGAAAAACAAAGACGCTCTTAAAGGAAGTGATGTTGCAAGAGGGGCGACTGTGCTTAAACAAACCTTTACTCTTTGTTGTGCTTTTTTTCCCCTCACAATTTAAAAAGATTTATTTTACTATTAGAATGAAACACACAAGCGAGTTGCTACAGATACGGCAATACATTCCCCAGCCTAGCCTACTCCATTAATTCAGTTTATTATTTACCGTATTTTCACGTTTATTAGGTTAACGTCTTAGATTTTCTTCAAAATGTGCGGCGCGCCCTACTATGCGGTGGTCCCGATGTGTGTTGTTGTAAGGCGGACGTATTAAAGAGCGCCATGAGAACGTTATAGGGAGAATTGTGGGCGTAGATTTGCAGTACGCCCCGCCCTGTGTGTGTGTTGTTGTTGTAAGGCAGACGTAGTAGAGAACGCCATGAGAAAGTTGAAGGGGGAAGTGTGGGCGGTGGAAGTGTGGGCGTGGATTGTATATAAAAGAACGGGTGCAAAACATCGTTATGACAACAGTGAAAATGGCAAAGATCAAGCACAGTTCAAACTAAAGGCCATCAGCTATGCGGAAAAGCATGGAAATGGAGCAGCCGCGAGAGAATTTGAAATCAACTAATCGATAGTTCGCAAGTGGAGGAAGCTGGAAAACGAGCTCCGACAGGTCAAGAAGACGCAGCTGAGGTTCCGCGGACATAAGGCGAGGTGGCCCGAGTTAGAGGAAAGTCTCGAACAGTGGATCATCGAGCAAAGAACGAGTGGGAGAAGCGTTTCGACGGTCACCATTCGACTAAAAGTAGCAACGCTAGCAGAACAAATGAAAATTGAACATTTTCAAGGAAGTCTGTCTTGGTGCGCTCGTTTCATGAAATGGTGCCATTTTTCCATCCGGACCAGGACTACGTTAGTGCAGCAACTTCCAGCGGATTATAATGAAAAGCTGGCCATCTTCCGCTCCTACTGCAGCAAACGCATCGCCGACAAACACATCCAGCCCAGCCACATCACCAACATGGACGAGGTGCTGCTCGCTTTCGACATCCCGGTGAATCACACTGAAGAACGGGACCAAGACGATCGCGATACGCACAACGGGATACGAAAAATCTTCTTTTACTGTTGTGCTTGGCTGCCATGCTAATGGACAGAAACTGCCGTCCATGGTGATTTTTAAAAGAAAGACTTTGCCTAAAGAGACGTTTCCAGCAGGAGTCATCATTAAGGCAAATGAAAAGGGCTGGATGGATGAGGAAATGATGACTGAGTGGCTGAGGGAGGTGTATGTGAGGAGACCAGATGTTTTTTTTCCACCAATCACCATCGCTGTTGATCTGTGACTCTATGTGTCACAGCCGATGTGAAAAAACTGGTGAAGCAATGAACTGTTGTCATTCCGGGAGGCACGACAAAGCAACTCCAACCGCTGGACATCGGAGTGAACCGGCCGTTCAAAGTAAAGCTGAGAGCGACATGGGAGCGATGGATGACCGATGGAGAGCACAGTTTCACTAAGAGTGGAAGGCAGCGCTGGGTGAGTTACGCCACAATTTGCGAATGGATTGTGGATGCTTGGGCTAACATGTCTGTTGTGCGAGCTTTCGTAAAAGTCGGCATCATAGCCGAGGAGCCACACGCCACGGAAAGTGACAGTGAAGAAAGTGAACCTGGCATGTCAGTTGGAGATTTCAATGCAAAAACAGAGGATGACGACTTCAATGGGTTCAATTGATGACCTTTACCGGTAATAAAAATGTGAATACCAAACTCAGGTTTGCTCCCGCTTCATTTTTACGTAAATACGCACCCTTGTATGCTTATGTGTGTGTGTGTGTGTTGTTGATACGTAAATGAAAATGTAAATGAGAAGGTTTATGGGGGAAGTGTGGGCGTGGATTTCCAGTGTGTGCGCGCGTGGATTGTATATATAAAACTCGCGCCCTATGAGCCGTTGTGCCCTATGTGTGTGTTCATGGCACACAACTGAGACTGCGCCTTTTATTACAGTGCGTCTTTTGAACGTGAAAATACGGTATATTATTTATTTATACATTACCTACTCACTTATTTATGCAGTTTATGGTGTAAAATAATGAAAACAAGCTTTAAAAAAAAAGCGTTTTTTGGCTTGGAACGGATTACAATTTTCTCCATTATTTGTAAATGGAAAACATGATTCGGAATTCGAACGATTCACTTCTCGATCAGCCTTCTGGAACGGATTGTGGTCGAAAACCAAGACTCCACTGTATTTTCCGGACTATAAGTCGAAGTTTTTTTCATAGTTTGGCCGGGGGTGCGACTTATAATCAGGAGCTGTCACGTAACAGAGACAGAACCCCCCTGTCAGGGTTTTCCGGGTTATCTTTATCGTATGATTATGTTGGAATACAACCTGTAATAAATAACCTAGCTAGATTAGCTTTATGCTTATGTTGGAATGCAACCTGTGATAAATAACCTAGCTTGTCCCATCCTACACAAAGTCGTAAAACACCCCTTGCTATGTTTTGACTAGACGTCAAGGGCTTTCTCTATTCAGTCCACTCTTACTCTTGTTTCTCTTAATAAAAATGCTCTTGCAGGAGCCGAGAGTCAGACCTCCATTCAAACATCGCTGTACGCACAGCGACGAATGGACTCTCCACCTGCAGGTGTCTTAAAGGACTTACTTGTCTCCCGTGTGGTTCTTGCAAAATAAGTTGGAGTGAGCAAATCTCTAACATTTTGGTGCCGAAACCCGGGATCCCTCATACCCGCTATCTGGCTGACGAAGAAGGACGTGCTGCATTGTCGACAAGCCAGCGTCCATTAGGAGGACCTGGAGAAGAAAGTCCTGGGAAGAGAATTCTTCGCCGGGCCAGCATCTGAGGTCTGCCTTCGTCTGACAGAGGTGGATTGATGGGACCCGGCAGTGCAACAAACCAGGGCACAAGTAAGTTAAAGGGCTGAAGTTGTGTGATTGTGTTGTTGTGAAACGCGTAAAACGTAGAGGTGCACGAGATCCAGCTTGGGTTCAAGTCCCAGTGGAATGAACAGGCTAAGAAAAGCAGAGCTTCTTTTTTGTTCATCAAAGAGGTGCGTAGACTCTTCTTTGTCTGTTCTTCCGAGCTGAGGGATCTGGCTTGGGTTAGAGTCCCAGTGGAAGGAACGTGCTAAGAAACACAGAGCTTCTTTTTTGTTAATCAAAGAAGGGCGTAGATTTTTCTTTGTATGTTTTTCTGGCCAAAGAACAGCTTGGGTTCAAGTCCCAGTGGAAGGAACGGGCTAAGGAAAACAGAGCTTCTTTTTCTTAATTGAAGAAGGGCATAGATTCTTTCTTTTATCCGTTTTTCCAAAGCTGTTTGGGAGGGTTTTACACCCATCCCTGGATAGGCCTAAAAAAGCGCTGGGGTTTGCGTGATTGAGTGTGTGACTGGTAGGATAAATTGACTAAAAAGCAGTTCTAGCATTGATCCACGGCAATAATACAGGCTAGTAATTTGTTGAAAGGTCAATTTAAACCTGTATTGAGGATCCTCAAAGAAATAAATAAATAATAATAATAATAATAATATTTTTGAGGGAAATAAATTGTAAAACCTAAAACTACTAAAATTAAGATGGGAAATAAAAACGCTAAATCTCTACCTCTTGACCGAGATGAGAAGTACATGGCGAGTAGATTTCTTAATTGTATGCAATGTATGCCGAAGTGGAAGATAAAGTATGGAGTAGAAGGGAAGTTGAAAGTTGAAGTATGGAAGATAGTGGTTGATGTTTTGGAGGAGAGTGTGGATAGGAAAACAAAGGGACTGAAAAAGAAAAGAAAAGAGAGAGAATTGAATTGTGCTAGAATGTGGTTGAAAACTTCACAAGAGAGAAGAGAACAAATCCAAAAGACAAAAGATAGAAAGATGAAAAGTGATGAGTCTGCGACTGTTTGTCAGGCCAGAAGGCAATGAGGCCACAGTGCGCAGGCGCACTGTCGCGGCCACGGCTCCAGCCGAAGCTGAAGGCGCAGGTCAAGCAGAGGAGCAAGAGGGGCCTTACACAAAACTTGTATCCAAGCTTAACAGACCTGCACCCTCCCCCATATAACGGCAAAAAAAGATCAGGGTCACATTATTAGAAGTCCTGTCCATCCAAGAAGTATGACAATGCTGTTTGTATGCCCAATGACAAATGACTAGAGATCAAATTGTGTGTGTACACTAAAGTTAAAATATGCAAATCAAGTGGTAAAGAAATACAACTTGCTTCTAGAAGATAAATAATAATAAAAAAAAATTAGAATGTGCTGTCCTCGTGTGTGCGGGAGGGACCGGCTCATGATCGACCACGGGAAATGGCCAGCCTGTGACGAATCATTTGTGCCGGGACCTACCTTTCGCACGCGAGAGCTGTGGATGTGTGTGCGTATGTGTTAAAATGATGAAGATTGGCTAAACTTTCTGTATAAAGAAATTTGCTAGACTGTTGTCTATTCAATTTACACCGCAGAACAGAAAGAATTTTGACAGATAAAAATGAAAGAAAAAGACAGAAATCTGTTTGCGAGCAGAAACTAATCCACACTAGTGCATGTTAGTGTCAAGCCCTCATGAGAAATTCGAAGTAAACAAAACAACAGAACATGCTTTCGGGAAATGGAAGACGCTAAATTGTGAATTTAATATTTTGCAACGCTACATTTAATAGAGATAGTTGATTGGTTGTGTTATAAGATTGTACAAAATTCTAAATGTAAACTAAATCTGAGAGATTGAGCTCATTAAAAATTTAAAAACAAGGAAAAAAATTCAGCTTAATTTGCCAGTAGTTTTTTTTAGTTAAGAATTTGAATTGGTGGATTATTCTATCAGGAACCTTGAGTTGAAAATGATATATGAATGTTGTGTGGTGAGCTTGGATGAATTGGGACCAATGTGATAGGAAGACTCCTTTTTCGAGACTGCATATGATGAGCATTGATGAATGATTGCCTGAATGAAAGGTTGAATGGTTGAAGTCGTTGGCAACTACTATGGAAAATTAGTAGAGCGACTTTGATGAAAGAGTGATTTTGAGCGGGTTGAATGTTGGAAAGAAACACGTAGCTTTTGGATTGATAGTTAACTAGAGAAAAAACTGGAGAACCAGTAACGCGTGTAGAAGATGGCGTTTTGGAAAGAAAGTCAAATTAAATGATGATGGAATCGTATGTAGTAAAGAACACATTCTCCCAGAAAGTTTGTCAAGGTGTGAGGCATGGGCGTTGCCAAGCCTCAGAAGGAGGGATTGAGTAGGACAGATAGTGGAAGATAGTAATAATACAACACTTTATGACAATGAATTTTCGAATACATTTGGTGTTATACTGTGGTAAATTTTTTATTGTGGTATCATGCAATGTATATCTCACTAGTAAGCGTAAGTGTGACTGGGTCATGTTTTCGGTCAGGTTCGTGAGGAATTGTTTGGGCCTTGGTCCATGAACGTAGACTAATTGGCACGAGACACATCTGGTTTCCATTAACAACTGACAAGAGATGCACCGTGTAGAGTTGGGGAGGCTGACTGTGGAGTCATAGATCGTCCGGCAGACCCGTGTGCGCCCACCCAAGTTATGGATACTGCTGGGGCCTGAATTTCCCTGAAGGAGTATTCCCAAGGGATTAATAAAGTTGAGTCTAAGTCTAAGTCTAAGTCTATAAAAACGAGACCGCTGTTATTAGGAGAATTTGAAGTTTGGTAAACAAACGTTACCAGCAAATTGATGGAAGCAGCTACATTTGGAGATAGTCTTACAAGTTTGATGTCCCAGCCTGTCATTCTCAGTGTCAGGGTCTCTGAAACCCAATCCGAGACTTCGCCTGCAGCCGTGAACAACTACAAAATGGTGCCTGGCTCTGAAGCACCTTTGACCTTTGGCGAAGGACAAGAAAAGACTGCTGTTGTGCTTGGAGGGGGACAAGTACACTCCGGAGGAAATACAATATCCTCGGGGACGGAAAAGACAGTGAGTAGCGGAGGAACTCACAATGATGAAAATTGACTCATTTGAACAATGGACTCATTCAAGAGTAATGGATGGGGTCGCTCTGAAGCAACAACAAAAGAACACCAACTTGAGAGGGTGAAGTGCGGCAAAAAGATATGGACTTAGAGTGTCCGACGACCAAATCACACTCCTTGCTACGGCGTTACCAAACTTGGTGGAGCTTGG
This sequence comes from Syngnathus scovelli, assembly GCF_024217435.2. NCBI lineage: Eukaryota > Metazoa > Chordata > Actinopteri > Syngnathiformes > Syngnathidae > Syngnathus > Syngnathus scovelli. Next base: position 8,642,873 of record NC_090865.1, read on the forward strand.
TCCAAAGTGGAAGGGAGGTTCATTGTGCACTGAGTTTGACAGAACTGAGGAGATTTGATAAAAAAAACATTGAAAAATACGTAGGGCTACAGAGAAAAGCATTATAATCAGAGATTGAACGGATTTGGATAAAACAAATAGGCTAAAACGGTAGGAAACAAGAACAAGATCTGAGATTTTGGCTCGTCAAGCTTAAGAAGTAGAGGTCAAGTTATATAAATTTTAGAACAGGACATTTAGACTAAAGTGAATTCAGTCAGGAGGAAGCTAGGTTGCTCAATGTACCTACTCAATACAATAGTAAGGTTTTTTGTACCACAGTGGAGGTTGGATGGTCAGAAAGTTAGGTACGTTCAATTTTTGACCTTCACACAATCATGCATAGGAGTCGCACAAGGCGACAGTTAACAAGACAATGACTGCAATGTACGACTGCACCGACATGAAAAAGTAGAAGCGAGAGAGCAGAGTATGGGATTATATGCTAAAACGTCTGCTATACAGTTACCAATAGGAGATTCTATCAAAAGAAGCTACATGAGAGATGGATTAGAATCCCTTTGTTTGTGTTCTGTGTTCGTGCGTACTCTCTGTAAAGTTGTGACAGTCTGTTGTCGTTCGTCTGAACTTTGTATGCCGTTTTGTGTATGTGTGCGTGCAGATGTGTGTGTGTGTGTGTGTGTGTGTGTGTGTGTGTGCGTGTGTGTGTGTGTGTGTGTGTGTGCGCACACCCTGTGTGGGTGCGGGCGTGTGAGGAGAAAGAAGGCATGGATAAGACAATCTCTTTTAAAACAGGAGGCAATAAATGGGAAAAGTAACAGGACCCACAAATGCATTAACGACGACTGCTCTCCTGGAGGAAACTGGATGGGAGCTTTGGACATCACCGCTGTGTGCCAGGATGAGAGAGCCGTTTTCAAGGTGTAAGGACTCTACTACCAACATGGCTGCACCATCGGACGGGAATTACTTCATCCAGAAGTTCAGAAGCACTGCCTTGCCTGCATCCTATGAGTGCACGTGCCTGTTCAGAATGGATCGTGGTTTTGTGGTCACAAGAGTTGTCCGATGCTGCCTGCCAACTGGACACGAGTGTGTGCACCAGTGTGAGTGACAGACCACACCTACAGACTAGAACATCGTCAGCTGACGAAAACGCGAGCACATATACAACTTCTTAGACGTGACAGATGTGATAATGATAATGAAACGTGGATTGCGTAGATGCTGTTCTGTTGAGCATGTTTTACAGAAACTTGTTGATTTGACCATCAAAAATGCTTCGCAAGTAATGGATACAATGATGTACTGTTTCTGTGTTTTTTTTTTCTTTTTTATTGATAGCATTCTGGTCGCCTAAGGCAGAGGGACCGTGTGAGACTTTTCCTGCTCATAACATCTGGCCAGCAGGTTTTTCGCTTACACAATAAGTTTGATCTGGGGTATTGAGGGAAAACCTCATCTTCACTGGAAATTGTTGCTATCATTGTTTGTTGTTTTTTATTTTTACTATTCTTCTTTCTTCGTTATAGTTTCTTGCTTGCCTTTGTTGTTTGGGGTGGCATAATCATATGATAAAACAGGAGGGAGATGTCAGGGTTTTCCAGGTTATCTTTATCGTTGTCATGCTGTCATGTGTTGTCCTGGTCACTTCCTTTTTTATTGTGTAATTTTCCTCTCGTTCCAGTCGGTGTGTCCTTCCCCTGTGCGTCCGGTCACGTGCCTCCCTGATTCCAAGTGTGTGCACCTGTGCCAATGACCAACTGTCTTCACCTGTGTTCCCCTCCTTCTGTGTCCATATAACCCGCGCTTTTCCCCGTGTCCAGTGCCAGTGTGTCTTGCCTTGCTAAGAACACTAGCGATCACGAAACCCTCGAGTTCCACGTAGAAGCCTTGTTTGAACGACTTTGATCACCTATGTTAACTTGGTTAAATAGTTATCTTCGTTATAGTATTTCCCTAGGTTCGAGGCGCTTTGATTTCCTCTTTTTCTCCCTCGGTTCGAGGCGCCTTAGTTTCCCCCTTTTTTCCCTCATATTGAGGCGCTTTTTGTTACGACTGCCATTGGAGAAAATAAACACATCTTTGGACTTTGGAAACTCTGCATTCGAGTCCTCTCCCTGCTCCGCGCCTAACAATCGTATGATTATGTTGGAATGCAACCTGTAATAAATAACCTAGCTAGATTAGTTTTATGCTTATGTTGGAATGCAACCTGTGATAAATAACCTAGCTTGTCCCAACCTACACAAAGTCGTAAAACACCCCTTGCTATGTTTTGACTAGAGGTCAAGGGCTTTCTCTATTCAGTCTACTCTTACCCCCACCCTGTTTCTCTTAATAAAAATGCTCTTGCAGGAGCCGAGAGTCAGACCTCCATTTGAACATCGCTGTACGCACAGCGACGAATGGACTCTCCACCTGCAGGTGTCTAAAAGGACTTACTTGTCTCCCGTGTGGTTCTTGCAAAATAAGTTAGAGTGAGCGAATCTCTAACACCCCCTATCAAGGGACGGCTCCTGACGTTCCAAAAACAGAACCCCGGGCCAGAGCAGGAAGACGGGCGGGAGGGGGGGGGGATCCCCAGACACGCGTTAATAACAGTCTGATAAGTCTGAGTCAGTCAAACATGTCGACCAAGCACCGTCATCAGGTGGCACCTGTCATGCGGTCGCGTTTATTTTTCCGTTTTTTTGTCTCGTCGATGTCGTAACTTTACTTCCGGTTTTATTTTGTCATCCCTTCCGTTTCAGTTCGTGTTTCCTTCCTCGGTGTTTGGTTGTCTTGTCTTCCCTGATCCCGATTGTGTGCACCTGCGTAATTGACACTAATTGTCAGCACCTGTGTCCCCGCCCTTTTGTGTGTATTTAGTCCGTGTCTTCCCCTTGTCTTGTGCCAGTGTGTCTTGCCTCGTCCCGACCACCAGCGATTCCTTGACGTCCGAGCTCTCAGTAAGACCCCTCCTTTTTGTCTCGCCACAGAGCGATGCCTTTGTTAGTGCCTTGATCCCCATTGCCTTTTTGTCTCGCCCCCGAGCGACGCCTTTTGTTAGTACTGTGATCCCCATAGCCTTTTGTCTCGCCTCAGTGCGACGCCTTTTGTTTGTACTTTTTGCCACGTGTTTTCCCTTGCAAGAGGCGCTTTGATTTGTACTTTTGATCAGTGTGCTTGCTGGAATAAATCCAAGAAAGAAACGACTCTGCATCCGAGTCCTCCGCCTTGTCCCCAGCCTGACAGTACACACTGGCCAGACATGGACTCGGCAGAGTCGGAGCACCTGTGCGCCGCAGTGCGCTTCCATGCCTCACAGCTCGCCCAGCACCAGAAGCAAGTGGGCGACTTGGGTGAAGAAATCCGAGGACTCGCTAAGTGACAAGAAGACTTCAGAGGAGCGGTCGCCACCCAAGTAGCAAAGCTGGGTCAGCAAATGCAGGACGTGCTCTCGCTCTTAAACGCGGGACCAGCAGCGACCTCCAGTACACCCGCTGCTTCCCCAGTTACTCCCCTTGCCATAGCTCCCATGACCGGCGGTGCCAGACTGGCTCCTCCAGAGCGCTACTCCGGCGAACCCGGCCTTAGCCGGGCATTTATTACAGAATGCGGGATGCACTTTGAGAGGTCCCCAGCAGATTTCCCCACCGAGCGCTCCAAGGTGGCCTACATGGTATCATACCTGACGGGAAGGGCCCGCACGTGGGCCACCGCGGAATGGGCCAGGGATTCCATCTCCTGTTACTCTCTCCCCGCTTTCATCGAGGCTCTGCGAACGGTGTTCGATCCAATCTCCGCTGACCGAGAAAAGGCTCGCCAACTCTGTCAGATAGTCCAGGGACAAGACACCGTCGGAGACTACGCCATCCGTTTCCGCACGCTGGCCGCGGAGTGCGGTTGGAACGCGACGGCACTATATGACATCTTCCTCCGGGGCCTCTCTGGATCCATACAGGATCAGCTAATCCCCCTAGACCTTCCCACCGACCTCGACGCCCTCATCGCTCTGGCTATCCGCACAGACAACCGGCTGCAAGAGTGGAGGAAGCACCGAAGCAGGAACGCCCCCGCCTTCGTCCCAGTAGCCGGCCCTGCCGTCCTAGACGTTCACCACGCCAGGCCGGACGGGGATCGGCAGCGCCAGGAGCCAGAACCGATGCAGTTGGGCAGAGCTAAGTTAACAGAGGAGGAGAAGTTACGGCGACGCCGAGAGGGAAGATGCTACTACTGCGGTGAGCTCGGACACCTCCTTCTCTCTTGTCCAGTGAGGAGGACCCTGAAGGTAAGCGCCTTCTCTGCGGCTCTGTCCCCGGGGCGAGTGCTCCCCAAGGGCAGGATTACACAGTTGGGAAAAGAAATAGAACTTGAAGTACTAATAGACTCAGGAGCGGATGAAAGCTTGATAGACTGGGCATTTGCTCGCCGGTGGGGGGTAAAGACTGAGCTGCTGAACACTCCCGTGAAAGCTAAGGCACTCAATGGACAGGCACTTTTTGAAATAACTCACATAACAGAACCAGTCTCGCTGTCGATAGGTCCCCACCAGGAGAATATAAGGCTACATGTCGTGACCTCTCCAATGAACCCTCTCATTCTCGGGTATCCATGGCTTCAACGCCACAACCCCGCCATAGACTGGGGATCAGGGGAAATAACGGGATGGGGGCCCGACTGTCATGATTCCTGTATCAGGTCTAACCCGCGCGCTGTGCCTCCTGCTCTAGACGCGCAAACCCCAGACTTAACCGGGGTCCCTGCGTGTTACCACCCATGGGCCGAGGTATTCAGCAAGGCCAAGGCTACCTCCTTACCTCCCCACCGTCCGTATGATTGCGCCATTGAACTCCTGCCGGGTTCAACTATACCCAAGGTGAGGCTTTATTCTCTTTCGGGACCTGAAAAGCAAGCCTTGAACGAATATATAGACTCCTCCCTGCAAGCAGGACTGATTCGACCATCATCGTCGCCTGCGGGGGCGGGGTTCTTTTTCGTGGGCAAGAAGGACGGCACCCTACGTCCCTGTATTGATTATAGTCCTCTCAATCAGATCACAATCAAGAACCGGTATCCGCTCCCACTGATGTCGACCGTGTTCGACCAACTACAGCAAGCCCGTGTGTTTACAAAGTTAGATTTGCGCAACGCATACCATCTAGTGCGCATCCGGGAAGGGGACGAATGGAAGACAGGGTTCAACACCCATCGAGGACACTTCGAATACCTAGTCATGCCATTTGGCCTCACCAATGCTCCCGCTGTGTTTCAGGCCATGATAAATGATGTTTTGAGAGACTGTTTGGACCATTTTGTATACGTATATTTGGATGATATTTTGATTTATTCCCCGGATCTGAAGACCCATAGGATTCACGTCGAGACGGTGCTGCGACATCTCCTTGCACACCAGCTATACGTAAAGGCCGAGAAAAGTGAATTCCACAAGAACACCGTATCTTTTCTCGGCTTCATCGTGGCCCCGGGCAAAGTTGAGATGGACCCGGCGAAAGTTAGCGCGGTTACGGAATGGCCTACCCCTGACTCACGCAGAAAGGTGCAGCAATTCCTGGGCTTTGCCAATTTTTATCGGCGGTTCATCAAGGGCTTCAGTGCTACGGCGGCTCCCTTGCACGCGCTCACGTCTCCTAAGGTCCCCTTCCGCTGGTCGGCGGAGGCGGAGGCGGCCTTCCAGGAGCTAAAGAACCGCTTCAGCACCGCTCCCATCCTCACGCTTCCTGATCCGTCACGACAGTTTGTGGTGGAGGTGCACGCCTCCAATCGAGGAGTAGGGGCCATCCTATCACAGAGAGCCAAGAGCGACAACAAGCTACATCCGTGCGCGTTCCTGTCTCGACGGCTGACGCCCGCCGAACAGAATTATGATGTGGGGGATCGCGAACTGTTGGCAGTAAAACTGGCATTGGAAGAATAGAGACATTGGTTGGAGGGTGCACAGCAGCCTTTTTTGGTTTGGACAGACCATAAAAATCTAGAATACATAAAGTCAGCGAAGAGATTGAATTCCCGCCAAGCCCGCTGGTCACTTTTTTTCAATCGCTTTAACTTTTCTCTGTCTTACAGACCGGGATCCAAGAACACCAAGCCTGACGCCCTCTCCCGTGTCTACAACTCAGATCCAGAACTTAAGAAACCCGAATCCATTCTGCCTCCTCATTGCCTGGTGAGAGCAGTGACCTGGCCAATCGAAGGCCGGGTACAGCGGGCCAATGGAAACAAGCCGGGGTGGCTTGTTTCCATAGTGGTTGCCCGGAAAACAGACTTTTTGTCCCAGATCAATTCCGATCCCAAGTCATCCATTGGGCTCACACCTCCAGACTCTCTTGTCATCCAGGCATGCGCAGAACCCTGTTTGTCATCCAGCAGCGATTCTGGTGGCCCTCCATGAGGGCAGACGTCAAAGAATACGTGGCAGCCTGTCCCGTCTGCGCTCGGAATAAGAACTCCCACGGCGCCCGTATGGGGTTGCTGCATCCCCTACCCATTCCTTCGCGTCCGTGGGCAGAGATATCCATGGACTTCGTCACCGGGCTTCCGGCCTCGCATGGGCGAACCACCATACTCACGGTAGTAGACAGATTCTCAAAGACTTTATCGCCTTGCCCAAGCTCCCGTCCGCTAGACCAACAGCCACAGTGATGATGGACCACATATTCCGGGTTCATGGGTTTCCGAAAGACATTGTCTCCGATAGGGGGCCCCAATTCGTATCCAGGTTTTGGGGGGAGTTTTGCAGGCTCATAGGGGCAACCGTGAGTCTCACGTCAGGCTATCATCCGGAGGCAAACGGGCAGACGGAACGTATCAACCAGCAGTTGGAGACAAGCGTCCGCTGCCTGGTCTCCCAGAACCCCTCCTCGTGGAGCAAGAACCTCACCTGGGTGGAGTATGCCCACAACTCCCTGCCCACCACGGCTACAGGTATGTCCCCATTCAAGTGTGTGTATGGCTACCAGCCCCCAGTCTTCCCTGACAGTGAGCCGGAGGTGACGGTGACCTCGGCCCACGCCTTGGTGCGCCGCTGTCGTCGCGTCTGGTCGGCGGCACGGGCCACGCTGGTCCGACAGGGGGACCGAGTCAAGCGGATGGCTGACCGGAGGAGACGTCCGGCGCCCGTGTACCAGCGAGGTCAACGTGTCTGGCTGTCCGCCAAGGATCTCCCCCACCGGGGGGACTCCAGGAAACTGGCGCCTCGCTTCGTGGGTCCGTTCCCCATCGCCAAGGTCGTGCACCCGGCCGCGGTGCGTCTCCGCTTGCCCAGGTCTCTTGCAGTCCACCCCACCTTTCACGTCGGGAAGATCAAGCCGGTTGTGGACAGTCCATTGGTGCCGGACCCTGCGCCGCCCCCGCCTCCGCGGACTGTGGGAGGTGGGACGGCCTACACCGTGAAGGAACTGGTGGACGTGCGCAGAAGAGGCCGGGGCTGGCAGTACCTGGTGGACTGGGAGGGTTATGGACCGGAGGAGTGGCAATGGGTGCCGCCTAGTTATATGTTGGACCCGGAACTGTTTGAGGACTTTTATGCGGCTCACCCTGAGGCTCCTGGGCCGTCTGGGATCCGGCCCTGGGGGGGGGGGGGGTTCTGTCATGCGGTCGCGTTTATTTTTCTGTTTTTTTGTCTCGTCGATGTCGTAACTTTACTTCCGGTTTTATTTTGTCATCCCTTCCGTTTCAGTTCGTGTTTCCTTCCTTGGTGTTTGGTTGTCTTGTCTTCCCTGATCCCGATTGTGTGCACCTGCGTAATTGACACTAATTGTCAGCACCTGTGTCCCCGCCCTTTTGTGTGTATTTAGTCCGTGTCTTCCCCTTGTCTTGTGCCAGTGTGTCTTGCCTCGTCCCGACCACCAGCGATTCCTTCACGTCCGAGCTCTCAGTAAGACCCCTCCTTTTTGTCTCGCCACAGAGCGACGCCTTTGTTAGTGCCTTGATCCCCATTGCCTTTTTGTCTCGCCCCCGAGCGACGCCTTTTGTTAGTACTGTGATCCCCATAGCCTTTTGTCTCGCCTCAGTGCGACGCCTTTTGTTTGTACTTTTTGCCACGTGTTTTCCCTCGCAAGAGGCGCTTTGATTTGTACTTTTGATCAGTGTGCTTGCTGGAATAAATCCAAGAAAGAAACGACTCTGCATCCGAGTCCTCCGCCTTGTCCCCAGCCTGACAGCACCACCACCCATTCCTCCTCCTCAGCTGTGGCATCGGGAACCAAATGTTTCTCTTCTGGATGACTTGCCGGTCAGATTGCAACGCCTTGCTTCGGACATTGCAACGGCAGCCGAGAAGGAGACTGAGCCACAGGATGCAGCTGACGACGAGACCGAGCTCGCGGCTGCTGCCTACGGGTTGACGAAGCGGAGAGCTGAGAAACAAGGGCACGAGTTGGAGTTGAAGAGCGGGTCTGGGGCAGGGACTTGCGACAGGTGGTAGGGGGCAAGCAAACTGTTCCCAAATGGATCCCTGCTAGGCGGGTGCTTTTGGCACTCTTCTGGCAAGAGGCCACCCAGCGACCCTCACCCCCGCAGTATAGGCATAGCCTATCTCTCAGGTGTCTACAACGCTCCTTTTCCGAGAGAGAGGTGCGTCCTATCTCCATTGGTTCCGGCCAGCTGGGCTGGGTGGGAGGAGTAGTAAAGCCGCGCTGGCTTACTTCCCTGGCAGACGACAGGTCAGACGGGGCAACAGATGCTTTCCATGACACCCGAGGTGTCGGGCTGGTGTCACGGCAACGGGGCGGGACTGGGGGGGGAGTCGCCTTCTTCTTCTCGTGTCGTCTTGACTGGTTCCGCCGATCTACCCATGCAGCCAGGTCCATGCATCGTCCGTGGAGGAAGGTGCCGACGAGAGCCGGGGTGTTCCAGTCGCTCCGACGCGCCACCATCTGGGACTTGATGGAGTACTGGACGATGGATCTGCTGCCTTGGTGCAGTGTGATGAGTTCCTCGGAGGCGTCTTCCGAGGCTGAGCCCAAGTCGAACACGCGTAGGATTTCAGCTGCGAAGGCGTCGAACGACGAGCAGGCGGGTCCCTGCCCCTCATATTCTGGTGTTCCCCACAGCCATGCCTTGCCCGGATGGTGAGTGAGTACAAAACCCACCTTGGCTGGTTCCGTGACGAACGCGACGGGCTGGAGTTCAAACAAGACGCGGCATTTTGTCAAAAAGGTCCGGACGTACTTGGGATCACCGTCGGACCTCTCAAGGTTGCTGAGTCGGGGCCCCGGGTCATCCACGAGCTGCTGGGCTCCGGGGCAGGACAGTAACGGTGGGCTGATCGGTGGGGCTGAGTGGAATGGTCGTGGACAGGGCTCGTGCAGATTGGGTCGCAGCAGCCAGAGGAGCCAAGTCTTTAAGGGCCTTGAGAGCTTCTACAAGCTCTTGGTGGAGCTAATGGTGCTGCAGGAGCTGCTGTTGATGGTCGCCATCTCCTCTGCGATCTTGCTAATGTCCCACTCTGCGTGGGACAGGCGGTACAGGGCTGAGGGTCCGTGCGCTGGTCGCATAATGGTCAGTTTGTTCTGTCACGTAACAGAGACAGGGCGACCACATGCAGCACGATCCTTTATTGAAAGGGGGGAAAGGGGAAGCGGAACGCTGGACTTGCGATCTGCCTGGTGTGGCTGAGCAGCAGAGCTCAGTGCATAGTCGTAGTCGCAGGCAGGTGGTCAAGGCGGGCAGCGATCAGAAGCGTGGTCAAGAGACGAGCAAGTAGTCAGGGCAGGCGGCGATCAAAGCGTGGTCGGTCAGTTTACGAAAGCAGTTGGCAACAGAGTGTCATGCTGTCATGTGTTGTCCTGGTCACTTCCTATTTTATTGTGTAATTTTCCTCTCGTTCCAGTCGGTGTGTCCTTCCCCTGTGCGTCCGGTCACGTGACTCCCTGATTCCAAGTGTGTGCACCTGTGCCAATGACCAACTGTCTTCACCTGTGTTCCCCTCCTTCTGTGTCCATATAACCCATGCCTTTCCCCGTGTCCAGTGCCAGTGCGTCTTGCCTTGCTAAGAACACTAGCGATCACGAAACCCTCGAGTTCCACGTAGAAGCCTTGTTTGAACGACTTTGATCACCTATGTTAACTTGGTTACATAGTTATCTTCGTTATAGTATTTCCCTCGGTTTGAGGCGCTTTGATTCCCCCTTTTTCTCCCTTGGTTCGAGGCGCCTCAGTTTCCCCCTTTTTTCCCTCATATTGAGGCGCTTTTTGTTACTACTGCCATTGGAGAAAATAAACACATCTTTGGACTTTGGAAACTCTGCATTCGAGTCCTCTCCCTGCTCCGCGCCTGACAGAGAACATTCAGGGCACAAAACGCAGTGGTGTCACGAGCAGGGTAAGCAGACGGAACTGACAACCACTGGCAGAATACATAGAGTTTAAGTAGGGGGACCTAACGAGCTGTAGCAGGTGCTTGCAATTACTTGATTGGGGCTTGGCTGGAAGTCAGGTGATGCAGGAACGCGACAGGAGCAATTCATATGGGAAATTGTTAACACGATATTACTTGATCATTAACACATTACTTACTTAGTAGTAGTTGATCACTTCACATGTTATTTTCACTTTAAACCGCATGAGAAAGCACTAGGCCTGTGGAATAACTGGAGCCGCCATTGACAATGAGTTCCATTCACTGACTTCCGGAGTCAGGAGTTGTTTATAACACAGAGGAGAGAGTTTGACACAGAGGACAAAGATTTCGATAGATTTAATGATTTGGAGTGACACGGGTGGTTTGATAAACTTGTTATGTATGTTATAGTTATTTGATATATAGTTTATTTAGTGTAGCAACTTATATATTGTTAGAGTTAAATAGTTTCTGATTGTCTAGGGATGCCGTGAAGACAGCAGGGGGAAGGAGAATGGAAGGAGTGATGTGGATTCCAGTTCTTTTAAGTCAAGTCAAGTCAAGTCAAGTTTATTTAAATAGCCCTAAATCACAAGCAGTCTCGAAGGGCATCACATTTACAAAACAAATTGACAATTATTCTCAAAGCATCCCCTGATCTTAAGCTCCCAAGAGGGCAAAGAAAAACTCAACAAAAAAAACTACTAGGGGAAAAATGAGATACCTTGAGATGGGACCACAGATGGGAGGATCCCCTCTCAGGATCACCAGGCTGCAATGGATGCAGAAAGGGCACATAAAATACATAATATAAAAATCAAAGAAAGAATGGATGTCCAATTCAAAGCGAAGAGCCGCAGAAGGTGCCCTCGATTGTCCTGGCAGTGTCTTCAAGGGGGTAATCCGCTGCAGTTCCCTCATCTTGATTGGCCCACGAGAATCCAGACAGCCGCTGTCAGCTTGGGTGTCACTTAACCACTTCCCCAGCCGGGGAGGGGAGGGGGGATGGGGGGGAAGCAAAAACACAAACTCCAGCCGAATCGGCCACTACAAGTTAATTAAAGGCCATATCATAGAAATGTGTCTTTAAACGTGTCTTAAATATTTCTACTGAGGTATCAGTTCTAATATCGATTGGTAGGGCATTCCAAAGCTCTGGAGCCCGAATAGAAAATTCTCTAGACCATGCAGACATTTTTTTGGCCCTCGGGGTCACTAAAAGTTTTGCGAGCGGAGGTTACGAGACGGAACGTAAGGAACAACTAGGTCAGGGATCGGCAACCCGCGGCTCCAGAGCCGCATGCGTCTCTTTAGCACACCCCTAGCGGCTCCCTGGAGCTATGGCAAAAATGCGTGAAAATGGAAAAAGATGGGGTTTTTTTGTTTAGTTTTGTTTTTTTAAATATGGTTTTTAGATGGTAATCATGACACAAACATTCTTATGCTGTAGAAAATTTATGTCGTTGTAAATATATTAAAAATACAGAATTTCAGAATGGCGCAAAATTGCGTCATAGCAAGCAACACAGCACAGGCGAGTTGTAAACAGGTGTGTGAGCGACGAGCCATGGATTCAAAAGGCAAAAAGAGAAAGATTGTTGATGAGAACAGAAGCTTTAAGAAAGAATGGACTCAATTATTTGCTTTCATTGCCAATGCTTAACGATTGCCTGAATGTTTGATTTGTAATGAGAAGTTGTCAAATATAACAAGAAGAGCAATTTGGAGCAGACATTTTCAGTTAAAGCATGCTAAATTTGCTGCCGATCGCCCAGTTGGAACTGAGAGGAAACGTGCAATTTGAGGAACAAAAAAAACTGTTTCAAGAAGTGTATTGCATCTCCAAACTCTACTACTGCTGCATGTTTTGTTGCAGCCCGGGAGATAATAAAGCGCTGAAAACCGATGGCGATTACATGAAGGATTCATTCGTTAAAATATCAGAGTGCCTATTTTCGGACTTCAAAAACAAAACCGAGATCATTCAGAAAATTAAAGACATGCTTCTCTCCACAAAAACAGTGAAGGAAATGGTCGTTTGAATGGCAAACAATATCACCGATTAGCAAATCAAGGACATCAATTCAGCTCCAGCTTTTTCAATTGCCTGTGATGAGTCATGTGACGTGACTGATATCAAACAGACAGCTCTGCTATGCAGGTACGTGAACTCTAATGGGCCGCAAGAAGAAATTGATACCACTAAAAGGCCATACACGGGGGGAGGACATCTGCGAGGCTGTGCTGCAGTGTTTAAATGACAGAGATACACACTGGCCACCTGATTTCAGTCGCTACAGAGGGCGCACCGAGTATGAGAGGGTCGCAAATGCTTGTGACTTTACGACAGATAGCATTGGATCGAAATTTGCTTGCATTCCATTGCATATTGCACCAAGTGGCGCTGTGTGCGTAAACATTCCCACCGGAGTGTATGGAGGTAATGAACCTTGTCATCCGTATTGTGAACAAAATAATCGCAAAAGCAATAAACCACCGCCAGTTCCGTGAATTGCTAGATGAAGTTGATAGCAAATATGCCGATCTCCTGCTGCACAACAAAGTCCGCTGGCTATCCAGGGGCGACGTTTTGCGTCGCTTTGTTGCTTTGTATTTGTAGCCTACTTAATTATTTCAATAGTAGGCATACAGCTATGTTGCCTTATAAAAAGCTTTTAGATTTTTGCGGCACCAAACAGATGTTATTTTTTGGGGGGGATCAACATGGCTTTTTGAACATTTTGGGTTGCCGAACCCTGAACTAGGTTGACGAGATATGAAGGCGCTAAGCCATGCAATGATTTATAGGTTAATAGAAGAACCTTGAAGTCACATCTTGAATGGACCAGTGCCAATGTAAATTGGCTAATATTGGGGTAATGTGATAAAATTTCCTTGTCTGTGAGAGCAGCCTTGCAACAGCATTTTGTACTAACTGTAGACTTTTGATGCTGGACTTAGGAAGACCAGAGAATAATACGTTACAGTAGTCCAGGCGCGAAGCAATAAACGCATGTATAATAGTTTCCGTGTCACCAGTCGAGAGGATCGGACGAATCTTAGCAATATTACGGAGGTGAAAAAACGCAATTCTAGTTGTGTTTTTAATGTGCTTTTGAAAGGAGAGTGTTTGGTCAAATATTACCCCGAGATTAGTTACAGTATCGCTCTGAGTGATAGTACGGTTATCCATAGTTATAGTGATTTCCTTAAATAAATGGTGATAACGAGCTGGACGAACATCTCAGTTTTATCTGGGTTAAGACGAAGGAAATTGAGACATCCATTGCTTGATCTCCGCAAGGCACGCCTCAAGATTACAACAGTCCCGCGGATTTGTCATCGATAACGGCATATATATATATATTTGAGTGTCATCCCATAACATTGAAAACTAATATTATATTTACGTATTGTATCCCTAAGCGGAATCATATAAATATTAAATAGAATTGGTCCGAGTACCGATCCCTGCGGGACACCACACGTAACGTTATAGAGCTCAGAAATCGCATTGCCATGGACCACTCGGTGCATCCTGTCACATAGATAGGAATAGAACCAGCGTAGTGCTGACCCTGAAATACCAACACAGCTTTTAAGGCGCTCTAATAAAATATTGAAGTCGACAGTGTCGAAGGCAGCACTAAGATCAAGTAATAACACTACCAATGAAGTGTTTGAATCCATAGCTATGAGGAGATCATTAGTCACTTTAGCAAGTGCTGTCTCGGTGGAATGATTAGCTCTAAAACCAGACTGGAAAGGTTCATATCGATTATTGGCGACTATGTAATCAATAAGCTGCTGCGCTACTACATTTTCAAGTAGTTTCGCTATGCATGGGAGATTTGAAACTGACCTATAATTACTGAGACATTTCGGGTCGAGATTTGGTCGCTTAAGTAGCGGTCTAATGATATCGGTTTTAAAGGCTGTTGGCACTATACCAGAGGTGGCGGACGGATTACCGTATTTTTCGGACTAAAAGTCGCTCCGGAATATACGTCGCATTAGCCATAAAATGCACAATAAAGTGAAAAATACATATATAAGTCGCTCCGGAGTACAAGTCATTTTGGGGGAAATTATTCGACAAAAATCCAACACCAAGAACAGACATGAACGAGCAACAACAGGCTAAACGATGCGGTATGCCAACGTGACAGAAACACAAACAAAGAGCTGAGAACGGGCCTGACGGAACATTGACAGTTATCCAAATAACTAACATAAATAACACCTTTATCGAACCATCTGTGTCACTCCAAATCATTAAATCCATCGACCGTCCTTTATGTCAACAATGCTGGGTGCGCGCCGCTGACGGCGGTTGCAGTTCAAGTGATTCCACAGGCCCATATAACGATATATAAATTATATATCAAATAACTATTATATAAGCAATAATATTATCAAACCATATGTGTAACTCCAAATCATTAAATCCATCGATCGTCCTTTATGTAAACAATGCTGGGTGCGCGCCGCTGACGGCGGTTGCACTTCAAATTATTCCACAGGCCCATATAACGATATATGAATTATATATCAAATAACTATCATATAAGCAATATTATTATCAAACCATCTGTGTCACTCCAAATCATTAAATCCATCGATCGTCCTTTATGTCAACAATACCGGGTGCGCGCCGCTGACGGCGGTTGCACTTCAAATTATTCCACAGGCCCATATAACGATATATAAATTATATATCAAATAACTATCATATAAGCAATATTATTATCAAACCTACTGTGTCACTCCAAATCATTAAATTCATTGATCGTCCTTTATGTCAACAATGCCGCATGCACGCCGCGCCGCTGACAGCGGTTGCACTTCAAATTATTCCACAGGCCCATATAACGATATATAAATTATATATCAAATAACTATTATATAAGCAATAATATTATCAAACCATCTGTGTCACTCCAAATCATTAAATCCATCGATCGTCCTTTATGTCAACAATGCCGCATGCGCGCCGCGCCGCTGACGACGGTTGCACTTCAAATTATTCCACAGGCCCATATAACGATATATAAATTATATATCAAATAACTATCATATAAGCAATATTATTATCAAACCATCTGTGTCACTCCAAATCATTTAATCCATCGATCGTTCTTTATGTCAACACTGCCGGGTGCGCACCACTGACGGCGGTTGCACTTCAAAATATTCCACAGGCCCAAATAATTATGAACAACAATTTTATCAAACAATCTCTGTCACTCCAAGTCATTAAATCCCGTGATCAAATCCTTTATCCTTTATGTAAAACACTGCCGCGTATGCGCCGCGCTGCGGTTGCAGTTCAGATTACAGTAATCCCTTGCTACATCGCGGTTCGTTTATCGCGGTTTCACTACATCGCGGATTTTTGAATTTTAAAATTATATTATTATATATTAATTAAATATATGAATTATATTTAAGATGTCCTAAAATTTGAAATAATTCTTTGAATAGTTTTGCTGGAAGCGGGTCGAGTAACATGTTGTCTGTTTAGCCGCACTAACCAATTGTGTAAGCCTTTCAAGGGACACGCTTTTAAAATTTGAGAGGGTTGTTGCATGATCATCAGCGCCGGTAATCGGCGGTCTCGACTGAGCGATTGGAACGGTCATCTTGATCTCATGCCTAATGGATTCAATCTTTCGAGCGAAAACTTTCATCAACTCGTCAGCTGAGTGGAATAAGCTATCGGAGGTCAGCTGGCATAGTGTTAGCTTTGCCACTGGATCAAATAAGTATTCAGGATTGTTTATTGCCGGCTTTAGTGAAAAAACAGTAAAATATAAACAGTCTGAACCACTTAAACAACAGAGAAAATAAAAAACAAATTGTTTACACTCTCAATACATCATCACCAATACACATTTACAAATTAGTCAAAAATCCAAAAAATTATATCAGTTCAAAATTCCTGGGATATGAACAACTCGGGGCCTACTACACCGGTGAGTGAGGCAGAAGGCATCCAAATTGTCTCTGTCTTTTTTTCTGTTAGATCCAACTGGGACGGCTCGCCATCGATCCAAGCGAATCCATCAGAATCAAAATCCAAGAATAAAAAGGGTAACAAAAAAAACTGTCTCCGTGAGATAGCTAACAGTAACGGCTGATCAAAGAATATCACAATGTCAAAATGGCTGATAGCCGAACAATCGTATCAAAGGATATAACAATATCAAAGGAATATCAATATCAAAAATCAATATAAAAAAAGATTCACAATCTGTTGTACTCTCTTTTTTATCGATTTCTCTCACTGTATTCTGCTATCCGCTCTGTCCTAGCCTCGGCCTCACCGTTCTCTCTCAAATCACCCACTCTCTCGATAGGAAAAGGGACATTCTCTTGAACGAGCAGTTCCATAGGCTGAGGTATCATGTGCTTCTGTTTTTTCTTGGCTTTTGATTGGCTAAGAACGAATCACTCCATTTTATGAGGCTTACTGTCAACAAAAAAGTCTTTCTAATTTTGTCTCATCTCAAGACTTTGGGATCATCGGATTTGCATATTTATTGGATAGTTCCACCAACATTTTAACATCAACATTCTTTCATGGTCTGCCTGGGTGCCCTGGCTGAAGATCCTAGAGCACAGGTGTCAAACTCAAGGCCCGGGGGCCAGATACGGCCCGCCACATCATTTTATGTGGCCCGCGAAGACAAATTGTGCATAATATTCGTGTCATTACTGGAATTGCACATTATCTTCACTTTTAAAAATATAATTTTTTTATATATTTGACCAGTGTTTACTAGTCTGATTTGAAAACAAGTTATTTGTCAATTTGTTTTGTAGCTTATACTGTATGTAATATGAGGTGCTCATACATTTATTTGGGTTGACAGTCATACTAGCCCTCCAAAAGAAACTATGACTACAATGCGGCCCGCGAAAAAAAAATTTGTTTGACACCCCTGTCCTAGAGAAAAGACCCTAAACTTGCAACTGCGTATTGGCCATAAATAGCATTGAGGGTGCTGCAACCCCAGTTTGAATCTGGTTAATAGCAGAATAAACTTGTTGCAGAGTTGTTTTTTATTCACCCTAAACAGTCTTCCGTTAGACCATGACAAATTTACCTACACACAAGCTTACAGACAATGAGAACTTCCCATGGGGCTAGTGGCTCGTGGCTCGTGGCTCGTTCCTTGCCCTGAACGGACAGCCAAAACGATTCCTAACACTTACTAATCAATACCGAACATATTCCTAACCAAATCCTAACAAGCCCCTGCAGGTCATAAAGGAACCAATCAGATGGTCCGAATCCATGCACGGCGGATGATGGCAGATGGTCCGAATCCATGCACTGTGGATGATGGCAGTGATAAACATAGTGATATTTGAGAAATCAAATGAAGTTGATAGGATTTGCAGACAGTGTGCAATCATTATTTAAACAAAGTAGGCAGGTGCACCCAAAAGAAAAATGACATCAATATTTAGTAGATCCTCCTTTTGCAG
Source organism: Syngnathus scovelli (assembly GCF_024217435.2). NCBI lineage: Eukaryota > Metazoa > Chordata > Actinopteri > Syngnathiformes > Syngnathidae > Syngnathus > Syngnathus scovelli. The sequence continues at coordinate 8,660,712 of NC_090865.1, forward strand.
AAATAACAGTCTCTAGGACAGTGGTTCTTAACCTGGGTTCTCAGGGGTTCGGCAGAGCCTCCACTGCGGAGGTCAAAACACACCTGATTTATAAATTTGCATATCTGAACTGGTCTCGCAAAGGCAACAGCAGAAATCACACTGATTTGTCGTGAATTCATGCATTGTGTTGGTTTTATTCTTTGAACAAGATGGTGTTCATGCATGGCTCATTTTGTGCGCCAGTAAAAAACATCCATGTCTTGAATTTAAAAAAAAAAAAAAATCTTTTTGTTTTCACTAAAGAGGGGTTCGGTGATTGCGCATATTAAAATGCTGGGATTCGGTACCTCCAACAAGGTGTCAGGTCTCGTCCCCAACTGCTCCACTATGTGTCTGTTGTCTTGGTTTCTGTCTGTGTGCTCGCCCCTCCCCTCCTGTGTGCCCATGATCAGTGTGATTGTTCCCACCTGCCTCTCGTTACCTGTCGTGTATAAAAGTCCTGTCTGCCCCTCTCTCCCGGTCGGATCTTTGGTCATTGGTTTTGGTTGCTGTCGTTCGGTGTTGTCGTCCTGTCTTGGTGCCGTCATGTCCTGCTGTCTTCTTGTTCCACGTCCCGGTCAGTCAGTCAAGTTATTGTTTAAGTCATGTCAGTTTACCGAGTCTGTATTTTGAGTTGCTTCAATAAACCCTGGTCCAAGCTGCACTTGGTCGTCCTGCTCCATGCTACAACCGACCGTGACAGAATGATCCGACCATCACAACGACCAGCGCTTGGACCCCCCTCCACCCCCAGCTCCCGCTGCGACGCCCGATCGTCGTCCGAGCTTGTTCCAGCGCCATGGGCTTGCAGCTGCCATCGGATCTTGCTCCAGCGACGCCGGACTCACGGCCGCCATCGGAGTTCCTCCCGGCACCATCGCCTCTGCGACCGTCATCGGACTTCACTGCCGCGACGCCGGACCCGCGGCCGCCATCGGAGTGCTTCTGGCGCCAGCGGCTTTGCGGCCGTGATCGGACTCTGGTGCCGCGACGCCGGACCCACGGCCGCCGTTGGAGTGCCTCCCGGCGTCATCAGACTCACGGCCGCCATCGGGCTCCACCCCAGCGTCGCAGGACCCGCGAACGTCAGCAGACATCCAAGCCAGCTGCGTCGGACCCGCGATCGTCCCTGGCTCCACTCCCACTGCTGCGGCGCGTGATGGCTCTTGCCGCCGCGCACAGCCCCGCCTTCCGAATACCGCCGATCACGGTACGGACTTTGTGAGTGGCCGCCGATCGCGGTACAGACTCCGGAGTCGCCGCCAATTGCCGTACGGACTTCCTGAGTTGCCGCCGATCGCGGCACAGACTTCCAAGTCGCCGCCCGAGTGCGGTTCGGTTCCCCAAGTCGCCGCCCGAGTGCGGTGCGGTTCGGTTCCCCAAGTCGCCGCCCGAGTGCGGTGCGGTCGCCGCCCGAGTGCGGTGCGGTCGCCGCCCGAGTGCGGTTCGGTTCCCCAAGTCGCCGCCCGAGTGCGGTTCGGTTCCCCAAGTCGCCGCCCGAGTGCGGTTCTGTCAGGTCTCGTCCCCAACTGCTCCACTATGTGTCTGTTGTCTTGGTTTCTGTCTGTGTGCTCGCCCCTCCCCTCCTGTGTGCCCATGATCAGTGTGATTGTTCCCACCTGCCTCTCGTTACCTGTCGTGTATAAAAGTCCTGTCTGCCCCTCTCTCCCGGTCGGATCATTGGTTTTGGTTTTGGTTGCTGTCGTGTCGTCTTCATGTCCTTTTGGTTCCTGTCGGTGTCAAGAATGTTTTCGTTGGGAAGTCATTTTGTTTTGCTAAGTCATGTCAGTTTACCGAGTCTGTATTTTGAGTTCCGCCAATAAACCCTGGTCCAAGCTGCACTTGGTCGTCCTGCTCCATGCTCCACCCGATCGTGACACAAGGTTAAGAACCACTGCTCTAGACACTTCCTATAGCTTCCAATGAGAGTCTGGATTCTGGTTGAAAGTATATTTGACCATTCTTCTTGACAAATCTGTAACTCCTATAAACTTCATTTCACTTCTCAAATATCACTGTGTCTGTCTGCTATATGATATATTTAACTGAAATTGCTGATCCGAACAGCCAATGATTTATAAAGGAAAATCTTGAAATTGATTAGGGGTGCCTAGACTTTTGCATACAACTGTATATGCCCAAAGATTTGAGGTCCAACCGAGACTTGAACTGAGATCACTGGATTCAGAGCGCTCATGGAACCCTCAGGCGTAGGGAAGCGTATGATTTCATGGGGCAGCACACAAGCTGCTGCCTTTTCAGAAATTTATCCCAGCTAAATGACAAAATATATGAGGTTCCAACGAGACTTGAACTCGGATCGCTGGATTCAGAGTCCAGAGTGCTCACCATTACACCCTGGAACCCTGGGAATGACCCAAGCAGGAGCATAATTTTTTGTGAGCACAATGCACTAACTCTGTTTCCCAACCACTGTGCCGCGGCACACTGGTGGGCCGTGAGAGACGTTCAGCTGTGCCGTGGGACTGTCCAATATTAATTACGGAGCGCATTGTAAACAGGATCGCCAAACCACTGGTCAGTTCGCGCAAGGCCTGGTCAGCCACTTGCTAATTGTGCATGTGTGGAGAATCTGAGAATCTTGAGATTTCATATTGTGTCGATATGATTGTATTGCATCGGCACATATTCAGTTTATGTGTGTGTTGCTGTGTGCTTTTGCTAACAGTGACAGACACTATGACGGTTGTGGTGCGTATGTGGTCTGATGGAAATCAGAGAATACAGATCAACCGGAGAACCTGGATTGGTTATTTTTCACATACGTAAAATAAGCAGTCAAGTCGAGACTCCTCGACTGTGATAGCCACTCAGCTGCTGTCAGAACAGCAGAGCGTCTTTAAAAGTGACTTTGTTCTTATTGTTGCAATATTTATAGACCTAGTCTAAAACAGTAAACAAAATCACGTTGATTCTTTTATTTTAATCACAATGTCTTTAAATAGTTTATTTCTTACACCGTCTAAAACCTTTTTAAAAAACTGTCACTTTCATTTAAAAAAAGGAATACAATTTAAAGAATATTTAGTATTTATTTCTATTAAATTATTCGACTCTCCATACATATATATAGGAATAGGACTTCACGTGTTTCGTTGTAATATAACTGACTTTAATATAGGAGCTTAACAGATTTTTGTTGGCGGTGTGCCGCGAGATTTTTTCCAATGAAAAGGTGTGCCATGAATGAAAAAAGGTTGGGAAACTCTGCCTTAACATACTACGTCAGTAATCTGTCTTTCAACCAAGGCCACTTTCCAAACAAAATGAAAACTGCCAAGGTAATCCCAGGATAAAGCGTGTTGTTTTTGATAAATTTCTCTGGTTTAAGCCATTTGATATGCAGACATCATATGGTTTTGACCAAGATGATCAATATATGGTGTCTGTGCATGTTTTTGTATAGGAAATGTGTCACTGAAGCGGTAACATGCTTTTGTTTTCAACTTGGCAATTATTTTTATAAAAAAAATGTCCAGGTGTTTTTCAATGGTGAACATTGCTCCATAACATATAGGAGAACTTCGGGGGGGTTCTCGGCGTGGCGCACCCACAGCCCTTCCTCTCGGCGCAGTGCGCGAAGCGTGCGCAGCGCCCTCTCGGCACAGCACGCGCCCTTCGGTGCGGCGCCCTCACGGAGCGGCGCCCTCACGGCGCGGCGCCCACTCGGCGCGGCACCATCTCGACGTGCCGCGGCGCCCTCTCAACGCGGCGCGGCACCCTCTCGGCAAGGGGTGACGCCGTGCCGAGAGGGCGTTGCGCCCTCACGGCGCGCGCTGTGCCAATAGGGCGCCGCGCCGCTGCGCCAAGTGTGCGCACCCGCTGCACACACTTCACGTGCTGCGCCGAGAGGACGGCCGAGAGAGCACTGCGCCGAGAGCGAGCACGCTGCGAGCGCTGGGGCGAGAGGGCGTGCCGAGGGATCGCCGAGAGGGCATCGGAGACGGGTCGAGAATCCAGTGGCTCGGCACCCAGAAGCGGTGCGCGTCGTCGTAGCCCTGCCAGTCCACCAGATACAGGGAACGAACGGTGTAGGCTGGCTCTCCTTCAACGAGCCGGGGTGGCGATGCGGCGGGCGATGGAACCAGGGACCTCTCAAAGACGGGTTTTACACGAGAGACGTGGAATGTGGGATGGACTCTCATGGAACCTGTGAGGCTCAAGCGTACGGCGGATGAACTGATCACCTTGAGTATGGGGAATTGCCCTTCAACGCCGACCCCCCTACACCCATCGCGGATCTCGCCAAAAATTCATTTACCAGGGATGACAATCTTCCGCGGATTTCCGTGTTTTTTTCCATCAGGATTATCATTTTCGTGAATCGTGTAGATCCGTTGAGATTTTTTTTTTTTATATGGGGGGAGCGGCTGGCAGCAGTATTGTGACAACAGCCGCCTTATTTTCGGCAGCATTTTGGCGCTACTTTCGTCACATCATTTGCCTACTCATTTGCCTAATTAGTAAAAGTTTTAGCCAGCATGGCAAAAGTTTTAGAGAAAAAAGACGAGCGTGCCTTCCTTTTTCCCGATAAAGAAAAATCCCGCTCCTGCGGGCGAAGAGGATGGTCGAATGATCCCAGCCGCCAGGGAGTCCCGGATGTGTTCCTCCATGGTCTTGCACTCCGGCAAGGGGAGGTACCAGGCAGCAAGTCGATGGCACAATCATAGGAGCGGTGAGGAGGAAGAGCAGTCGCCTTGGTCTTGCTAAACACGTCACCGAGCTCATGGTAGTGGACCAGAACACTGGAAAGATCTGGCCTGGGACTGGGTGAAGATGCTCCGGGCGCGCTGGTAGCTGCTCTCAGACACAAGCGGTGGCAGCGATCGCTCCACTGCCGCACAATTCCCACCTCCCAGTCCAGCACGGGGCTGTACTGGTGCAGCCAGGGGTGCCCCAGAATGAGCCGCTGCCCTGGGAGTGGCAAGAGAAAAAATTGGATAGTTTCGTGGTGGTTAACTGGAAATGCGTAAACTAACCGGCTCGGTGATTGAGGTTACCTTGCCTATCAACCGGCCATCGATGGAATGGGCAGGAATGGAAGGGCTCAGAGGCAGTTGTTTTATTCCCCATTGACGGGCCAGGCCCAGGTCCATGATGATGCTTTCTGCCCCGGAGTCGACCAAGGCCGCCACTTTTCTGTCATCCGCCGCGAACCGAAGGTGAGCCTGTAGCGTGAACGTGCTGTTCTTGGGAAAGTCAGTGCCGGTTGAGCACACGCGGATTCCTTTTAACAGGCACCGGATCGCACGATATCATTCCGTCCCGCAATACAGGCCCAGATCGAGGTGTCTACAGCATTCCTCCGCAGGAAGGCGGGTCCGGCCCAGCTCCATCGGCTCAGCTGGGGGGGTGATCGGTGGCTCCTGCCCTGACGAAGGGAAGTGGTTCTCGCGGCGGTCTCCGCTCACGCTCGCGCCGCCATGTCCCTATCCGCCGATCCACCCTGGCTGCGAGGTCCATCGCCTCCTCCAGGGTCTGGGGGGGATTGTATGGCACCAACCCGTCTTTCATGTAGTCTGCGAGCCCGTGGAGGAAGGTGCTTACCAGGGCTGGGGTGTTCCAACGGCTGCTGCCGGCCGACGTCTGGAATTTCAGGGCGTAATTGGCCACTGATCGAGTACCCTGGCGCAATGTCGCCAGCTCCTCGGCTGTGTCTTCAGCGGCGGAGCCCAGGTCGAACAGCCGAAGCAGCTCCTCTGCGAAGGCGTCGAATGAGTCACATGCCGGGGACCCTCTCTCATACTCGGCCAGGCCCAACAACCGTGCCTCGGCCGTTAAGTGGCTCAGAGTGAACCCCACCCTGGCTGGTTCCGACGCGAACATGATTATGCCGCATTATGTTCAGCCAGTTGAAGGCTGCCGTTGCCCCTCAATCTGCTGTTGTTGTCGCTGCAGTTGCCCCTCAATCTGCTGTTGTTGTCGCTGCAGTTGTTGTTGCTGTTGCTGATCCATTTCGATCAGGGTTCAGAGATCAGCCGACAGACTGCTGACAGCGGTCTCCGCTCACTCCAGCCGGGACAATGCTGTCTGATCGCTGCCTTGCTGCATGGCGTGGTCAGCTTGTACTGTGATGAACGGACAGTATAGCCAATCGGAGAGCGATCAGATTTTATTGTACAAGAGGAAGGGGGCGATGGAGGACTGGAGTGGACGAAGACATGACTTGGATGGTTGGGCGTGGGTCGCTGGGTTACGAACCAGGGGAAGGAGTACTCGACTGGCTTCTCATGAGCGAGAGCAGGCTGTCGACAGGGAACGACTGTAGACAATGACAGCTGCTGTAAAATCACAAGACTGAGTGAACAAGGACCGAGACACAAGGAATCAGGGGTCAAGCTTTCAGGTACCGAACGCGCACAAGGACAAGACAAGCTAGACATCGGGAGTTGCGCTGGTCGCGCTAATATAGCGCTCCTGATGAGCCAGCGCCAGGTGACAGTGATCACAGTGATGAGGGCGTGGCCGACCAGCCGGTGGCGCCCACTCGTGACAATATGATCATATTAGATTAGATTAGATTCAAATTTATTGTCAATGTACAGCACAAGTACAGTACAGCGAAAAGAACTTTGACTTTCAACCAGAAGTGCAAAAAGCAGTAAAGTGCAGAGTAAAAGAATACTGAGCAGTAGGTACAGTGCAATCAGGTAAATATGAGGTGAGTTATACTATGCGGGATAATATACCAGAGGGACGAGTGCGGATATGACTGGCTAAGTATTTATAATAAGGTGCAGTAGAACAAATATTTGCAGGTGGTACTAGAATGCTAATTATAAATATAGGGTTATAAATATATATAGTGTCAGTATAACCAGATATGAACAGATATGTACAAGCGGAGTAAGAGTGATGAATAAATATATAGATTATATAGAATTATATGCAGATATGGACAGTATATGCAGGTAATACAGGTGTTGTGGTGGGTGTTAGAAAAATGTATATATATGTTATCATGCATTCTCTAATCAATGCTTTACGGCAATATTACTGCAATACATGCTTGCTTACATTGGCTCCTGGTCCATTTAAGATGTGACTTCAAGGTTCTTCTACTAACCTATAAATCACTGCATGGTTTAGCGCCTTCATATCTCGTCGACCTAGTCGTTTCTTATGTCCCGTCTCGTAACCGTTCGCAAAACACTAGTCTTTTAGTTACACCGAGGGCCAAGAAAATGTCTGCAGGTTCTAGACCATTCTCTATTCCGGCTCCAGAGCTTTGGAATGCCCTACCAATGGATATTAGAACTACTACCTCAGTAGAAACATTTAAGACACGTTTAAAGACACATTTCTATGAGATGGCCTTTAACTAACTTGTAATGACCGATTCGGGTCAGGCAGGACGCAGCTGACAACTCAGCAAAAAGAGACATCTGCCGAGACAATTCCGAGAAACAACATCACAGAGATCGCTTAAATTCTTTTGCCTATATTGCCATATAAGTATGTAACACCTTGTGATTTTGTGTTTGCAGCGACTCATCCGCAAACTCGACGAGCTGGGCCTCAGTACCTCCCTCTGTAACTGGATACTGGACTTCCTCTGTCAGAGGCCTCAGGTGGTGCGTGTTGGCGACAAAATCTCCGCCAGCATCACGCTGAGCACGGGGGCCCCCCAGGGCTGCGTGCTCAGTCCATTGCTCTTCACCCTGCTGACGCATGACTGCACTGCGACCTACAGCGACAACCGCATAGTGAAGTTTGCTGACGACACGACTCTGGTGGGTCTCATCACGAATGGCGACGAGACTCGGTACAGGTCGGAAGTTGACCTTCTGACCACGTGGTGCAGGGACAACAACCTCCTGCTGAACGTCAATAAGACCAAGGAAATCATTGTTGACTTCCGGAAGGGTCACACAACACACCTGCTGCTGATCATTGACGGTGCTGTGGTGGAGAGGGTGAGCTGCCTCAAGTTCCTGGGGGTGCACATCAGTGAGGACCTCTCCTGGTCCGCAAACACCTCGTCACTGGCAAAGAAAGCTCAGCGGCGCCTGTACTTCCTGCGGAAGCTCAGGCGTGCATGTGCTCCTCAGGCAGTCCTGTCTACATTCTACCGTGGCACTATTGAGAGCGTCCTCACCAGTTGCATCGCTGTCTGGGGTGGTAACTGCACTGAACAGAACTTGAAGGCCCTGCAGCGCATAGTGAATACGGCTGGTAAGATTATTGGTGCTTCGCTCCCCTCCCTGAAGGACATTTACACCTCCCATCTCGCCCGCAAGGCAACCTCGATTGCCAGAGATGTGAGTCACCCGGCTCACTCTTTGTTTGACCTTCTGCCCTCTGGGAAGAGGTACAGGAGCCTGCGCTCCCGCACCACCAGACTCGCCAACAGCTTCTTTCTCCAGGCTGTTAGGGCCCTGAACTCGCTACCCCGTTCTGCATAGCGTGCGGCACTGTTGCGCTATTTTCGGGAATGTCTGCTGTACGCGCACTTGCTCCTTTTTTTTCTGCTCCTCTTATTTATTTATTTATTGTTGTGTTATTTATTCATTATTTATTCAGCACACTTTTGTTATACTTGTTTACTTGTTTGTCTGTTGTGAGCCATGTCTTGTCACCGTGGGATAGGGGGGAACGAAATTTCGGTTTCTTTGTGTGTCTTTGGCATGTGGAGAAATTGACAATAAAGCTGACTTTGACTTTGACTTTGACTTTGATTTTTGCTTACGAGGCAAAGCACACATGCTTTCCCCCTCCCTTCGGGGCTTGTGTCTCACATTGTTGGTAGGACAAATCCTAATAAAAAGAGCAGGAGTGCATACAGATATTTAGTGTAGTGAGATTTTTGTAAGCTATCTGTACTGCACTCCTCGCGAGCATAGAATTAATATTCTGTCTCACTTGTGATTTTGTCTGCTGATACTTTTCTCTTAACAGTTATTCAGTCAGCGAAATAAACCTGACAGTGGGGTTATTGTGCTGCAGGGTTCAGAATGATAAGAGTTCAGGGGGATGACAGGGGTGTTGTGCTGCGGTGTTCAGGGCAATGACGGCAGAGGGGAAAAAGGTTTTCCTCAGTCTACTCGTCTTGACCCGAAGAGTCCGGTATCGCTTCCTAGAACGAAGAAGAGTAATTAGTCTGTGGTTGGGATGACTGGAGTCTTTGATGATGTTGCTTGCCTTCTTCAGGCACCGTTTTTGGTAAATCGACTCGATGGTAGGAAGTGATGTGCCGATGATGCGTTGGGCCATCTTCACCATGCTCTGCAGTGACTTCTGGTCCGCGGCTGTGCAGTTGCCATACCAGACCGTGATGCCGTTGGTGAGGATACTCTCGATGGTACACCAGTAGAAGTTCACCAGGATTCGAGGAGCTAGATGGGCTTTCCTCAGTCTCCTCAAGAAGAAGAGACGCTCTTGACGCTTGATGGATTTAATTTTGTCGTCTATATTACGTTATCTCATAGACCTAATATAGGTGTCTAATAGGGATGGGAATCTTCACTATCAAAGCGACACAGTATACATCTCGATACACTGCCAATGATTCAATGCATTCACGATTCATGGAATTGCCAATGATAAGATGCGATACGATTCTCTCATCTCCTGCGATACGGTGCGATACAGTACGATTTAATTTTAAAACAATGCAATCCGGGCGGCTCGGTGGCGCGCTGGGTAGCACGTCCACCTCACAGTTAGGAGGGTGCGGGTTCGATTCCACCTCCGGCCCTCCCTGTGTGGAGTTTGCATGTTCTCCCCGGGCCCGCGTGGGTTTTCTCTGGGCACTCCGGTTTCCTCCCACATTCCAAAAACATGCTTGGTAGGCCGAATGAAGACTCCAAATTGTCCCTAGGTGTGAGTGTGAGTGCGATTGGTTGTCTGTCTCTGTGTGCCCTGCGATTGGCTGGCAACCAGTTCAGGGTGTCCCCCGCCTACCGCCCGATGACGGCTGGGATAGGCTCCAGCACGCCCGCGACCCCCGTGGGGACTAAGCGGTTCAGAAAATGTATGGATGGATGGACAATGCAATCCAGTGCGATACGATACGATGCAATGCAGAAGAAAAATACACCATTGAATACATAGTTCAAGTTTTGGCACTTGAAGCATTAAAGCTGGCTGTGCTTTTTTATTTTGAAACACAGGAAGTACAACATAGAGAGTGACTAATTGCAGGTCTCTGGAACGTTAGGGTATAAGTATAACCTTTAATAAAAATTAAGATTCCTCTTAAGTGCATGTTGTAGAGCAATTTAGGGCCTACACCAGGTGTCTCAGACTCGCGGCACAATTTCAGGAGAAGTGGGAGACGGAATATTTTTTTGTTGAGCACAGGGGCATCCCAACGTGTCTAATATGCATGGATAAAGTTGCGGTGCACAAGGAGTATAACATCAGACGTCATTACTCAACTAAACATGCTGAGGAGTATGGAAAATACCTGGGAGATGAGCGAGAGGACCGGGTCACCAAACTTAAAACATGTCTACTGAGGCAACAAGATTTTTTCAAAAAAGCAAGCAAAGAGAGTGAAGCGGCTATCAAAGCTTGCTAGTACGTGGTGAGTGAGATGATTGCTAAAGCAGGGAAGCCATTCAAAGACGGCAAGTTCATCAAACAGTGCATGTTACAGGCTGCAAGTATAGTCTGCCCGGAAAAAAAGGCTCATTTTAGTAACATCAGCATTTCAGCCAACACAGTGGCAGAGCGCATTTCTGACATGTCAGGCAACATTTATGATCAACTGCGTGAGAAAGCTAAACATTTCCATTCATACTCACTTGCTCTTGATGAGAGCACAGACGTCACTGACACGGCGCAGCTTGCAATATATGTCCGTGGCATTGATAACAATTTTGAAGTTACGAAGGAGTTGCTCTCAGTGATTGCAATGCATGGCCAGACCACTGCCCAGGAGATATTCCGCCAGCTGTGTGATTCCATTGAGGATGCCGGCTTACAATGGAAGCGTTTGGCTGGAATAACTACCAACAGAGCGCCGTCAATGACAGGGAGGAAAAACGGACTTGTGGCGCTTGTTCAAAGGAAACTGGAAGAGGAGGGTGTGGAAGATGTCATTGCTCTGCTCTGCATTATCCATCAGCAGGCCCTTGGCAGCAAGATCATGAGGTTTGACAATGTGATGTCTGACGTTGTGAAAATCATCAACCATATCCGATCAGGGCTTTAAAGCATCAACAATTCCGCGACTTTTTGGCGGAAATAGAGTCAGAATACGAGGACGTGCTCTACTTCACCGAGGTACGTTGGCTCAGCAGGGGGAAGGTCTTGAAGAGGTTTTTTGAGTTAAGAGCAGAAGTGAAAGCCTTCATGGAGAAGGATGGGATGACAGTTCCTGTGCTAAATGATCCTAAATGTCTAATGGACTTAGCTTTTCTCGTTGACGTCACACAGGAGCTGAATGTACTGAACAAGAAGTTACAAGGTCAGGACCAGCTTGTCAGTGCTGCATATGCCAATGTCAAGTCAAAGTCAAAGTCAAAGTCAGCTTTATTGTCAATTTCTCCACATGCCAAAGACACACAAAGAAACCGAAATTTCGTTCCCCCCTATCCCACGGTGACAAGACATGGCTCACAACAGACAAACAAGTAAACAAGTATAACAAAAGCGTGCTGAATAAATAATGAATAAATAACACAACAATAAATAAATAAATAAGAGGAGCAGAAAAAAAAGGAGCAAGTGCGCGTACAGCAGACATTCCCGAAAATAGCGCAACAGTGCCGCACGCTACGCAGAAGGGGGTAGCGAGTTCAGGGCCCTAACAGCCTGGAGAAAGAAGCTGTTGGCGAGTCTGGTGGTGCGGGAGCGCAGGCTCCTGTACCTCTTCCCGGAGGGCAGAAGGTCAAACAAAGAGTGAGCCGGGTGACTCGCATCTCTGGCAATCGAGGTTGCCTTGCGGGCGAGATGGGAGGTGTAAATGTCCTTCAGGGAGGGGAGCGAAGCACCAATAATCTTACCAGCCGTATTCACTATGCGCTGCAGGGCCTTCAAGTTCTGTTCAGTGCAGTTACCACCCCAGACAGCGATGCAACTGGTGAGGACGCTCTCAATGGTGCCATGGTAGAATGTAGACAGGACTGCCTGAGGAGCACATGCACGCCTGAGCTTCCGCAGGAAGTACAGGCGGCGCTGAGCTTTCTTTGCCAGTGACGAGGTGTTTGCGGACCAGGAGAGGTCCTCACTGATGTGCACCCCCAGGAACTTGGTGCAGCTCACCCTCTCCACCACAGCACCGTCGATGATCAGCGGCAGGTGTGTTGTGTGACCCTTCCGGAAGTCAACAATGATCTCCTTGGTCTTATTGACGTTCAGCAGGAGGTTGTTGTCCCTGCACCACGTGGTCAGAAGGTCAACTTCCGACCTGTACCGAGTCTCGTCGCCCTTCGTGATGAGACCCACCAGAGTCGTGTCGTCAGCAAACTTCACTATGTGGTTGTCGCTGTAGGTCGCAGTGCAGTCATGCGTCAGCAGGGTGAAGAGCAATGGACTGAGCACGCAGCCCTGGGGGGCCCCCGTGCTCAGCGTGATGCTGGCGGAGATTTTGTCGCCAACACGCACCACCTGAGGCCTCTGACAGAGGAAGTCCAGTAGCCAGTTGTAGAGGGAGGAACTGAAGCCCAGCTCGTCGAGTTTGCAGATGAGTCGCTGCGGCACAATGGTGTTGAAGGCAGAGCTGAAGTCCACAAACAGCAACCTCACATATGAGTCCTTTCTCTCCAGGTGGGTGAGGGCCGAGTGGAGGGCAGAGCAGATGGCATCCTCAGAGGACCACTTGGCACGGTACGCAAACTGGAAAGGGTCAATGGTGGGGGGTAGAACGGACTTGATGTGCTCCATGACCAGCCGCTCATGATGATGGGCGTCAGTGCCACAGGGCGGTAGTCATTGAAGCAGGACGGTGCAGGTTTCTTCGGCACAGGAACGATGGTGGCAGCCTTGAAACACGAGGGGACGATGGCCTGCTGCAGGGAAACGTTAAAGATGTCCGTGAAGACACCCGACAGCTCCCCAGCGCAGTCCTTCAGCGCTCGACCCGGGGTGTTGTCAGGGCCCGCCGCCTTACGGGTGTCAATAGCGGCAAGCGCCCTCCTCACACCGTCGGCAGAGAGGCGCAGGGGCTGCTCGTGTGGGGGGGGGGAGTGGTCTTCAGCGGGCAAGTGCTGTTCTGGGCGTCGAAGCGAGCAAAGAAGCGGTTCAGATCGTTCAGCAGACGGACGTCGCCCTCACAGCTCCTCGGCGCGGGCTTGTAGTCCGTGATGGTCTGAATGCCCCGCCAAAGGCTACGTGCGTCCTTGCTGTCCTTGAAGTGGGTGGAGACCTTGCACGAGAACGCCTTCTTAGCTTCTTTGATGCCTCGGGACAGGTCGGCCCTCGCTGTCCTCAAGCCAGCCTCATCCCCCGCTCTGAAAGCCTTGTCCCTGGCCCTCAACAGTCTGAGGACAGCCCCCGTCAGCCACGGCTTCCAGTTCGCGTGAGTGACGACGGATTTCGAGCAAGTCACATCATCGATGCACTTCGTGATGTAAGAGGTAACAGAGTCAGTATACTCCGCTATGTCCGTCCAATCGTTGTAGGTGGCTGCCTGCTTAAACAAGTCCCAGTCAGTGGTGTCGAAGCAGTCACGAAGTGCATCGGAGGCACCCTCAGGCCACACTCGAACCTGCCTCCGAACCGGCCTGGATGCCTTTACCAATTGTCTGTATGCGGGCAAAAGCAAAACGGTGAGATGGTCAGAAAGCCCCAGATGGGGGAGGGGGGTGGCTTTGAAAGCTCCCTTTTGCGCCGAGTAGACTAGGTCCAGGAAGCTGTCTCCACGTGTCGGAAAAGGAACATGCTGGTGAAGCCTCGGGAAAACAGACTTCAGGTTGGCATGATTGAAGTCTCCAGCGAAGATGGTGAAACCGTCAGGGTGCGCTTTTTGCTGTTCACTGACAGCCTGGTACAGTTCACCAAGCGCCGCGATCCTGTCTCCTTCGATGTTGTAAGGCGGGATGTATACCGCGACTAGCAGAATCGCGGTAAATTCCCTCGGCAGATAAAAAGGACGGCACTTAATGGTCACAAACTCCACAAGCGGCGAGCAGTGCTTACATACCACCACAGAGTCCCGGCACCATTCTTCTTGGATGTAGACGCATATTCCACCTCCTCGCGACTTTCCCCCTCGTACAATGGCACGGTCCGCCCGATAGCACGTTAGCCGCTCCAGATGCACTGCAGAGTCCGGAATGTTGTCACTCAACCAGGTCTCGATGAACACGAGCACACAGCAGTTCCGCACCGTCCGGTTCGTAGACCTCAGCAGGCGAACGTAATCCATTTTGTTGTCCAGCAATCGAACATTCGCCAGAAGAATGGAGGGCACCGCCGGTCGCGCTGGGTTGGCCGCCAGCCTGGCCCGGACGCCTCCGCGCTTGCCTCTCTTCTGCCTCCTCACACACCGTTTCCGACGGCTCCCAACCGGGGGAGGAATAGCGGGTGAGGTCGGCGACGTTTTAGGACGTAGCAGTCCGAGCGCCTTTAATGTCGACACTTCAAAGTCCAGAACGCCGCAAAACCCACTTCTGCCGATGTCAAGCAGAACCTGCCTGCTGTACTTGTAGCACGGACGAGACGAACACACAAGACTGTCGGACGAACACTCATTAGACGAACAAATCACCGTACTGACGGGACAGAGAGTGGCCGCTGCGTGTGCACGCGCCGCCATCCTGGAATGTCAGAGCATTCTCCAAAAAACTTGTGTTATGGAAAGCCCAGCTTTTCCAGACAAACCTCTGCCATTTCCCAGCATGCAAGGCACTCATGGATTCAGGCACAACATTCAGTGGTTAGAAGTATGCTGATACCATTGGAAAGCTACAGGAAGAATTTGATCAGAGGTTTGCAGACTTCAAGACACACAGAGCCACTTTTCAGATTTTTGCTGACCCCTTCTCCTTTGATGTGGAGGATGCCCCCCCTGTCCTGCAGGTGGAGCTAATTGACCTGCAGTGCAATACTGACCTCAAAGCCAAGTTCAGGGAGGTGAGTGGAAAAACAGTGGAGCTTGGACAATTTTTCAGAAAACTGCCCCCCACCTTCCCTGAGCTTTCCAGGATGTTCAAGCGCACCATGTGCCTTTTTGGCAGCACCTATCTGTGTGAAAAGCTCTTCTCCACAATGAACTTCAATAAATCAAAGTTCAGGTCCAGACTTAAAGATGAGCACCTTAAAGCCATACTTAGGGTCTCAGTTGCCTCCTCCCTCAAGCCAAATGTGGGTCAGCTGTGTGAGAGGAAGCGCTGCCAAGTCTCTGGCAGCAAGGATTAGGAGGAAGTAAATGAAGCCTATGTTCTGAAGAACTGTTCATGTTCTGCATGTTCTGCATGTTCTGACTTGTTAAGATTGAGAAAATTGGTTCAGTTGACCTTTTTTTTTTTTTAATACTTGAAGCCTCTTTTTGTGGAATACTTGATGTGGCCCAGCCTCACTCAGACTCTACCTCCAGCGGCCCATAGGTAAATTGAGTTTGAGACCCCTGCCATAAAGGCCCTGATGACATTTGTATCTTAAATGTATGCAGCAGCCTCCTACAGAAAAACTCGAGCAAAACTGGCATCTAACACCGGAGACTCTGTGGGGTTTTAAAAAAATATATGAGGTCGATGAGCTATCTTTCTTCATGAGAAACGAAGGGGGCTTTGGACCAGCCAACGGCTGTGAGACAGGTTCATTGAACTCAAATGACTGGGGTATTCTGAATCAACTCCTACCCGAGGTTTTGACTGAATTTCTTGATGAATACGGATTACAAGTTGAGGTAAACATAACTTGGGTTTCAAGGATTTCAGCGAGTGAGAGATGTTTTTTCCGGCTTAAAGTTTCTCCTCAAACTGTTGCTGGACCAGAAGACGGTGAGATAATGGATCTACTGTATCTGACGCTAGAAGCAGAGCTGTGGACTCAGTCGGATTTTTGCACCGAGTCCGAGTACGAGTCCGGCCTCTTGACCACCGAGTCCGAGTCCGGCTGTCCATTTTTTCTGTTAATTCATGTGACTGCTTAGTCTTTATTCAAGGCTAATTTAGATCAAAATCTACCAGAACGAACGCAACTGCTTTCACATTGGCTGGTTCGGCTTATATAGGATCCCTTGCTGAGAGTGCGGACGTAAAAGTGAGGTGACGTTCCAATCGGACGTCGGATTGATAACATTTTCCCAGCTCTACCGGAGTTGTGCAAGTTCATAACGTAGATCACTCATGGCGTAGTCATAAATGTACGGTTGACAATTTAACCGATAGAAGTGGATACATTGGAACATAACCTACACTCTAATATATTATATGATATGGTATTAAATGCGTGGCTTTACAAAAATAGTAATTGAAGCCCACCCTTAGCCCTGAGTGCCATTGGCATGAGGCAAAACGCTTGAAAACACACTCTCGCCCAATTAAATAACCATTCTGAAACACAGGACATGTAAGATAATATTTTTAATCATTAATTACACCATTATAGCTCAGACATTTATATAAACACAAATAATTAGTGACGACCCCACAACTATCGAAACACATCAATGATATAAGCTGGGTGACATAATCGTCCTTGACATTGGTACATAATGTAAACATTAGCCTAAGTGCATCTCAACGTGGCCGCATTGATCGTAAGCAGGGATGTGGACAGTATTCCTACGCGCATTCTCAGCAGCATCCATCCATCCATCCATCCATCCATTTTCTGAACCGCTTAGTCCCCACGGGGGTCGCGGGCGTGCTGGAGCCTATCCCAGCCGTCATCGGGCAGTAGGCGGGGGACACCCTGAACCGGTTGCCAGCCAATCGCAGGGCACACAGAGACAAACGACCATTCGCACTCGCACTCACACCTAGGGACAATTTGGAGTGATCAATCGGCCTACCAAGCATGTTTTTGGGATGTGGGAGGAAACCGGAGTGCCCGGAGAAAACCCACGCGGGCTCGGGGAGAACATGCAAACTCCGCACAGGGAGGGCCGGAGGTGGAATCGAACCCGCACCCTCCTAACTGTGAGGCGGACGTGCTACCCAGTGCGCCACCGAGCCGCCTCTCAGCAGCATGATGAAAATAAAATTGAACGTATTTTTTTTATTGTCGGACTTGGTGGACTCGGTCAAAATCAGCACCGAGTCCGAGTCCGGCAAAAATGACAGAGTCCGACCGAGTCCGAGTCCCCGAGTCCGAGTTCACAGCCCTGGCTAGAAGTGTTTAATAGCGAATGTGGAGTTTTTCAAACATTAGTGAATGTACCGCTTTCAGAATGGTATAAACGGATGCAAGCATTTGGTGACAGTATTACGGGACTCTTTCTATCTAGCCGTGACTGGACGAACATCATCGGAGTGAAACGGAAATTGGCTTTAGACGATTAAAAATAACTTGAAACTCCTCAACCCCTGCCCTCATCACACCTCTTCAGGATGACCGTCCCTAGCCCTCCTCCTTTACCTAGTGTCACAGAAAGGTGGGGTTGTAGTCATTAGCATACCTGTCTAAACTGTATAAGAGTGGCCTTTCGGACCCAACCTTCACGACCCAACTCCCCCAAGAGAGAGACATCGCGCTGCACATCAGAGAAGGAGGAAGAAGAAGAAGAAGATGGCTCAGAAGAGACCCACCAGACGACTTTTACCAAGTTTTCCACCTGTGGAGAACAGTCCGGGAGAAAAGCTTTCCAGAGGTGTGCAAACTGTACAATTACACTCTGGTCGACCCCTGACAACTCTGGAGCAGAGCCAGACCTGGGCGACACAGCCTTCATTGCATCCCCGAGATCTAACTCACCGGCAGAGGGGTCGAGATCCGCCTTGTAATCGGCTGCAACGGGGCCACCACCAGCAGCGGCGGCTGCAACGGGGTCACCACCAGCGGGTTTTGACGCCATCTTGCCGACGCCTACAGCCGGACCGAGCGTCATGATGTCACCGATAGCTGAGGGGGTGAGCGCCATCTTGTCACTGGGGCTACCGCCACCATCGCTAGAGTCAACGGTGTACTTCGACGCTAGCCAATTCAAGCGTCTCTTCAAAGATTCGTCATCAACCTTTGAGGTATTTGAGAGTCCTGCAACCCTTCCTGTGAGCCCAGGGTATGGCGGCGAGAGTTGCTTAGCATCCGGGGTGGAGCAGCATGGACTTTGGTCCTCGTCTACCGCCATCGGGCTGTTTGACTGCGTATGCGCGCCATACCCGGAAGTTGGTATGGACTTTCCACTATTAACGCTCACACGCTCAGTCCAGAGCCAGAGGTCATGATAACTGGTGTCTGTGATTTTGTGGGTTACGCAGATCTCATTGTCGACCAATCCACAATGATCGGGAACCACAACACTGCGCATCTCCTCAATGCCAGCCCTGCAATGGCGGAGGGGGGGGATCTCATGTTGGCAGATGTTAGGGTTTTCCAGGTTATCTTGATCCTATGATTATGTTGGAATGTAACCTGTAATAATTAAACTCGCCTGTCCTGTCTTAACAAAAGTAGTAGAACAAAGTGCTAAGATCTTTTGAACTGATTGACCAGCTGCAGAGGAAGCAATCAAAGTTGTTCTGTTTCCCACAACATCGTAAAACACCCCCTGCTCTGATCTTACCAGAGGCCGGGGGTTCACCAAACCTGTCCACTCTCACCCCCACTCTGTTCCTCCTAATAAATATGCCCTTGCAGGAAGGAGACTTTTCAGACTTCATTCGATAATCGCTGTTCAGACAGCGACAAATGGACTCTCCACCTGCAGGTGTCTAAAAGAACTTGCTTGTCTCCTGTTTGGTTCTTGCAAAATAAGTTGGAGTGAGCAAATCTCTAACAGCAGATGACACTATCGTCGAAGGCTACCCGAATCTCGTCGTCGACCATCCCACAACGACCGTGGGGGACAACATTCCATTGCAGGAGTTCCCGCTGATTGATATGGACTTCGAACCAATATTACCGCTGACGTCAATGCCTGTGAGAGTCGACGCTGATCAAGATGAATACGCTATGAAGCGCTGTTATCATGGTTAATTGTCGAAGATTACATACGTGTTAAACTAATGGTCGTTCATCTTTTGTACGATACATTAATTAAACATACAAAAATGACATGTGGCGGGTGTGCCCTTGACGACCTTAGCCAGATGCGTCACACATGCCTGTATATCGAGGACCGCTGCTTTTATTTGTATGCTAATTATGAAGCACACGTTATCGACCATGCTTTTCTATTTTAAGACATCCGCCTCTCTTAAAAACATCTGCAACACGGCTGGGGCCATTTTGAATGAGCTTGCCTATGAGAGTAAGATCTTCGATAGGCTCCAGGCTATCAAAAAAGAATTTTGTGTCATTGTGGTGTTGAACACAACTGAAATCGAACTCTTATTTGGAACTTTTGGAAAAAAGAAGGGGAAATATTGTGAGAAAAATGACTGTAAGATACTACTACAGATTGCACAATTGGACTGATATTTTGGAGAGAGTCATCTCACAAAATAGTGTCAGTGATGTTTCTGTGGAGAAAATACTTTCAATAATGTCAAAAGTTTGATCGTTGTCAGAATCACTATTTCAAACTCCATGGGATATTTTAGTCGTGCACTCTGTCATGTCAAATCTAGGGGGACTGTCTAAAAAAATGAACATTATTCTCAATGTATGGGCCCAAATTGGTGTCGGGCAATCGGCGACTGTTCTAACATTGACTGTATTAAGTACCATTTGCATAATAATCTGCCAGTCAATATAACTAAAGAGATTTAAAACCCTAATTGAGTCTAAAGTAGCACCGTCTGTGTTATATTCACTGATGCCATTTGTTAAGTCTTAAGAGCTGTAGAAAAACATTATTTTTCTAACCAAGTTGAATTTCTTTTTACCATGTTTTTTTTATTTTACTGTTGTGTTTTATACAGATTTTTCTACTCATTAGTGTTTTTACTTGTTTTAAGGACTAGTTGAATTTTCTTTTTCTTAATAAGGTGTATCATGTTTTTTCTACTCATTAGTAGTGTTTTTAAGAACTAGCTGAATTTTCTTTTTTTTAATAAAGTGTATCATGTTTTTTGTAAACTAATGTGACCAACGACGTGATTGTTTTTCTATGTTCATTCGATTAAAAAAAACCCCACAAAACTCTCATACCTGTCTGCTTCATTAACCGCTCCACACTCCGATATGCATCACATCACATCTAACAATGGGTGGGAAGAGATGTCTTGAGAAGCTCTATTATAATGCTAAAAGTCCAGCGAGTTTTGGGGGAGAGGCGCGTTTACACAGAGCAGCGGCTGTTAGCTGTAAAAACACTAATATTAAAAAAGTGAAGGAGTTTCTGTCAGAACAAGATGCTTGTAGTTTACACAAATCAGCCGGAATAATTTTTCCTGGAAATAAAGTTTTTGTTCGAGGTCCTATGAGACAATTTCAAGCAGATTTATGTGATATGCAATCATTAGCACGGTACAATGACGGTTTTAAATATCGTTTGACCGTGATTGATATTTTCACAAAACGTGCATATGCACGAGTTTTGAAAGCTAAAACAGGTGTGCAGGTTACCAAGGCATTTGAAGATGTCTTATCAGATAGCGGTACTCCATTACGGCTCCAGACAGATAAGGGGAAAGAATTTTTTAACAAACATTTCCAGAAATTATTGAGACAGCACAATATGTCCTCAGACTGCTGAGGGCCAGGGACAAGGCTTTCAGAGCGGGGGATGAGGCTGGCTTGAGGACAGCGAGAGCTGACCTGTCCCGGGGCATCAAAGAAGCAAAAAAGGCGTTCTCGTGCAAGGTCTCCACACACTTCAAGGACAGCAAGGACGCACGGAGCCTTTGGCAGGGCATTCAGACCATCACGGACTACAAGCCCACGCCGAGGAGCTGTGAGGGCGACGTCCGTCTGCTAAACGATCTTAACCGCTTCTTTGCTCGCTTCGACGCCCAGAACAGCACTTGCCCGCTGAAGACCACTCCCCCCCCACACGAGCAGCCCCTGCGCCTCTCTGCCGACGAAGTGAGGAGGGCGCTTGCCGCTATTGACACCCGTAAGGCGGCGGGCCCTGACAACATCCCGGGTAGATCGCTATAGGACTGCGCTGGGGAGGTGTCGGGTGTCTTCACGGACATCTTTAACGTTTCCCTGCAGCAGGCCATCGTCCCCTCCTGTTTCAAGACTGCCACCATCGTTCCTGTGCCGAAGAAACCTGCACCGTCCTGCTTCAATGACTACCGCCCCGTGGCACTGACGCCCATCATCATGAAGTGCTTTGAGCGGCTTGTCGTGGAGCACATCAAATCCGTTCTCCGCCCCACCATTGACCCTTTCCAGTTTGCGTACCGTGCCAAACGGTCCTCTGAGGATGCCATCTGCTCTGCCCTCCACTCGGCCCTCACCCACCTGGAGAGAAAGGACTCATGTGTGAGATTGCTGTTTGTGGACTTCAGCTCTGCCTTCAACACCATTGTGCCGCAGCGACTCATCTGCAAACTCGACGAGCTGGGCTTCAGTTCCTCCCTCTACAACTGGCTACTGGACTTCCTCTGTCAGAGGCCTCAGGTGGTGCGTGTTGGCGACAAAATCTCCGCCAGCATCACGCTGAGCCCGGGGGCCCCCCAGGGCTGAGTGCTCAGTCCATTGCTCTTCACCCTGCTGACGCATGACTGCACTGCGACCTACAGCGACAACCGCTTAGTGAAGTTTGCTGACGACACGACTCTGGTGGGTCTCATCACGAAGGGCGACGAGACTCGGTACAGGTCGGAAGTTGACCTTCTGACCACGTGGTGCAGGGACAACAACCTCCTGCTGAACGTAAACATGACCAAGGAAATCGTTGTTGACTTCCGGGTCACACAAAACACCTGCCGCTGATCATCGACGGTGCTGTGGTGGAGAGGGTGAGCTGCACCAAGTTCCTGGGGGTGCACATCAGTGAGGACCTGTCCTGGTCCGCAAACACCTCGTCACTGGCAAAAAAAGCTCCTCAGGCAGTCCTGTCTACATTCTACGGTGGCACCATTGAGAGCGTCCTCACCAGTTGCATCGCTGTCTGGGGTGGTAGCTGCACTGAACAGAACATGAAGGCCCTGCAGCGCATAGTGAATACGGCTGGTAAGGTTATTGGTGCTTCGCTCCCCTCCCTGAAGGACATTTACACCTCCCATCTCGCCCGCAAGGCAACCACGATTGCGAGTGATGTGAGTCAGCCAGCTCACTCTTTGTTTGACCTTCTGCCCTCTGGGAAGAGGTACAGGAGCCTGCGCTCCCGCACCACCAGACTCGCCAACAGCTTCTTTCTACCCCCTTCTGCGTAGCGTGTGGCACTGTGGCGCTATTTTCTGGAATGTCTGCTGTACGCTCACTTGCTCCTTTTTGCTCCTCTTATTTATTTGTTGTGTTATTTATTCATTATTTATTCAGCACGCTGTTATTTACTTGTTTACTTGATTGTCTATTGTGGGCCATGTCTTGTCACCGTGGGATAGCGGGGAACGAAATTTCAGTTTCTTTGTGTGTCTTTGGAATGTGGAGAAATTGACAATAAAGCTGACCTTGACTTTGACTTTGACTTTGACATCGGACATTTTTCAACGTCTTCTGATACAAAGGCGCAGACTGTTGAGCGATTCAACAAAACATTGAAGTCACGCATGTGGAGGTATTTTACAGCTAAGAAGACACATCGATACGTCGACGTAATTCAGGATTTAATCGCCGGCTATGATGACAGTTTTCATACTAGTATAAAAATGACGCCAAATGCTGTAACCGAGGATAATGAAGATATTGTTTTCACCAACCTGTATGCAGGCAATCCTTTCCGCCGGGGAAAAAAGTTTAGTTTCGCTCCAGGTAAAACTGTGAGAATTTCCAAATAAAGAGGAGTTTTTGAGAAAGGATTTTTGCAAAGCTATACTGATGAGGTATTCAGAATAACACAATGTCTTCACTGTGTTCCACCCGTCTACAAAATATCGGACTTGGACGGTGTGCGTATAGAAGGGAAGAGAAATAGAGAATGTATAAACCTTTGATGTCTATTGTATGCAAATGTATATGCTAATGAGTTAGGCGCCAAGATGGCGGCCGCCAAGATGGCGGATGGTGCCCGCCAGACTGGCGCCATTTTGGTTTGCTGGCGCCATTTTCGATGGGGACATGTATGGGCATGTATGGGGCCTGTATGATAGCAGCCGGATGTTGGTGTATCTAATTTGACATTCAACGGATGTTGGTGTATCTAATTTGACATTCAATAGTTAGTGGGGTCCGTTCAATAGTTTGAGTTTACGTTTTACTACTCCGTGTTGCTTCCGTTGTTTTGTAAAAAAGAAATATAATGGGTAATTCTAACCTCTCGTCAGCAGAGTCAGATTTTCTAACAAACATTGATGAAATAGATTTGCAACCATTTTTGTGAAAAAAACAAAGAAGTGATACATCTGAGCTAGATTTGCTATCAACCAATGCGTCTAGGGGTCAAGGGGGGAGTTTTGTTGAAAAAAAGGCATCTGAAGGAGATAGGCAAGGTGTTGCTGCACCTAATTTGACATACAATAGCTTGTGGGGCCTTCGATAGTTAAGTCAGGAGAGTCAACATTTATTGGCTCCGAGTTGTCTGTGTAACTTTGTTGAAAAAGGCATCTGAAGGAGAAAGGCAAGGTGTTGGTACACCTAATTTAACATACGATAGTTTGAGCTGAGGTCGAGTCATTAAAGCGCCGTCACAATCATTAGCTATAGCAGAGGGTTCTTGCGGCACGTGACCCCATAGGTGTGGTCTTTTCGCCGGCAATTCTAAAGTTAGTTTGGGACGGATGACCAGCGATCATTTTGAGAAGACAAGCCAGCGCATGAGCTCTGATCAGCGGAGTCGGAGTGCGTCAAAAATTGTTTCGAGATGGTTAAAGGTAAGTCATGTTACCATTTTATGGGCATAATAATAATAATAATAATAATAATAATAATAATAATAATAATAATAATGCATTAGGTTTATTATAATACACTAGAGTTATTTGTAAAACATAATGTAATGTTTATGTCATGTAGATGTCATCATATTTGCCGATGTCCACACACCCTTTGACGACGACTTTAGTAGAGTTTATCTAACACAATCAGACTACAGTGAGTCAGCCGTTCATCTATGGTAGTTAACATAAATGCTATTAGTTTGTGATTTATTTTATGTATGTAACAGATTTCCTAGCCGCAGCCACTAGAAAAAACGAGCCGCCGACACAAGCTGATTTCGAAACACAGACTCCAGTGGATGTCTCTGGACGTCATTTTAAAGTACCAGAGACGGCAGAGCCAATCGCATCAGAGCCAGCGAAACCAATCGCATTAGAGTCACGTGCTACCATTGAGACCAATCAACTCACGCCCCACGCCAACCGACAGGAAGTTGTCACGAGCATAGAGGTGGAACTGGAAGCACCCACGGACACAGAATTGGCGGATGCTTTATCCGCATACGAAGGTGTGAATCAACCCCACGAGTCGACAAACAAAGTTAGAGGTATTCCTTCTATTTTTTTCTCTTTCTATAGTATCATTTGACTAGCTATTTTTGGTATTATAACGGTTTAACTGCTTTTTATTATCTACTTCCAGTTAAGCGTCGTGACACAGGGCGAGGGGGTCAAAGAGGAAGGAGGAGGAGGAGGGCTGCAGCCATCTACAACACGAGCCATCCAACCACCAGGGTGCCTGAACCGGCACGCGAGAGTCATCACCACAAGAATAGAATGTGTCCTGTAAAGTGCAGTGATAATTGTATATACAAAAGTCGGTTACAAGAATGTTTCAAGGTAATACGTATTCTGACAAATTTGGCTGAATCAAAATAGGTCTGTTTTTTTTACTCCTCTGTGTTGTTTCTGTTGTGTTTTTTAAAGAAGAAATATAATGGATCATTTTAACCCAGGGGTGGGCAAACTTTTTGACTGGCGGGCCGAATTTGGTTCTAAATTTTGATAGGGGGGCCGAACCAGGAGCAGATGGATGTAGTGTTTGTGTGAAGTAATAGAAATGACATGTAAAGGTTATTGCATAAAAGGTTTGTACTTTTAGTAGGTAGTAAAGCATGGATATTCAAAAAAGCTTTTTGAAAATCAATTCATTTATTAACAACATTAAAAAAAATTTCACCAAAAAACTACTATCAGTGATTCTCATTAAATACGACACTGTTATTATGAATAATAGTTTCCATTACTTCAGCGCCTGCAGGTCAGATTTATGAAATATGTTTATCTAATGAGGCGAAATCACATCAAACGGCAAACATTCTGACCAAATACATCATCTTGAAGAATCAGTGAAAGAATACTTCTAAATAAAGTAATAAAGAAATCAATAGTATTGTTGGTCTCCCTTTTTTGCTAGTGCATCATGGTGTGGAGTAAAATTTGTTGTGGTAATTCTTAGGATAGAGCCGAGGTGTCGGTCCGTTAACCTAGAGCTGTGACGGGCGTTGTTGACGTTCATGTGGCGGAACGTCTATTCACACACGTGGGTCGAGCCAAATTGTCCTCTCTTTTTTTTTTTTTTTAAACACTCGGCACTCAGTGTCCACCTTTCTTTTCCTCGGGCCACTCATTTTAGTGGAAGGATTCCAGGGGAAGGTTTGTGGGTGGCATTAACGTAAAACTGTATCTGAAAGCTCAGCGCGCGAATTACGAGAATGCTGACGTCACAGCCCACACTCGAAATTCGGCACTGATGGAAATAGAGCGCGGAGTGCGCCGGGTCCGTACTACTTCAAACAAACGACATTTGTTGCACATAATGCGAGAGGTTTTGATTCATACATCTTGATAAGGAGAATGCTTGAATTAGGTATCAAACTTGACATTCTGATGCAAGGGAGTAAATTTCTGTCATTTGTCGATTTAGACACAAAATCTTGATTCATAGACTCGCTCTCATTCCTGACGATGCCTCTAAGTGCGATGCCGAAGGCCCTGGGGTTTGAAGATAAATCAAAGGGTTATTTTCCACACAAATTCAGCTCTTTAGAACATCTAAACTACGTGGGGTGTCACCCTGACCTTACGTACTACAATATCGAGCGAATGTCACCCTCTCAACAAGCTAAGTTCGATGAATGGTATGCCAAAGAAGCTAGCGGTGTGTTCGATTTTGCTACACAGGCAATAGCCTACTGCGAGAATGACGATGTGTTAATGCAGGTGTGTGACAAATTCAGGAGTGAATTTTTTGAGGCCACTGGAACAGACCCATTCAATGCTGTGACAATAGCCTCTGCGTGCATGAAAGTTTTTCGCGCTAATTTCCTACCCCCTCAAACTTAGCCATTACACCTTCAGACAACTATATGTGTCAGTACAAAGCTTTTTCGCATGACGGTATTCAATACCTGCAATGGATCATGCATAGCCAAAATATTCACATTAGGCATGCATTGAACGGGGGTGAGATTAAGATAGATAACTACACGGTAGACGGATATTCTGAAATTGGGGGTGTAAAAATAGTGTTTGAGTATTTTGGTTGCTATCTCCACGGCTGCGCAGAATGCTACGACCTTTCTAAAATATGTCCGACAACAAAACGCCCCTTTCAGGAGAGGTTTGATAACACCCAAAAGAAAATTCAGGAACTACAGCTTAAACAGGATGTGCACCTTGTAATTATGTGGGAGCATGAATGGTTGCAAATGAAAAAGTTGAACATAGAGGTGAAGGAAATCCTGAAAAAAGCCAAATTTTCTACAGCGCTCAAGCCAAAGCAGGCCCTCTTTGCGGGTCGAACAAACGCATTCGTTTTAAGATACACGGCAGAACCTGATGAGCGTGTGTTGTATATTGATGTGATGTCATTATACCCTTTCATCAATAGTACAGGCATTTACCCCATCGGTCATCCAACG
The DNA here is from genome assembly GCF_024217435.2 of Syngnathus scovelli. Classification (NCBI taxonomy): domain Eukaryota; kingdom Metazoa; phylum Chordata; class Actinopteri; order Syngnathiformes; family Syngnathidae; genus Syngnathus; species Syngnathus scovelli. The sequence continues at coordinate 8,687,662 of NC_090865.1, forward strand.
ATTATCCACGGTGATTTTAAAGACCCCAGGTCGTATTTCGGTTTCGTCAGCGCCACAGTCAACCCACCCCGTGGTTTGTATTTTCCTGTTTTACCCTTCAAAACAGCTAAAGGTAAACTCGTCTTCACACTGTCGTACATGCGCTGAGCGTAACAACCAGCAGATAGCGTGTACACATACTGATGAGTAAAGATCGTTAACAGGTGTTTGGACAACCCCTGAATTTGTTAAGGCACTTGACCTCGGCTACATGGTTGCAGATATTACAGAAGTATGGCAATAAACAAGAGCGAGCGACACAATTTTCCGTGATTACATGCAAACATTTCTAAAAGGTAAACAGGAATCTTCAGGTTATCCGGCTCAATCAGGCTGATAGAGAAAGATACATAGAAGGGTATGCAATTCATCAGGGTATCCAACTAGACCATTCCAAAATTGCTGTAAACCAGGGAAAAAGACAAATTTCAAAACTCTTAACAATCTATGGGGGAAACTCGCGCAGCGTGAGAACATGACAAACACAAAAATTGTGACAAAATCTGAGGAATTTTTTGAACTTCTGTTTTCAGGTCTGTACGATGTGAAATTCTTCCACTTTATCAGTGAAAAGCGTTCGATTGTACAGTATTGTTCCAACATAAACGATGAGATACCCGCGTCAAAAACATCAAATGTGGCTGCAGCGTGTTTCACAACAGCCTATGCATGTCTGAAAATGTACAGCTATTTAGAAATTTTACAGAGGAGAGTCATTTACACCGATACAGACAGCCTTGTGTACACGGTGAAACCGGGCGAAAGTGTTCTCTCTCGATGGCAGGGGTCTCAAACTCCAGTCCTCGGGGGCCACATTCCCACATGTTTTCCAAGTTTCCCTCGTTAAACACACCTGATTCAAATGATCAGTTCATCCTCACGTTCTGCAGGAGCCTAATAATTGAATCGTGTGTTTAACGAGGGAAACTTGGAAAACATGTAGGAATGCGGCCCCCGAGGACTGGAGTTTGAAACCCCTGCTCTAGGGGATTATCTGGGTGATTTAACAGATGAGCTTTCGAATGACAGCATTTTAGAATTTGTCTCAGCAGGGCCAAAAACATACGCTTACAGGACGAGGGAGACAGGTCACACAGTCATGAAGGTGAAGGGAATCACGCAAACTCACGAGAGCGGTCAGAGCATCAATCTCGATAGCATGCTTGGTTTGGTTCAGGGGTACATCGACACAGCAGGTGCAACCTCAGATGTGCTATGCGCCCCCCAACACAGCATTGTTCACGATAAGAGAGGGTTTCATCTCAGAAACACATCATTTTCCAAGCGGCTTCGTGCGGTGTATGATAAAAGAAGGCTGCTGGAACGAGGCACCACTGAACCGTTTGGCTATTGATATTTCTCTCTATCCATACGTGTGTGTGTGCGTGTGTGTGTGTGTGTATGCGTGTGTCTGTGTGTTTGTGTGTGTATATGTATGTGTATGTGTGTGTGTGTCTATGTGTATGTAAATGGCTTTTAACCAGATTGAATTTGACCCAAGACTTTCTTTTTAAAAAATGTATTGGAAAATCCTGAACATGTTATGAGAAAAAAAAACTGATAATATTGTCTGGGTTTATACTTCATATCAGCCAATGTACAATGAGCTCTGTTAGAGTGGTACTCACTGTAACTTATTTTTGCAAGAACCACACGGGAGACAGTATGCCCTTTTTAAGCACTTGCAAATGGAGAGTCATTTGTCGCTGTGCGTACAGCGATGATTGAATGAGGTCTGACTCAGGCTTCTCGCAAGATCATTTTTATTGAGAGAAACAGGGTGGGGGTGAGAGTGGACAGGATGGAGTTGAAGCCCCTGACCTCTGGTCAAAGCATATCAGGGGGTGTTTTACGACGTTGTGTAAGACAGGACAAGCTAGGTTATTTATTACAGGTTACATTCCAACATAAGCATAAAACTAATCTAGCTAGGTTATTTATTACAGGTTACATTCCAACATAAGCATAGGATCAAACTAATCCATCAACCCTAACATATATCTATCAACCCTAACAAGCTCAAAATCCTAAATTTATCATATTCATATTTATCAAGGGACTACCTGAATCTTTTGATGACAAGAAGTTGTTCCCGCCACAACAGGATCATCTGTTGATTCTGGATGACATCGTCTTCCAGGCATCGGATAATCCGGAAGTGGTTGGAATATTCACCCAATATAGGCATCATAAAAATTTAAGCGTTATAATGCTAACACAGAATGTATTCCATCAGGGCAAATTCAGCCGTACTGTTAGTTTTAACAGTAATTATTTGATTTTGTTCAAAACCCCCCGCGATAAATTGCAAGTGAACGTTCTGGTGAATCAAATTTGCCCCAGCAACCGGAAGTTTTTCCTGGAGTGTTTTGAGGATGCTACAAGGGAGCCGCACGGGTATTTAGTGATAGATTTGACACCTTAATGCTCAGAACAATATAGACTACTTACAGGCGCACTACATAACCAGTGGCCTGCTGTTTATATCCCCAAACAATAAAACGATGATGAAGCTTTTAAAAACAAATGCTCAGTTACTCAAGTCTTTGTTTACATCCAAACCAGCCAAACGTAAGCATTTACTCCTCAGAGGTCCTACTATTTTAGTGAAAGCATTGTGTGAGATTGTTCTAAACCTTCTTAAAGGACATGTGCCCCTAAAATCAAAACTCTACAAGAAACTTAAAAAGCAAAAGGGCTGATAAGAAAAATACTTTGAAGAAGAAAAGAGCTGTGTTAAGTCAAAGTCAAAGTCAAAGTCTCCTTTACTGTCAATTCCTCCGCATGTCAAGACACACAAAGAGATCGAAATTACGTTTCTCACTATCCCAGGGTGACAAGACAGAGTTCACAACGCACATACAAGTAAACAACACAGGAAAAACAACACAAGAAGTCAACATCAATGAACAATAAGCGTGATAGCACGCTAGCCGCTCCCGATGCACGGCAGACTCCGGTAAGATGACAGTCAACCAGGCCACTGTGAACACGAGCACACAGCAGGCACGCACTGTCCGGTTCGTGGATCCTATCAGGCGAACGCAACCCATCTTGTCCCGCGAACGAACGTACGCCAGGAGAATGGAAGGCACGGCTGAGCGAGCTGGGTTGGCCGCAAGCCTGGCCCGACGTCTCCGCGCTGGCCCCTCTCCCGCTGCCTCGCAGACCCGCTGCCGACGCATCCCAACAATGCTCCAGGACGGAGCAGTCCGAGCTCAGGACCGGGGGAGGAAGAGCAGGCCAGTCCGGCGTCGCTCCATGACGAAGCAGTCCGAACGCCCTTAATCTCTCTGCACCAAAGTCCAGAACGCCATAAAACCCACTTCCGCCGATGTTGAGCAGAACATGCCCGCCGCACTAGTAGCACGACGTATCACACGAGATGAATACACACAAAACTGCCGGACAAACACTCAGTAAACACTCACAAAACACCGAACGGGACAGAGAGTGGCCGCTGCGTGTGCACGCGCCGCCATCTTGAACCATTGAAAAAGTTCAGAAAGGTGGTTTTATATTGCCTTTACTAGCCGCATTCGCACCTGTTCTGGGAAACATCATTAGTGGTTTTATGAACAAATAATAAAATGAGTTTGAAAACGGCGCAGAAAATGTACCTGGTCTCCCCTTATCAGCTCGAGAGGCTAAACCGGCCTGCCCCGACCATTCGCGGTACAGCCGAGTGTTCTTTGGATGAAGAGATGAAGCAGGTTTTGGATAATAAAAATTTCAATCAATATGAAAAGATCAACATTCATCAAGCCCTGATGCAACGTTACATACGGTTGGTCAAACAAAAAGACTATTCCTATTGCGATTCGCAACGAAGGCAATGAGGCGGGTGAAAGAAAGACAGCGTTGTAAACGCCTCCTCGAACTTTCAGCATAAGTCGAACTTCTGAATCATCTTGGAATACGTCGCCTCTGTCACCAGAAGGTTTCGGCTGTTTGCGATAGAAATTCCGTTTTTTTCTCAGGAACGTCAAAAATTGAGTTGATGTATGAAATATCGCATAACCCGACCTTCCATGAACCTTTTAAGTCGATATGCTGCGCTAATTCCACCTTTAATTATGAAAGGGTATATTCACTGAAAATATGCATACTAGCATTTGACGCTAATGTTACATAGAATTCTCTCTGGACTTTACACATCTTGTAATTTCCACAGAATGACTGTTCTATGAAACTTTAAATGTTTTTAACACTCTTTGGGGATACCCAGGTGTCGAATTTGGCCGGCCAGCCGACCCAGTGGACGAGGAACTCGCGTCTGCCTGACACAGTGCGTGATTTAAGAATTTTCTGTATGCGGAACATTTTTAATTTTTTTTTATTTTTACTTTTTGTAATTCCACTTCGTAAAAGCTGCCTTCTATGGGCATACTGTCCAAGTCCGATATTTTGTAGACGGGTGGAACGTGATGGAGACGTTGTGTTATTCTGAATACTTCGTCCGTGTAGCTTTGTAAAAAACCCTTTTCAAAAACTCCTCTTAGTTTGGAAAGCCGCACAGTTTCACCTGGAGCAAAACGGAACTTGTTCCCCCGGTGGAAATGATTGTTTGCATACAGGTTGGTGAAAACAATATCTTTATTATCCTCGTTTACGGCATTTGGTGTCATTTTTATACTAGTATGAAAACTGTCATTATAGCTGACAATAAAATCCTGAATTACGTCGACGTATCGTTGTGTGTTCTTAGCTGTAAAATACCTCCACATGCGTGACTTCAATGTTTTGTTGAATCGTTCAACAGTCTGCACTTTTGTATCAGAAGATGTTGCAAAATGCATGATATTGTGCTGTCTCATTACTTTCTGGAAATGTTTGTTAAAAAATTCTTTCCCCTTATCTGTCTGGAGCCGTAATGGTGTGCCTCTAACTGATAAGACATCTTCAAATGCTTTGGTAACCTGCGTACCTGTTTTAGCTTTCAAAACTCGTGCATATGAACGTTTTGTGAAGATATCGATCAAGGTCAGAATATATTTATATCCATCATTGTAGCGTGCTAATGATTGCATATCACATAAATCTGCTTGAAATTGTTTAATAGGACCTTGAACAAAAACTCTAAAAGTTGTTCTGGCTGGTTTGTGTAAACTATAAGCATCTTGTTCTGACAGAAACTCCTTCACTTTTTTAATATTAGTGTTTTTACAGCTAACAGTCGCTGCTCTGTGTAAGCGTGCCTCTCCCCCAAAACTAGCTGGATTTTTTAGCATTATAATAGAGCTTTTCAAGACATCTCTCCCCACCAGTTGTTAGACGTGGTCTGGTGCATATCGGAGTGTGGCGCGGTTAATGAATCATACAGGTATGAGATTTTGTGATTTTTAATTGAATGAACATAGAAAAACAATCACTTTGTTGGTCACAATAGTATATTACAAAAAAGAAAATTCGGCTAGTTCTTAAAAACAAGATACACATTAAAAACATTACTAATGAGTAGAAAAAAAAGTATAAAACACACAGCAGTAAAAATAAAAAACATCGTAAAAAAGAAATTCAACATGGAAAAAAAAAAATGTTTTTCTACAGCTCCTAAGATTTAACATAACGCATGAATGAATATAACACAGGCGGTGCTACTTTAGACTCAATTAGGGTTTTAAATCTCTTTAGCTCCCCAGTTATATCGATTGGCAAATTATTATGCAAATGGTATTTAATACAGTCTATAAACAATATTAGAACAGTCGCCAATTGGCCGACACCAATTTGGGCCCATACATTGAAAATAATGTTAATTATTTTAGACAGCCCTCCTAGATTTGACATGACAGAGTGCACGACTAAAATACCCCATGGAGTTTGATATAGTGATTCTGACAACGATCAAACTTTTGACATTATTGAAAGTATTTTCTCCACAGAGACATCAGTGACACTATTTTGTCAGATGACACGCTCTAAAATATCTGTCCAATTGTGCAATCTGTAGTAGTATCTTACAGTCATTCTTCTCACAATATTTCCCATTCTGTCTTTCCAAAAGTTCTAAATAATAGATCGACTTCAATATTACTCAACACCACAATGTCACTAAATTCTTGTTTGATAGACCTGAGACGAGCAAAGACCTTGCATTCATGGGCGAGGTCGTGCAAAATGGCAGCAGCCGTGTTGCGGATGTTCTTAAGAGAGGCGTATGTCCTAAAATAGAAAAGCATGGTCGATAAATATTTACAATATTTACACCTGGAGAGTAGGGACTCGTATGTGAGATTGCTGTTTGTGGACTTCAGTTCTGCCTTCAACACCATTGTGCCACAAAAACTCATCTGCAAACTTGACAAGCTGGGCCTCAGAGGCCTCAGGTGGTACGTGTTGGCAACAAAATCTCCGCCAGCATCACGCTGAGCACGGGGGCCCCCCAAGGCTGTGTGCTCAGTCCGCTGCTCTTCACCCTGCTGACGCATGACTGCACTGCGTCCTACAGTGACAACTGCATAATGAAGTTTGCTGACGACATGACTCTGCTGGGTCTCATCACCAAGGGCGACGAGACTCAGTACAGGTTGGAGGTTGACCTTCTGACCGCGTGGTGCAGGGACAACAACCTCCTGCTGAACGTCAACAAGACCAAGGAAATTGTAGTTGACTTCCGGAAGGGTCACACCCAACACCTGCCGCTGACCATCAACGGTGCTGTGGTGGACCTCTCCTGGTCTGCCAACACCGCGTCACTGGCGAAGAAAGTTCAGCGCCGCCTGTACTTCCTGTGGAAACTCAGGCGAGCAAGTGCTCCTCCGGCCGTCATATTTCTTTTTTAAAAAACACAACGGAAGCAACACGGAATAGTAAAAAGTAAACTCGAACTATTGAACGGACCCCACTAACTATTGAATGTCAAATTAGATACACCAACATCCATTGAATGTCAAATTAGATACACCAACATTCGGCTGCTATGATACAGGCCCCATACATGCCCATACATGTCCCCATCCAAAATGGCGCCAGCAAACCAAAGTGGCGCCAGTCTGGCAGGCGCCATCCGCCATCTTGGTGCCCGCCAGACTGGCGCCAATCATTAGCATATACATTTGCATACAATAGACATCAAAGGTTTATATACATTCTCTATTTCTCTAAGGGAGCTTTTACGAAGCGGAATTGTAAAAAGTTAAAAAAAATCCGCATACAGAAAATTCTTAAATCACGCACCGTGTCAGGCAGACGGGAGTTCCTCGTCCACTGGGTCAGCTGACCGGCCAAATTCAACAGTTGGGTATCAGCAAAGAGTGTTAAAAACATTAGCGGTAAGACAAAATGATCATTCTGTGAAAAATACAAGATTGGTGAAGTACAGAGAGAATTCTATGTAACCTTGGCGTCAAACGCGAGTATGCACATTTTCAGTGAAAATACCATTTCAGAATTTAAGGTGGAATTAGCGCAGCATATTGATTTACAAGGTTCATTATCATCATTATGTGAAATTTCATACATCAACTCAATTCTTGACGTCCCTGAGAAAAAAACGGAGTTTCTATCTCAAACAGCCGAAACTATCTGATCACAGAGGGGATGTGTTCGAAGATTATTTAGAAGTTCGACATATGCTGAAAGTTCGAGGAGGCAACCATGAGTCCTTGGCTTCGGAAACTCAAACTCTATTAACTAAAGCGAGTAAGAAAAAGATTGATGTGCAATTTGATCAACATAAGCAGAGGTTCTTGTTTTCGGGCAAAGAAGGTTTGAGAATTATGTTCAAAGGCCCTCTAGCGTACATTGTTGGAATGAACCATGAACATTGGCTCTCTCTCAGACCGGAAGGGTTGAGCGCTCATCGTCCTGCTGACAGGCGAGGGGGGCTGTACCATATTTTTGTTTACACCGATTTAATTCACCATCAAACAGTTGGCGACGCCTACGCACCTATGCTCAGAACTCTACCTATCGAAGGGAAATACGATGATGTTGTTTACAAGACTTTTTGCCCTGTGTACTATTTAAAGGTGAGCAGAAACCATATCAAGACCATTACGATCGGTCTACGGACAGATCAAAACACCCCTGTGGATTTTGAATACGGGAAAGTTATTCTCATTCTGCATTTTAGATCAAAATAATAATAATAATTTTAAAAAATGGTGACGTTAACCACGCATCCCGACCTGTATCGTTTTGTCAATTATTACGAGACACAAGTAGGGGGGTCATTTCCAGGGTTCCACGGACGCCCCGTCCAATATGGGTGCAGTATAGGCTCTATTTTCGCAAAACTCTTCCGCTTCGTGGCACCAATGTTTAAAACCGGCTTTAACTTGGCTAAGCCACACCTTCAAGCCGCTGCTAAAAATATAGCAACGGATGTAGCAGGGCGTGTCATAGAAAGGATTCACCGGAAACTGGAAACCGCGCAAGAAGGTTCAGGACTTGTAGTTTTATCGCGCAGGGGCCTGCAGCCTGGTGGGCGGAGAAAAAGGGGCGTTAAAAGGAAACGACACTCTACCACCCGCAAGTCAGTCGTCAAACAAAGGCGTGCAAGACGGAAGACAGATATATTCTCTTGAAATGGCCCTTCTACATTTCAAATTGCAAGAATGTGTTTTAGCAACCATAGATCTGTTCTTTGACCCGTCGAGTATATACAGATTTCTGAAAAAGCATTCTAATCAGGTAGAAAACCAGAACAGCCAGCTGCAACATGAGCTGACTGACACCTGCGGTCAGCACTGCGTGTATTATTTGTGCCAACGTGGATGGGGTCTTACTTACCATGAAGTGTTGTCTCATTAGTCAAAGTCAAAGTCAAAGTCTCCTTTATTGTCAATAGCTCCGCATGTCAAGACACACAAAGCGATCGAAATTACGTTTCTCACTATCCCAGGGTAACAAGACAGAGTTCACAACGCACATACAAGTAAACAACACAGGAAAAATAAAACAAGAAGATGAACAATAAGAGTGATAGCACGCTAGCCGCTCCCGATCCACAGCAGAGTCCGGAAAGATGACAGTCAACCAGGCCACTGTGAACACGAGCACACAGCAGGCACGCACTGTCCGGTTCGTGGATCTTATCAGGCGAACGCAACCCATCTTGTCGTCCCGCGAACGAACGTACGCCAGTAGAATGGAAGGCACGGCTGGGCGAGGTGGGGTGGCCGCAAGCCTGGCCCGATGTCTCCGCGCTGGCCCCTCTCCCGCTGCCTCGCAGACCCGCTGCCGACGCATCCCAACAATGCTCCAGGACGGAGCAGTCCGAGCTCACGACGCAGTCCAACCGGGGGAGGAAGAGCAGGCCAGTCCGGCGTCGCTCCATGACGAAGCAGTCCGAGCGCCCTTAATCTCTCCGCACCAAAGTCCAGAACGCCATAAAACCCACTTCCGCCGATGTTGAGCAGAACATGCCCGCCGCACTAGTAGCACGACGTATCACACGAGACGAACATACACAAAACTGCCGGACAAACACTCAGTAAACACTCACAAAACACCGAACGGGACAGAGAGTGGCCGCTGCGTGTGCACGCGCCGCCATCTTGTGATTAACTCTTGATCCTCTGAATAACGACGCAATGGTTAGCGAGTTTGTCAAAAATGTCGGAGGCCATAAACCGTGTAAATATTTTATAAAATCTCTTTTATTCAATAAACATTGTTAAACAGAGTTACGGAGTCATGTGGGGTTTTTTTTCAGTAACAGCTCATAATACAACAATAGTATCTAACATCTAATAACTAACCCACTTTACCACCAGCGAGGTCTTCTTTCTTTTTCTTTTATTTATTACGCTTACATCTTTTGCGTAAGAAACATCCTCATTGTCATCCTTAGCGTATTTTAAACGTTTAAAATCAGCACGAGCCAAGGGATTCGAGATGCTTGATTCAGGCAGATTAAGCCGTGCTAATGTGCGCAGAAATTTGGTCCATCCTACCGGTTGACCGGCTAATTTTTTTCCACTCACGACCAGATGTTTTGACAATTCGCTCATATGTGTGCCTTTGATAGTGTTTCGTTTAAAAATAAATTCACTTAGCGGTGTCCAGTTTACGTTCTCTGCCGATAATCTTTTCAACACATAGATGGCGTTGCAGCGATAACGTGGTCCGATGGCATCCAAAATATCCGCCCATTCTTCATCGGTCACCTTATCTGTCGTCTTTCTTTCATCGACCTCATTGCCCTCGTTTCGAATCGTGATCAGAATTTGTCCTGAGTCCTTTTGTTTGACCAACCCTATGTAACGTTCCATCAGAGTTTGACAAATTATGATCTTTTCATATTGATTTAAATTTTTATTTACAAAAACCTGCTTCATCTCTTTATCCAAAGAATACTCGGCTGTATCGCGAATGGTCGGTGCAGGCCAGCTCAGCCTCTCGAGCTGATAAGGGGAGACCAGCTACATTTTCTGCGCCGTTTTCAAACTCATTTTATTATATTTTCATAAAACCACTAACGATGTTTCCCAGAACAGGTGTGAATGTCCAGTAAAGGCAATATAAAACCACCTTTCTGAACTAACACAGCTCTTTTCTTCTTCAAAGTATTTTACTTATCAGCCAAAAAGCGGATATTTTTCTTTTGCTTTTTAAGTTTCTTGTGGAGTTTTGATTTTAGGGGTACATGTCCTTTAAGAGCAATCTCACACAATGCTTTCACTAAACTAGCAGGATCACTGAGTAGTAAATGCTTACGTTCTGAGTATTAAGGTGTCAAATCTATCACTAAATACCCGTACGGCTCCCTTGTAGCATCCTCAAAACACTCCAAGAAAAACTTCCGGTTGCTGGGGCAAATTTGATTCACCAGAACGTTCACTTGCAATTTATCACGGGGGTTTTTGAACAAAATCAAATAATTACTGTTTAAACTAACAGTACGGCTGAATTTGCCCTGATGGAAAACATTCTGTGTTAGCATTATAACGCTTAAATTTTTATGATGCCTATATTGGGTGAATATTCCAACCACTTCCAGATTATCCGAAGCCTGGAAGACGATGTCATCCAGAATCAACAGATGATGCTGTTGTGGCGGGAACAACTTCTTGTCGTCAAAAGATTCAGGTAGTCCCTTGATAAATATGATGTCTTTATTTAGGCTTTTGAGCTTGTTAGGGTTGATAGATATATGCTAGGGTTGATAGATTAGTTTGATCCTATGCTTATGTTGGAATGTAACCTGTAATAAATAACCTAGCAAGATTAGTTTTATGCTTATGTTGGAATGTAAAACACCCCCTGATATGCTTTGACCAGAGGTCAGGGGCTTCAACTCAATCCTGTCCACTCTCACCCCCACCCTGTTTCTCTCAATAAAAATGCTCTTGCAAGAGGCCTGAGTCAGACCTCATTCGATCATCGCTGTACGCACAGCGACGAATGACTCTCCATTTGCAAGTGCTTAAAAAGGGCATACTGTCTCCCGTGTGGTTCTTGCAAAAATAAGTTACCACTCTAATAGAGGTCATCGTACATTGACTGATAAGAAATATAAACCCAGACAATATTATCAGGGTTTTTTTCTCATAACATGTTCTGTCGTGCCTTAGCCCCAGCTGTTCCACTAAGTGTCGGTTGTCTTGGTTTCTGTCTGTGTGCTCGCCCCTCCCTTCCTGTGTACCCATGATGAGTTTGATTATTCCCACCTGCCTGTTGTTACCTGTCGTGTATATAAGTCCTGTCTGCCCCTCACTCCCCGTCGGATCACTGTTGTGTGTTAATGTCATGATGTCTTTTGTCTTACGTCTCTGTTCAGTTTCTGTGGTTGACTTTGTTAGTAAGTTACGTCAGTTTACCGAGTCTGTTAGTGTCAATAAACCCTGGTCCAAGCTGCACTTGGTCGTCCTGCTCCATTTCCATCCGTTCGTGACAGAATGATCCAACCATCACAGCGACCAGCGCTTGGACCCCACCTCCACCACCAGCTCCCGTCCGCGACGCCCGATCCACGTTCGTCGTCCAAGCTTGTTCCAGCGCCATGGGCTCCGCGGCCGCCATCAGACCTTGCTCCAGCGACGCCGGACCCGCGGCCGCCATTGGAGTTCCCCCCCGGCGCCATTGGCTCCGCGACCACCATCGGACTTCGCTCCAGCGACGCCCGATGCACGTGCACCATCGGGATCCACCTTTGCGCCGCCGGATCCGCGGCTATCGCCGGACTTCAGCCCAGCGCCATCGGATTCGCGGCCACCATTGGGCCCCACCCCAGCGTCACCGGAGGCAGCATTGCCGGGCCTCGTGCCAACAATGGCGGACCCGCGATCTGGCTTCCTGTATGCCGCCGTGTGTGCGGTTGTGACTCTTGCCGCTGCACGCGGTTCTGTCTCTCCGTTTGCCGCAGAGTGCGGTTGTTTCCCCGAGTTACCGCCGATTGCGGTTCTGTCCCCGAGTTTCTGCCAATTGCGGTTCTGACCCCGAATAGCCGCCGACTGCGGTTCTGTCCCCGAATAGCCGCCGATTGCGGTTCTGTCCCCGAATAGCCGCCGAGTGCGGTTCGGTTCCCCAAGTCACCGCCCGAGTGCGGTTCGGTTCCCCAAGTCGCCGCCCGAGTGCGGTTCGGTCCCCAGTGTGTGCCACCCGAGTGCGGTTTAGGTTCCCAGTGTGTGCCGTCGAATGTAGTTTATGTCCCCAAATGGCCGCCGAGCGCGGTTAGGGCTTTACCATTGCCAGTGAGGTCGCTTGACTGGCAGTGAGGGAGCCCAACACCCCTTTCTGGTTTGGACCGATCACAAGAACCTGCAATATATCAAGGATGCCAAGCGATTGAACTCCCGCCAGGCTCGTTGGTCCCTCTTCTTTAACCGTTTCCATTTCACGTTGTCTTACAGACCGGGGGCCAAGAACACCAAACCTGATGCGCTGTCACGCATCTACAGCCCAGACCCGGTGTCCACAGAGCCAGAGCCCATTCTCCCCCCTCACTGCGTGGTGGGAGCCGTAACCTGGCCCATAGAGGACTTGGTGAAGCGGGCAAACCATGATGATCCACCCCCTAGGGGAAGTCCCGAGAATAGACTGTTTGTTCCGCCCCAACTACGATCCCAAGTGATCCACTGGGCGCACACCTCCCGGCTCACGTGTCACCCGGGCGTGCGAAGAACCCTGCACGTCATCCAACAAAGATTCTGGTGGCCCTCCATGGGGGCGGACGTCCGGGAGTATGTTGCAGCCTGTTCCATCTGTGCGCGAAGTAAGAACACTCCGGGCCGCCGTGTGGGGTTGCTGCAACCTCTTTCCATTCCCTCTCGACCATGGGCCGACATCTCTGTGGATTTTGTCACGGGACTGCCGGTGTCTAGCGGTAAGACGACGATACTCACCGTCGTGGATAGGTTCTCCAAGATGGCCCACTTCATTGCCCTGCCCAAATTACCTTCGGCCAAACGTACGGCAGTAGTTCTCATGGACCACGTCTTCAGGATTCATGGATTTCCTCGGGACGTCGTGTCAGATAGGGGCCCCCAGTTCGTGTCCCGCTTTTGGAGGGCTTTCTGCAAGCTTATAGGGGCCACCGTGAGCCTCACTTCGGGCTACCACCCGGAAGCGAACGGCCAAGCAGAACACATTAACCAGCAGCTGGAAACGGGCCTCCGCTGTTTGGTAACCCAGAACCCCTCGTCGTGGAGTCAAAACTTGACCTGGGTAGAGTACGCCCATAACTCCCTTCCCACCACGGCGACCGGGATGTCCCCCTTCATGTGCGTCTTTGGATACCAGCCCCCGCTCTTCCCCGACAGCGAGCCGGAGGTGTCAGTTACCTCGGCGCGCGCCGTGGTGAGACGCTGTCGGCGCATCTGGGCGGCGGCAAGGGCCATACTGGTCTGCCAGGGCGACAGGGTGAAGAGGATGGCTGACCGGAGACGTCGTCCGGCGCCTGTCTACCGGCCCGGCCAGCGGGTCTGGCTGTCCGCCCGGGACCTTCCCCTCCAGGTGGGCTCCAGGAAGCTGGGCCCCCGTTTTGTAGGGCCGTTCCCGATCTCCAAGGTCGTCGGTCCAGCGGCTGTGCGACTCCGTCTGCCTCGGTCCCTTGCGGTGCATCCCACATTCCACGTCGGGAAGGTCAAGCCGGTAAGGGAGAGTAGGATGGTGCCGGCTCCCGCGGCACCCCCGCCTCCGCGGACAGTGGGGGGTGGGCCTGCCTACACAGTTAAGAAGTTGCTGGACGTGCGCCGGAAGGGCCGGGGCTGGCAGTTCCTGGTGGACTGGGAGGGTTACGGGCCAGAGGAGCGGCAATGGGTGCCGCGTAGCTATATCCTGGATCCCGGGCTACTTGATGACTTTTACGCGGCTCACCCCGATGCTCCGGGTCCGTCTGGGATCTGGCCCTAGAGGGGGGGGTTATGTCATGCTGTCATGTGTCGTCCGGATCATTTCCTGTTTTATTGTGATTTTCCTCTCGTTCCAGTCAGTGTGTCCTTCCCCTGTGCGTCCGGTCACGTGAACCCCTGATTCCAAGTGTGTGCACCTGCGTTAATGACCAACTGTCTTCACCTGTGTTCCCCTCCTTCAAGATTCAAGAGTTTTTCATTCGCCATGTTTGAGCGTGCCAAACAAGGAATTTGACTTCAGTAAATCACAGCCTCTGTTCAACATTTAGGTGACTAACAACAACACTCAAGACATGTGAAGAACGAAAGATATTCTCAAACACCCCCTGATCTTAAACTCCCAAGAGGGCAAGGAAAAACTCAAAACTCCAGCTAGGGGAAATGAGAAACCTTGAGAAGAGACCACAGATGGGAGGGTCCCTCTTCTAGGATGACCAGGCTGCAATGGATGCAGAGAGGACACATAGTACAAACAGTGTAGACAAAAAAGGTGTGGCAAGCGGGATGTTATTGCACAGTAATGACTCTGAGACTCTAAGAGTGGTGTGAGTTCATCAGAGCGACAGCCTGGGGGAAGAAGCTGTCTCTGTGTCTGCTGGTTTTAGTGTACAGAGCTCTATAACGGCGTCCGGAGGGGAGTAGTTCAAACAGGCTGCAACCTGGGTGCGAAGGGTCTGTTGAGATGTTACTTGCACGTTTCCTGGTCCTGGACAGGTACAAGTCTTGGATAGATGGGAGGTTGATTCCAATTATCTTTTCTGCAGTCCTTATTGTCCGTTGCAGTCTGTGCTTGTCTTGTTTGGAGGCCGATCCAAACCACACAGTGATGGAGGTGCAGAGGACAGACTGGATGATGGCAGTGTAGAAGGTCTTCAGCAGCTCCCGTGGCAGGTTGAACTTCTTGAGCTGTCTCAGGAAGTACAGCCTCTGCTGTGTCCATATAACCCGCGTCTTTCCCAGTATCCAGTGCCAGTGCGTCTTGCCTTGTAAGAACACTAGCGATCACGAAACCCTCGAGTTCCACGTAGAAGCCTTGTTTGAGCGACTTTGATCACCGATGTTAACTTGGTTACATCGCTATCTTGTTTTTGTATTTCCCTCGGTCCGAGGCGCTTTGATTTCCCCTTTTTCTCCCTCGGTTCGAGGCGCCTTAGTTTTCCCTTTTTTCCCTCCTATTGAGGCGTTTTTTGTTCGACTATCAGTGGAGACAATAAAAGCCTTTTTGGACAGTGAAATCTCTGCATTCGAGTCCTCTCCCTGCTCTGCGCCTGACAGTCGGCTTGCAACTCGAATTTTAAGCTCCCTCCAAAGATTTTCAATTGGATTCAGGTCTGGTGACTGGCTAGGCCACTCCAGAACCTTGATGTGCTTCTTCTTCAGCCACTCTTTTGTTGCTTTGGCGGTGTGCTTAGGATCGTTGTCGTGCTGAAACACCCATCCTCGACCCATCTTCAGCTCTCTCACTGAGGGAAGGAGATGTTGGTCCAGAATTCTACGATACATGGCCCCGTCCATCCTCCCCTCAATACGATGGAGTTGTCCCGTCCCCTTGGCTGAAAATCACCCCCAACGCATGATGTTGCCACCACCATGCTTGACGGTGGGGATGGTGTTCTTTGGGTTGTACTCGGTGTTCTTTGCCCTCCAAACACGACGAGTTGAGTTGAGGCCAAAAAGTACTATTTTAGTCTCATCTGACCACCTTATTCTAGGCCTCTTCTGAGTCGTCCAGGTGCTGAATGGCGAATTTCATGAGGGCCTGTACATGTTTCTTCTTGAGCAGGGGGACCTTGCGTGCGCGGCAGGATTTTAATCCATGACGGCGTAGTGTGTTACCAACCGTTTCTTTTGTAACTGTGGTCTCAGCTGCCTTCAGTTGATTCATCAGTTCCCCCCTTGTGGTTTTGGGATGATTCCTCATCATTCCCATGATCAGGGAGACCCCACGAGGTGAGATCTTGTGTGGAGGTCCAGACCGAGGGAGGTTGGCAGTGGTGGAGTGCTTCTTCCATTTCCTGATAACTGCACCGACAGCTGATCTTTTCTCTCCAAGTTGCTTTCCGATACTCTTGTAGCCCATCCCAGCCTTGTGCAGATCAACAAACTTGTCCCTGATGTCCGTAGAAAGCTCTTTGGTCTTGCCCATGGTGGTGATGTTGGATGCTGGTTGTTTGGGTGTTGACAGGTGTCTTTTATACGGGTAAAGAGGTGAGGCAGGTGTATTTGATGTACATAATTGGTTGGGATTGGAGCTGTGCCTTAAAGAAAGACTAACTGGCTTGTAGGAGCCAGAATACTTGCTGTTTGTCCAGGGGTTCGAATACTTGTTTTTTCTCATCAGACGGTTATCAATTTTTATAAATTCACATGATGTGACTTTCTAGAATTTTCTTTGGGATTCTGTCTCTCACTGTTAGAATGTACATATGATTAAAATAGTAGATCGTTGCATTCTTTGTAAGTGGGCAAACCTGCAAAATCAGCAAGGGGTCAAATACTTATTTCCCCCACTGTGTAAGATATGATATAAATATCTTGGAGTGCACTTAGACTCCCACCTCACCTACAAAAAACATGTTAACACTCACTAATAAGCTCAAACAGAAAATATATGTCTATAACAAGATCAGGCGCTATCTCACCCATAATGTCTCAAATATTTATCTACATTCTATCATACTGTCTTACTTATCATACTGTCTTCCCATTTAGTCTCTCACCTCATTTAGTCTCGATACATGTCGACCTTTCCTTTAAATATGTAAACTGAAACTGAAACTGAAATTGAAACTATGAATCGAGATTTTGTGTCTAAATTGACAAATGACAGAACTTTACTCCCCTGCATCAGAATGTCAAGTTTGATACCTAGTTCAAGCATTCTCCTTATCAACATGTATGAATCAAAACCTCTCACATTATGTGCAACAAATGTCGTTTGTTTAAACCGTGGGTTTCGAAAAAATCTGAGAAAATCGTCAACACAATGGGCGCCAAACCACTGTTTTTCCAATCTATTTGATTTGCAGCAGATAAGAAAAGGTTTGCGTAAACCATCTGTATCTCCATAGGTTTCAAAATCGTAGTAACTGCATTTTTGCAAAGTGGTTGAGGCTTGATGCGCTGAATGTAGTACATGTGGGGGTTCAACAACGCGTCATCTTGACTCAAGATTTCATCACATACGGCGCATTTTTAACAGGGCAATGATGTTTAGCACCGGTGCCATCAGCTTTCACATAATATTGCAGACCACATTGCAAGCATGTTTTGTTTGAGGTGCAGTTGCTCACATGATTCGTCGCGCAAAACACTTTATGTTTGGCATAGCATTCCTCGTTACAACAAGTTTTGTTACAATCGGGGCAGATAACATGTTTAAACCGCCGTTGTTTACAACGCGGATCGAGACAAATGTTAGTGTCCTTCACAATGGTGGTGTTGCCAGTTCTCATGCCCCATATAGCAATGCCTGCAAAAGAACGCGTGACCAACGAATGCCTCTATAGCTTTCACGCCATCGTAATGACCCTCGAGGTGTAAGACAAATAAAGTGTCTTCGTCTGTTTTGGGGTATTGCCTGTCGAAAAAAGTCAAGGGGCGACAGTCCTCTTTTCGGTACATGATAGTTATTTTCCGTTTGAGGACTTTTTCAAATTTATGGACATCCCCCAGACTCACAGGTGTTTGACAATTCAAACCCACACTCTCACGTACAAGTCGTGCCTATCGTGTGTCTTATTTCGCTGTTAGTGTGTCATGTAGCAGATAAATTAGTGAGAGAGCAAAACACAGATTGTTGTCTTTGTTACGAGGTATGTGTAAGTGCCGGTTTTTCAACCTCAAAATTTCTTTGTTGGTACTGTTTACCAGCCTGCGGCACATTCCACCACGCAGTGGAGTGACTAATTGTACAATAAGTTCTAAGCTCTCATCAGCCAGAAGCTCTGTATTTGATTGAGCTAAATGCTCAAGCATGTCTGTTACACTATCTCTGATAGAGTTTATGTCACTCATTTGCTGATAGATATGAGCCCTATCATTACCACCCACTAACTCAGCCTGAATCACATCACCTGGTTGTGCTAGCCTATCCACCTCTCCACCATCATCTATCTTATCTTAAATCTGTAGGTAAAAGGTTGCAAAATCATTGATGTTCGCTTGTGGTGGTATATTTAACTGGCTCCTTACCTCGACATTTTTTAAATATGGTCTGTTAACTACAACAGAACCACCCTGCTGAACAATTCTCAGTGGTCGCAAGTTAACATTGTTCACACGCATACCTGAAGAGCGTGTGCTGTATGTTGATGTGCTGTCATCAATAACATCTATTTCATGATGAATACAGCAGTTGTTAGGCTGAGGAATGTGCTGAAACGCTGGTGCAATGTCATCAGTTATTACAGAGCCGTTGTTAGGCTGGTGAGGCATGTGTTGAAATGCTGGTGTGTCGGCATCAATAACATCTACCGTAATTTTCGGACTATAAGTCGCGTTTTTTTCATAGTTTGGGTTGGGGGGCGACTTATACTGAGGAGCGACTTATATGTGAATTTTTTCAAAAATGTTAAAAAAAAAAAGTCAAACCGCGATAAACGAACCGCGATGTAGCAAGGGATTACTGTAATTTGAATTTCAAGCGATGTTAGCAGCGCGGCCGCGCGGCAGCGCGGCAGCGCAACAGTGCGGCCGCGCGGCGTGGCGGTTGTTTACAAAAAGGACAAAGATTAATCACGGGATGACGAAGATGACGAAGGGCCCTGTTAGAATAATTGGTTTTGCAAAAGTTGGGTGGGGGGGGGCGACTTAT
Source organism: Syngnathus scovelli (assembly GCF_024217435.2). Classification (NCBI taxonomy): domain Eukaryota; kingdom Metazoa; phylum Chordata; class Actinopteri; order Syngnathiformes; family Syngnathidae; genus Syngnathus; species Syngnathus scovelli. Next base: position 8,706,817 of record NC_090865.1, read on the forward strand.
ACTGAGGAGCGACTTATATGTGAATCTTTTCAAAAATGTTAAAAAAAAAAGTCAAACCGCGATAAATGAACCGCGATGTAGCAAGGGATTACTGTAATTTGAATTTCAAGCGACGTCAGCAGCGACGTCAGCAGCGACGTCAGCAGCGACGTCAGCAGCGACGTCAGCAGCGACGTCAGCAGCGACGTCAGCAGCGCGGCAGCGCGGTAGCGCAGCAGCGCGGCCGCGCGGCGTGGCGGTTGTTTACAAAAAGGACAAAGATTAATCACGGGATGACGAAGATGACGAAGGGCCCTGTTAGAATAATTGGTTTTGCAGAAGCGCTGGTCGGCCTGAACCGGAGGGCTCATATCTTTGACGGCCACGGCTGGCCCATGTACTTGAAACACAAGAACATTTTCAGCTCGCGAGCTACTTTTGAAATGACCAAGTCACAAAGATCTACCCACTAAAACAATAATTAATTATTTATATATTATATATATATATATATATATATATATATATATATATATATATATATATATATATATATATATATATATATATATGTCTGACGTAATTTTCGGAAGTCCAAATGATCACACATGGAACTATATATATATATATTTTTTTTTTTTTCACGATGACGTATATACGTATATATATATATATATATATATATATATATATATATATATATATATATATATATATATATATATATATATATATATGTCATCGTGAAAAAAAGTCCTCCCACTCCCTATGAAAGTGATAAAAAAAATTTTTTAGCTTTTTACTATGTCCAGCTGCCCTTTTTATACCCTTTCTTAAGTTTAAGAAAACAACAGGGATCTGACAATTGGAGGGAACTCGCGAGCGTTAGTGTTGTTTTGTTAGCGCCGTTGTTTGCGCACGCGTCAAGTGCGAAAAAAAAAAAACATTTTAATGTCACGCGATCAACCAGTAGTGGCTAGGCGATCGACCGGTCGATTGCGATCGACATGTTGGGCACCCCTGCCGTAGAGGATGGCTGAGGCCACCACAGAGTCATAGAAGGTCCGGAGGAGAGCCCAGCACGCACCGAAGGACCTCAGTCTCCTCAGCAGGTGGAGGCGACTCTGGCCCTTTTTGTACAGGGCGTGGGTGTGATCAGTCCAGTCCACTTTGTTGTTAAGGCGAACACCCAGGAATTTGTAGTTCTCCACTACCTCAATGTCCGATCCCTGGATGTTCACCGGAGTGAAGATGGGTGCTGTCCTCCTGAAGCTCACAGTCAACTCCTTCGTCTTGCTGGTGTTCAGCTGAAGCTGGTTGAGCTCACACCAGTCCTTGATGACCGTCCTATATTCCAGATCGTTCCCCTCCGTGACATATCCAAAAATTGCCGTGTCGTCGGAGAACTTCTGGATGTGGCAGTGAGTGGTGTCGTGGGTAAAGTCTGAAGTGAACAGGGTGAAAAGGAAAGGAGAGAGCACCGTACCCTGGGGGACACCTGTGCTGCAGCGCACCACGTCGAACTCAGAGTGATGTAACCTCACATACTGTGGCCGGTTGGTGAGGAAGTCCGTTGTCCATGCAGCCAGGCGCTGGTCCACACCCGCCTGGTCCGCCGCTGTCAAACAGCATTTTGTTTAGGCCTCAACTGGATGAACGTGACCTCGGGTCACGCTCATGTGTGGGATCTCAGTCCTCCACCACTTAGTATCACCATTAACCCTTTCCGCCTCCTTGTCTTCGCTCACATTTATACATTCATGTGTAAATGGAACATCAATATTACATACACGTTTGATACTGATTAAACATCGTGACAATAATAACACATACTTTCACAATAGTCAATTTAACACATAATCATATGTATGATCGTGGACTCTCCTAGTTAGCAGATTAAAACACTCAAGCATCTTCAAAATATATTTTGATAAACTGGTGACCTCTAGGTCAAGCTCAAGCGTGGGATTGCAGTCGTCCACCCACGGTATCACTGTCAACCCCTTGTCCTTACTCAACTCTTAATACATTCATGTGTAAATGAAACATCAGTGCTATGATGCTGCTCAAATTGCTACTAACTATACAATATTTCAAAGCAGAATAAAATAAAGTATATTGCAGCTTACTCTAACTGCGATTAACATGTCTCATTCTCATTACCTAACAATGAGCATGAGCTTCCCTAGTGAGCAAATTAAAATATTCAAGCAGTTTCAAAGTATATTATAGCAAAACAAAATAATATAACATAATCCCAAATTGTGTGTTGCTGTGCTTCAGAACAAGTCTTCATCTAATCGATGACTTTTTAAACTATTAATTTACTGTTAGGTCAATCTGACTTTGGCACCATCTTCTGGTGCAATTTGGAACGGGAATGGAGGTTTACTGGTTCAACCAACAAATTCCCGTTTGCCAATTTAACAATAGTTAATTTTGAAGAACTAATTTTCATGTCAAGCTTTGAAATTTGAAATTTCATCTTAGCCAATTCGTCTGGGCCAAATCCAATACACATTCACGCACCATCTTTTACCATCCTATCTACCATGTAACTCGACAACTGGCTTACTCAGTCGTCCTGGAGGCGACTCTGGCCCTTTTTGTACAGGGCGTGGGTGTGATCAGTCCGTTGCCACCGATTGTGGTTCGTGTTCCAGAGTTGCCGCCAATTGCGGTTCGTGTCCCCCGAGTAGCCGCCGATTGCGGTTCATGTTCCCGAGTAGCCGCCGATTACAGTTCATGTCCCCGAGTAGCCGCCGATTGAGGTTCATGTCCCCAGAGTTGCCACCTCGCTGCCTGTCACGGCAGTACTGTAAGTACTGTCTGCGTGTCACACCCGTCGGATTGTTCTCGTCTCTCGTCTCGTCTGTCATCATCGTTCCTGTCTTTTTCTTGTCTTTTTGTTCAGTTAGTCTTGTCCCTAGTCGAGCTTCTTATAGTCTGTCTTTGAGTTTTCCAATAAACCCTGGTCCAAGCTGCATTTGGTCGCCCTGCTCCATTCTGATCCATGACATTCCCCAGGCCGTGCCGCCAACATGAACTTCCCCCAGGCTCCCCTAATAACCCTGCTATGCACGCAGACGCAACACACATTCTATATACAGGACTGTCTCAGAAAATTTGAATATTGTGATAAAGTTCTTTATTTTCTGTAATGCAATTAAAATAACAAAAATGTCATACATTCTGGATTCATTACAAATCAACTGAAATATTGCAAGCCTTTTATTATTTTAATATTACTGGTTATGGCTTACAGCTTAAGAAAACTCAAATATCCTATCTCAAAATATTAGAAGATTTCCTCAGACCAAGTAAAAAAAAACAGATTTATAACAGCAAAACAAAATCAAACATTTGAAAATGTCCATTAAAGCAATCAGTACTTGGTTAGGAATCCTTTTGCACGGATTACTGCATCAATACGGAGTGGCATGGAGGCAATCAGCATGTGGCATTGCTGAGGTGTTATGGATGCCCAGGATGCTTCAATAGCGGCCTTTAGCTCATTTGCATAGTTGGGTCTGGTGTCTTTCAACTTCTTCTTCACAATACCCCACAAATTCTCTATGGGGTTCAGGTCAGGGAAATTGGCAGGCCAATTGAAGACAGTAATGCCAAGGTCAGTACATCATTTACTGGTGGTTTTGGCACTGTGGGTAGGTGCCAGATCATACTGGAAAATGAAATCATCATCTCCATAGAGCTTTTCAGCAGACGGAAGCATGTAGTGCTCTAAAATCTTTTGGCACACAAAGCAAACCGCGAGCCGACAAATGGCACAACAGTGGACAGTAGTAACAGTGAAATGTATATATTCACTTTGTGTCAAACATAAGTCATCGAGACAACAAAATACATTTGCTGGCGACCGTTAGTCGCCGTGCCGCTGCATAACGGCTACTCATACGATGCGAGGCAAATTTAAAGGAGCGTGCTGAAGCTGTCAATCAAATGGCGCGCACACAAAGCAAGCCGCGATCCAACAAACAGCACAACAGTGGACAGTAGTAACAATGAAATGTATATACTCGCTTTGTGTCAAAGACGCACACGATCACAGCAACATACTCAGTCGATACCAGCAACCTTTAACTTACCGCTGCGCACAAGTGAATGGGTATAATGTCTAGACCCCGAATGTAAGACGACACCCACTTTTTCAGTCTTATTTCAATGCAAAAAACATCGTCTTATATTCGGGCCAATACGGTATAGCTTACCGGGAGGATCCGCTTCAACAGGGAGCGCTGAAGAAAGGAGCCCAGCGCTGAAAGGGGGCGAAGAAGAGCGTTGCCATTCAAAACAATAGAAGCAGTTGAATCCGTTGCCTCATTCGTACGACGGAAGATGTCTCAAATTAACCCCGACAAAGGTGACCAGGCGCCGGGTAGCAAAAGGGGCCTTTCCCTGCCCATTTCCCGAGTGCGATTGATCATGAAGAGCTCCCCGGAGGTGTCCAGTATTAACCAGGAAGCCCTTTTCCTCACCACCAAGGCAACGGTAAAGAAATGCTAACTGACGTTCGATTTTCGGCTAATCCAAAGTGCCCATTCTGATTCGTGATCTTCAACACACTTTTCTATGTTATATTGAACCAAGAAACTTGTTTTACGTAAATCAAATCCCACAGCATATAAACACAATGAAATATTCATGTCGTTTCTGAAATCTAGTGGAACACAGTTATGATTCTGTTGTATAAATGGCAACAGGTTCAAATATGTTTATAAATACACGTTACCTGTTACTTTCTGCCATCGAAATGAAGAGCAATTAATTGTGTGTTACTATAGGTTGGTGACATAATTGTGTGTTACTATAAGTTGGTGACATAAACAGAAATATCTGTGGTAAAATGCTAGTTTTCTGATTAATTAGGTAAAATTTCCCCTGGCACACCTGACGATCTCTCAGACACACTGGTTGGAACTGTTGTACAGTGCGTTTGTCGTGTTTTTCTCAAAGGAGATGTTTGTCCAACATTTGGCGCTATCGTCATTCAGCAACGGCCAAGGGAAGGAAAGCAAGAGTTTGTCCTACAGTGACCTCGCCAATGCCGCAGAGGAGATAGAAACTTTCCAGTTTCTAACAGGTGACACTCTCGGCTCACATGAAGCCTCTCAAAAGAATTGTACTTGTTCGTGTCAATCTCTTGTAGCAAGACCGATGTTCTCCCCTCTGCAGATATCCTCCCTAAGAAGATCTTGGCTGGTGACTACCTCAAGTCTTTGGAGCAAGTGCGAGAAGAGGAAGAAGAAGCAGCTAGCTGACTTGTAAAACGAAATGGGCGTTTGGGGCAGATGTGATTGCTGAACTTTTAATCCCCCAAAAGAGTGATAGGAGTCATGTTGACTTGGCGATGGTGCCTTCAAAGGCGATTCCGTATCATGTGAACTTTGTACATGGATGCTCACAGGAAGCTACCGCTGGACACTGATCATCTGGTCAACGGTTTGAAATGTATGCAGTTGGGAAATTCAATAACTATCATGGCTGTGACCTTTCAAACTGGAGCGGATACTGCATTGCAGCATGATCGTAAAAGCAAACATAGCTGGCCTGTCGTGTTAATTTTTTTTTTTAAATCGTGTCACGCGAGAGCTGAAATACTTGACATTTGTTGTTTAAGACTATTTTTCCACATGTAGTTAGTAAACAAAAAGGGCTGTTGCTGAATTATCTCTGAATCATTTTATTAAATGGTTTTAGATCAGCATGTGAGAGCCTAAATCATGCGTCAATTTAATTTCGTTCTGTTTGGTGGTTAAGACATTTTATTTAATAGCAACCCATCATCCTTGCACAGTTTACCATGAAATACATCTTTTCAAATTCTGAACCACCCTTGAGCATCCTTTCATGAACCCAGTTGATGTCTCTGAAAAAGTGCAAGCCCAATCTTGTTCTCGTGGTCACTGGCGGATGAGCTTGTGGAGTCTGAGCTGCATGTGCATGAGATTCTCCTCCAGGCTGGACAAGTGCCTCTCCAGGGAGGATGCTAGGAACTGGAGGGCGAACGCCAATTCCCTCGCCTGGGCCAGGTGCTCCTTGACACTGTGCACGGTGTGGAACATAAATTACACGTAGCACAAGATGGGGGATGACAATGGCTGGAGCACAAATGAGCCAGATGTCAATCTAAAAATTACAATTGAGATTTTAAGTTCAGTATTGACAAATACATGCCACCAGATGGCAGTGTTGCCTTCTAATGTGTGTGTGTGTGTGTGTGTGTGTGTGTGTGTGTGTGTGTGTGTGTGTGTGTGTGTGTGTGTGTGCGTGTAAAGCTCAATTTTAACGTAGTCCCACTTTGCTACAACATTCCCAAAATGATTTGCCCTTTGTCAAGATGAAGGCCTTCCACTAAATGGTAGCTAATCACAGAATGTAGTTGTAATATCATAAAAAGGGGCTCTAATGCCTTCAAAAGAGTTGCTGTCCAGACTCATACAAAGACAGTGAATCACCTGGTGAGGAGTCCTCCGTCTTTGCCGTCTTTCCTCTTCTCCTCCAGGGAGACGAAGACCTTCTCCATGGTGTCCAGGGCCTCCGCCACACTGCGGTGGTCCGAGAGCACCCCCTCCACCTCGTCTCTAGCCTGCCGCTGGTAGGAGAGTCCCCCTTCCACGCGGCAGGAGATCATCACACCCTCTAGGGCAGCCCGGTTCTGCAGTGCCAGCAGGCGGGAGCGGGCCAGCTCCTCGGGCCTGGCTACGTTCTCCCAACAGATTCCCGGCGTGGACGAAGGCAACCAGAAGCGCTGAGTGCAGTTCATGGACCCCAGGGGGCTCTGCCCCACTGCTGCTGCTTCAGGGGGGCTGTCAGCGAAGAAGCGGTATACAGGGGAGAAACCGGAACCCCACTCGTCATTGGGCCAGTAGTCCTCATCTACAGAGACGTCTTCACGGGAGGCGCACGCACAGAAGCCCAGCAAGAGCCAGGTCCAACTCCACATTAATCCGCAGAACATCTCCAAACTCTAGAAAAAATAATTTCTTGTAGATTGGGACATTTGTAAAATATTTTTAATACAGTTTTGAATTGGTTTATGCAAATACTGTAGACACGTTGGATTTTTTTTTCTTTGTCATACAATTTATTAAATTAAATTTGAATCACACATTAAAAGCAAAATCCCCCCAAAAATATTTTAAAAGCCTTTCCTTGCATGACAAACTTGTGTTAATTCTTGCAACCTCACAGGACGTGGCATAATAGGCCCACTCAAAACGTATTTCATAAGTCCCAATAAACATCTTTTGGAATTTCTTCACATACGTAGAGTATGAAAACTGCAAAGGTTCCCAAGCCCTGTTTGAGACAATATGTAACAAGACTGGCAGGTAATTAGGACTTGAAAAACTGAGACACATCCTGTCATGTACAGTGAATGCTGTTACGTCATCACACACAAATACTTGCCTTATTATTGAAACGAAATATCCGTCCTTGCTTGCACGTAAACCTTCCAAAGACAGTGTGAGCGACTGAAAGATGTGCGAAATAGTCCTACCGAGCTCGTCCGCTCCAGCTGGCTGAAGTCATCGGAAAGAATGAGTGCTGGCCCATAACGCGCGCTCACCCTTTACTGCCCACCGCCACCAGCAACACCGCGAAAACGTTAACTTGTCGAGAGCAGACTGCACACACGGACAGGAAGTATGTTGTTGTTTTGATGGAAAAATAGACAAAAAATTATTTGAGCTCCGAAACAACAGTTTGAAAATGTGTTCAAGCAACATTTTCTTTTGTGTGTGTTTTTGGTTGTATATGAACGTACCACATGTCTTTATAAAGCCCCAAGCCAGAAACTTGACATAAGCACTTTGGAATGGGAAGTGAGTGCAATACATTTCTGCACAATCCTTCAAATCAATGCAGAAATACACACCGTGGTCACTTGATTAGGAACGCCCAGCAGTCAGCCGGATAATCGCTCTCAAATTTGTTTCGTTGTAATCAAAACATAAAATTAAAAACTCGAAAGGTTTGTAAAAAATACTTTCTGTGCAGAATTATTAAAATAATTCGAAGATATAGTGACATCTGTTGGGAGCGTTCTGTAACTGCATTCACCATATTTTCGTGCGTCTGCGCATGCGCCTCACTTCCGCACCTCCCCCTGTCTGGCAGGCCGTGGCGTGACGTCACTCCGGCCCCGCCGCTATTGCTGGCTGTTGTCGGACGGACCTGCGGAGAAAATAGCCGAGCCACCCCGCAAGCCACCGACGGCAACGGGCTCGCCTCCTCCGGCCTTGCACCGACCATGGCCTCTGACGGCACGGACGAGCGCTCGCCGCTGCTGTCCACTCCCAACTCGGAGAACGTCACCCCCAACGCGCCGCCCTACCTGCACGATCCCAGCCACCGAGGTAAAAGTGTGTGGACGTATGTAATTGAGCTTTTTGCAGCAAGCAAGGACGCGGGTGAGAGGGGGGGGGGGGGGGGGTTGTTCTGTGAGAAGTGGAGCAGTGGGTTACGGACCGGAGGCCTGTCTCAAGAAATGCTACATCACCACTCAGGCTAGGCCTGGCAAGATAATAAGAATGTGTTTTTATGGGTCAGTTGCGCTGTAAAGTGCGTTTGGTGTCGTCATCACTCACATGGTCGTCACGATCATTGAGTGGAATCATCAAAGTAAGATGAGCTTAGTCAAATGTGGCCCATCATATGTTTTTGTTTGTTTGTTTGTTTGTTTGTTTTGTTTGTTTGTTTGTTTGCTTTTACGCAAGTGCTCACTCACTGTCCTGCGACTACATTGCCATTTCAAGGCACAAAATGTCATGCTAATTCACTAACTGCATGTTCAGCAACGTACGACACCTATGGTGTGTAAAGGGGGTCATCGTCGCTACGCCAACCAGGCCGGCGCTCACATGGCAAGCAATCACATGCGTCATAAGGTGGGCAGGAATTGAGGCCCGTGCGGCGCCGTTTTCTTGCAACCGAATTCACGATTTTGCTTCATTTGACATTTTCAAACAACCGGAACGTATCAAAGGAATGATCAATTTGTGACACAAACTAACGATTGTCGCTTTCCCCGAAAGCGGAACTGCCTCCGCCGTACACGGCGATCGCCAGCCCGGACGCAGGCGGCGTCCCTGTCATCAACTGCCGCGTGTGCCAGTCACTCATCCACCTTGACGGCAAGCTGCATCAGCATGTGGTCAAGTGCACACTCTGCAACGAGGCCACCGTACGTTCCCGCCGCGACGTTGCTGCCAACGCGACGTTGCTGCCCCCCCCAACGTTGCTGCCGCCGCCATCGTTCACTTCTCTTTTTTGCAGCCCATCAAGAATCCGCCCACCGGGAAGAAATACGTCAGGTGCCCCTGCAACTGCCTGCTCATCTGCAAAGACACTTCCAGGAGGATAGGATGCCCGCGACCCAACTGGTACGCAGCCTTCCGCTGGAAGGAGACTCCACCCTAAAACCAGACCCCTGATCTATTTTTTTTTTTTTCTGGCTGTTCCTCAACAGTAGACGCATCATCAACCTGAGCCCGGTGATGGTGATCCCTGAGGACCAGCCGGCCCAGCCTGCCCTCCCCGTTCAGCCCGAGGGCATGCGGGTGGTCTGCGGTCACTGCGGCAACACCTTCCTGGTATCTCCAAAATTTTGGATGCCAAATAAACAGCAAAGGAACCATTTTAGCGAGGGCATCTCATGTCCATGAGATCTCATTATTCTCATGATATTCACATAGTGGACACTTGATTAGGTAAGACTGCACGCACAATACGTCATCGTCCTCTCTTGTCTTTTGTCTCAGTGGCTGGAGGTGCGCTTCAACACGCTAGCCAAATGTCCCCACTGCAAAAAGATGTAAGTACACAAGCACACATTTTTGGTGGTACACTTGCGGCTCGACTGCTAATTCGCAAAGACTGATCTGTGAGGACGAGAAATCAGGTGATGATGAAGCCACTCGGCCCCCACCCCACCTCCCGCTGCGTCACATGGGAGGCATGTGAGAGCTGAAAAGAAAGTCGAGCATCCCCTGAATGCCGATCATGTGACCGAGTGAGCAAGCGAGAGTCATGTTTGAGCTGCCTCGGGTGACTTTTTTTTTTTCAGCTCGTCTGTGGGTAGCGCCCTCCCGAGGCGGCGCTGTTGTGCATACATCACTGTCGGGGTGATCTGCATCTTCATCGGCGTGGGATTAACAGTAAATGTCCCCACCGTCCTGTCCTGTAGGACAAAATTAGTTTTTTTGTTTTTTTGGTTTGTAATTTCTCTGTGCTTGCTTCCAACAGGTGGGCACTCGTGACTTTGCCCGCCGCTACAACGCCACGTACGTGTCATGGGCACTGGCCTACCTAGTGGGCGTCATCTGTTTGGTGCGGGCGTGCTACTGGGGCGCTATCAAGGTCAGCTACCCGGAGAACAGCTTTGCTTAGATTCTAAGCCTTAGAAGGTTCCCGGGACCGCCCCTCTTGCCTTTTTTGTCCCCACATTTTTTTTCCTCTCTGTGAATGACCAAATGGAGACAAATTGCAAAGAATAACATTTTGCTTGCTGCACTACAGTTTTTTTTTTTTTAATCAAATGTGAATTTGAGGTCGTTTTTCTGCCAGTTAGTGACCAGCTGAAGGAAGCTGCGCAGCTCATCCAGTTTTTATTCATGTGGTGTTTGTGGGATAACAATAAATCAGATGACCATTTTCATGCATTGGTGGCACCTATGCATAGCAATTGTCGCCCTCTGCTGCCCATCGTGGTTAACTACAAATGTTGCTCCCATATGTACTTTGGTATGCAGATGAAATGTTCAGACACTAACGTATACGGGCAGTCTCGCGTGTCTGCTCTGAAACTCCCATGTGTGCCAACGTTTGCCCCGCAGTATTACTCGAGTGTCGTTCTGTTACTTTATTGTCATCTGTTTGCTTTTAATGAAGCTAATGAAGCAATACTTAAGTTATTTCTTTTTATTTTTTTTTTACCTCCCACTGTTTGCATGTTTTCAACCGGTTTGCGTTGTCCATTACAAGAATTCGCCTCACGCCAGTGAACTGTTTTTTCAAGAATGTAGAAGCCTAAAGTAGCGCTCAGCATCCTGTGGCGCATCCTGCCCACGAGGTGGCATTTGTTTTGACTGTGACCTGATGAGCGAAACATGAAAGGATGTACATATTGTGGAGGGCTAAGTTTGGTTCTTTTAATAAGTGATTATTTATCAATAAAAAGATAAACAAACGTGGACTTATGTGGTTTTGTTGGAATCTTCAAGTGTGGGCTTCCATGGATGGATGGTGAAGTCTGTTATATCAGATTTTTTTTCACATTTCTAATCAAATCATGTTTTCATTGATGGTGATAACAACTTTCGGGACAACTTTCGGGACATTGACAGGGCAGACTTACCTGTCTTGTGTGCTGACACCGTGAGTTTGATTCTCGCATATGACGGTGTGAATGTGGGTGTGGGTGTGTGAGTGACGGTGTGAATGTGCGTGAGTGACAAAAAAAAAAAGAAAAAACCTTTGAGACCTGCCCGCCGCCAGAGAGAGACAAAGAAGCCCCACGTTGCAAGGTAAAAAACAATGAGCTACACAACATTTCTTTTATTTCACGTGTTTGAAGCTTTTAGTAACATTGACTATGCACAAACGACTCGTGTGTAGGAATTAATTCATTTCCTACATTTAAAGAAGCATGTGCTGTTGCTACAATCTCTGAAATGCAAGCGCAACGATGACATCACATTGATGAATACGCACACACACTGGCAACCTGCTCGTTTGTGTGTGTATTTTGTACTTTGTATTGATACAAAGAAGAAACATGGAAGTAATCAGCTCTATTAAGGGTTATGACGTCAAAAATGTGTGTGTGTGTGTGTGTGTGTGTGTGTGTGCGTGTGTGTGTGTGTGTGTGTGTGTGTGTGTGTGTGTGCGTGTGTGTGTGTGTGTGTGTGTGTGTGTGTGTGCGTGTGTGTGTGTGCGCGTGTGCGTGTGTGTGCGTGCGTGCGTGTGTGTGTGCGTGCGTGCGTGTGCGCATGTGTTTGTGCACCAAGTATGGGCAACATGCTGTCCTCAGTTGTTGTTGAGGACCCACCATGAAGCTGAAACACACAGAAATGTCATTAGAAATACAAATGTAAGATTTAAAATATAGCAACATACACAGAATACAAAAATATTGCTTCATAAGGAAGAGGTTTTGACGTGAGAATCGTTTTGATGTTTTGAGGCGGTACCAGGGAGCAGCATGGTGGTGACGGTCTCGGGGGTCTCCAGGAAGTCCACGTTGGCCCTCTGGAAAGTCTTGCTGGAGTTGCTCTGCAGGTGACTACGCAAAACACAAGAAATGCTTCAAAGCTTTTCAATTCCTCGGTCCATTTTATTTTGCTGTGTTGCAAGCGAAAATTTTGACTTGCATGAGCTTCAGTCACTCTGCCACTAGATAGCGCCAGCGACATTCACAACATTTGTGCAAGTTGATTTGAGTGCATGAATGCAGGAGGGCGAGGACACTTACTTCTTCCACACGTTGTTGTGCTCCCAGAATTCGTAGAGGATGAAGCGCGACTCGTTAGCCAGCCGCTGAAGCGCCACGCTGCACAAAGGTTATTCAACGTTATCGTCGTCACAAATTACGTCACACCCCCGGAGATTGTAAGGGTTTTCTCAAGGCCAAACCCGTTGCACTGGCTGCGAGTCACATGTTAAATGTCAGAAGCCGCTCGAGGCCGCAGCCTCTCATCCAAACTCAAAGTGACAGCGCACACACAAGGATGGAAGGAGACGGGTGACGTTGGCTGAACAAGTGCAAACATGCTGATGGTTGCACCTCACTGCCATCAATTGTGTGTGATTGCCGTGTGATGTGTTTTCACACTGTCAAACCAAGGACGGATGCGTTCAGTCAACCTCCTGGACCGCTCCACTTTGCTTCCGACCAGCCATCGTGCATCCAGAACCCGACCTACTTACGGCAGCCACCTCCCTCCTCATCCACTTATCCATCCACTGGACAATGTAAGTTTGTGTGCACTGACTGTAGACATCCGGTCTGGGCGCTGGCAGAATCCATGTAGTGTCTGAGCGCCAGGCGAAACTCCTCCAGCTCGTCCTCCAGCACAGACAGCTGTCTCTGCACGATCAGGATGTGCTGTCCACGTGCACACACACACGCCCGCCATCAAGAAAACGTGTTAAAGAAAGTACCGTTGCCATGCCAACCGCATGTCATCATCATCATCACCACTTGGGGAAATAACACCTAGGTAAAAATGTTGTAAGAACGCACCAGCTTGCTCTCTGGTACGTCGTCTTCGACGGGTTCCAGGCGGATCTCCTGCCGACATGAGACAGACGTGTGATGGCGCGTGCCAACGCTAACACGCCGAACACGGCTATTGTTGACGGGGGCGGTGCGTCATTTGTGGCCATTATTGGACAAGCACACATGCCCTCATTGGGGGCTTACAGACACGCAGATCGGGAATGTTAAAAAAAACTGCAAACATGAGGACGAACCTTCTGTTCCAGGCGGTCGATGAGCTTCTGTAGCCTGTTCACTTGAACTGTCCAGTGGCTGTCCTCGTCGTACGCACCTGCAAGAAAAAAAAAAACAACACAGAAATGAGACGGGATCAAATGATTCTGCCTCTGAAACATTTTGGTGCGGATGGTGTCCAAGTTTGTAAATCTTCTGGCTGGGTTGGTGCATGTAGTTTCCAAATGATCAAGCTTCTGTATGATCTCTTCTGGTTCTTGTGCTAGCAGCCCTTCGACTTGGTCTTACCCGAGTTAATGAGGCCCATGATGGGGTTGTTGGGGGAGAGGCTATTGTTCCTCTGGAGCCTCCGGTTGGACCTGCGACCCGACAACTGGATGGACAGAACCTCGGGTTTAGCCAGACCGTGTCTGCGGGAACAAAGAATATATCGGCGTGTCTCCTCTTCTTTCATGACAGAATCCCTGCGCTGAAATCATTAACCGGCCAGCGACGAGAAAGTCTCAGCGGCGCTCGAGTGTGGGTGCAGGTGCTAATGGGCCCGTTTGGCCGCTTACATCCTCTTATTCCGAGCGACGAGCTTTAATTGCGACGCTTAGACCCCCTCAGACTTCAATCTAAAAGCAAACAAGAGGCTTTCAACAACGCATTTTCACACGTCTCAAAGTGAAAAGCAATTTGGAAGCATGCGGGTCCTCTGGCAAGTACGCAGCCATTTTAAGATAATATTTGATCTGAAGTATTTGCCAACTTTATGGTGTGACGGCCAACAGGGAACAACATTTGGGAGCTGTGTTCAGAATATTTGGTGTGGTTCAGTCACGTGGAGATCCACATTCAATGTTCGTCTTATCGACAATCCCCCAAACAGACCAACTGGGATGGCGCCGCCATGGCAACAGGCGTGCGTGTGCCGCAGTCGCGTGCTGACCTTCATCTTTTACTTCTCGCCATTTCAAAGGAGCTCGCGCTTTCTCCCCCAAGGAAAGCCGGCCAGCAATGTGATGCCACGTCCCATCCACTCACTTTTCTCTGCGAGTCTGGTCGGCGGTGGTTTCGGCGGCGCATTCCAGTGAGCCCTGGAGTGAGTGCAGCTGATTGGTCGTCTCCTTCAGCAGGAAACGGGTCACAAACTGCTCCAGGTGGGTGGACTCTTGATAATACTGTCAAGCAGGAGGAGAATAAAATAATGAACAAAACAATCACAAGCGCGGCTGCACGAGGGAGGATGGGCTGCCCGACACGCCGAATCACCGTCGTTCAACGTCTAATTAAAGTCCGGCCAGCAGGATCGGAATTCATTAGATTGTAGACGCCGGGATGAAAACAACGGATAGCAGTTGGTGTTTGAACGAGCACCGCCGCGGTTTGGGAACCGTTTGTGGGAACTCAAGTGGCAAACGATGCTTGTCGTATCAAAATAAACACGCTTATCATTCGTCACTTGAGTGGCAACCGTATATGGTTACCTTCATGGGAAAAACAAAACGAGGACTACATTAGGCAAAAATCACTTCAGTGGCAACTATATTTGGATGGCTCATATTACTAAGTTCTGTATAGCGGTGTTACTTTTTTTGAAGAAGACCTAAGTGTGTCTGTTCACTCATGTAAATAGCGTCGTCGTGTCTGCTTGAAACATATTGGCTCTTTACATTTTCTTGCAGCACCCACACGCTCGCTCGCTCACTCACTTGTCAATGCACAAAGCGGAAAAGCAGCACCGTATTGGAACACGCTCTCGCTTGATGAACAAATATGGGTCATCACATTTATGACTGGCCCAGTTCTCACCTTCTTGGTCTTGTCCATGGCCTTCAGGATAGACATGTTGAGGGCTTCCAGGGCGGCCAGAACATTCTCGTACTCCCCCAGGTGCTGCGAGAAGTACTCTGCAAAGAGGAAAAAAAAAAAAAAAAGGGAAGCCATGTGCAAAAGTGACGCGGTGGCCGCAGGTGTCGCTTACGAAACGCATCAGTAGCGCGGCCCGCAGGGAGTGCAGCCCAATGCACGCGGCGCTAGCCCGTACTTCCTGCGCCACGTTGTCAGGTCATGTTTGGACCTGATAAAATGGTACAACACAAAATCTAGTTCACTTACCACACAGTTCATCTGTGTCCACGTTGCTGCGGTGCAAACACACACACACATACACACACACACAGTGAGGCGCATGTTCCTAGAAAAGCAGCATCCCTTCTTGGCAGAGGTCATAATTCTTTTGCGCGCTGATACCTCTGAATATTTCATGTGCCCTGGCTTACTTGTGACTGAAAGACTGCGTTCAATCCAGAAGGTGCGGAAGATGAAAGGACGGCGACTCACTCAGTGTGGTGGCTGTCGATAGCGTGGAAGAGCTCCTTCAGTTCCTCCGACGTAAGGACACCATCGGAAAAGTAGGCCTTGAACTCGTCAAAGGACAGCTTGCCGTCGTCTGGGGACAGAGAACCAAATGATCAAAAGTGCCACTCTGTCTGCCACTGTGTCATGTGACGCGCAGGTGTCCGTGGAGACATTGCAAGCATTCCATTTTGACTTGGCTGTATTTTTTAGGTGATTTCAACGATATATTTTTCTCTCTTCCAAAGGTCGCTCATGCAGCTGTGAACTATTTGGCAATCTTTCTTGATGAAAAACTCTGATGGCGATGGGTCTGGTCACTCGGTTGTCTCCATGGAAACCGGCCATCAGTGGGGAATCACAATCTGAATGTCGCCATGAGAACGACAACACCACCACGCAAGACGTGTCGGGAGATTCACCGTTTTTATCCGCTCGCCGCAAAATCTGCAAGAGAGACAAAAAAACTGGTGACAAATCTTTAAAGCTGTGCAGGTGTGTGTATGTGATTGATGACTCTGTCAAAGCGACGACATGTTGTTCAATTATTGGTGTGGATCTCCCACATTGGACGTGAAAGTAGGCTGACCACATCGCCTTTGAACACATGGGTCACTCGCTGGCTTGTTGCTTCCACGGGGAAAACAACAATGCCCGCTCCCTTCACTTGCTCAATGATGCAACAAACCCCCACAAACTTGTTAGTCCTACAACGATTGTTGTCTGTGTAGGTCCGCATGCATCTGGTTTGGGATCAATTCCCACTCTAAAGTGTAACGGTTCACGCCACCTCAAGGAAAACAAATAGATCAGCCCACACCACCAGTTTCACAGATCTGACATGTCCATCAAGACAAGACGGATGCAAAGGTTTCAAGGACCCATGTCTGAAATTGAACAGGAAGTTGGACGAATTGGCTATTTTGAACAAATGCTTGGAAGTTGACAAAGGCCAACTCGGGAATTTGTTTGAATATTCCCCCCCACACACACACACACACACACAAAACGTCTGACATAATAATGCATTTCTTTATTGTAAGGTAGCATATTTTTTTACTGGAGGAATCCAAAGGAGAGAAAGTCAACGCAATCATAACATACTGTATCTAAAACTAATGTTCTTATGTTTTAATATATTTTTAATTGGTTTGTTGAATAGTTGTTTACAAGGAAATTAAATGGGAAAAATACAATACGATACTTACATCACTGAAAATGGACATTCCCTTTTTCAGCTCAGTCTGGGCGCCTGGCTCCTCGCACACAGGTTTCAATTCCTCTGAGAAATCCATCGTCAAAAATATCAAATATTGTGTTTTTTCCTGTCTGGTAAAGTGCGCAGGAATGTGAAAGACTGACTTAAGCTGCGCTCTGCGTCTTGTTTTCTGTTGCTGGTCTGCAAGCTGTCAAGTTGTTAGAAATACTCCCACACCGTTTCCGTTTTTTATAAAATGGAACACTTTCGATGTTGTTTTGTCAGTTAAACAAGATTATTCAGGATGTAGCATCTAAATCACCATTAGCTGTGTGACTTCAAGCGAAGTGTTTCCATTGACAACAGTACAGGTAAAATATGCTTTTATTTTGATTGCAATACATGCTAGCATCCGTTTTTGTCAAGTTAATTTGACGCATTAGCGTGAGTACAACCTCTAAAATCCAAGTCAATATTGATTAATTCATCTCTTATTTTCTTTATTTCGTAGATTCGACAGTTAGCTTGATATAACATTTATGTGTCGTTTGATGCTATTTATATATAAATATGAACATAAATATAGCCGATGGCACACGTCGTTGTGCTTCAGACAATTACCACGAGAAGGCGCCAGAGCAGTCAAAACGTGCGCCCATCATCAATTCAACCGCAGTCCATCGCCTTACGTCCTTAACCGTACGTGTTTTTTGCCCCCGAATGTGTCTTATGTACACAAAATGGGTCAGAGTGCATGTGAGCGTGAATAATAATTAACAGTAACAGCTCACGGAATGACAACGTTGCAGTGTGGTTTCTAGATAACGTAAATCTAAAGAGTTACATAATACAATTATATTTATTTAGTGTGTTCGAGAGGCCACGAGCATTCTGGGATATTACAGCACGTCAGTTTGTTTAAATCAACAAATATTTATATTGATATAAGTGGGCAAACTGTAACAATACGAGCGAAAAATAAATAACGAGCGTGTTCATTGATGTGGCTACGTTGTTGACATTTAACGAGATCACGGGGAAAACTAAACGTCACTGGTGACCAATTCTCGCGATATCAAAGAAGAGCTCTGTGATTGGTCTAACGCACCAAGAAGGGGCGGCTTCGTGGTCACGTGCGGGGCAGTTGCCACTTGCTTGGCATCTGGGACATCAGCGGAAAGTAGGAGTAGAAGGAGGAGAAGGAGCCCTTGCAGGAAACGACTTGTCGGCGACAGAAATAAAAATGAAGGTTGAAGAGCGTGCTTTGCGGTGTCGCAATGCAGTCTGACAAAATGGCTTTGAAACGGTGGCGGGTGGATTTAGCCCTGCAGCGAGGCAGCTAGTAGCTAGCCGTGCAGTTATTTAAAGCCATTCAGCTGGACAGGGTGAGTCTCAACAAACAACTTTCTCTACTTAGCACCCCCTCACTTAGCTTCTTCCGTCCAATGACCGTAACATGATCCCAAGAAAGTGTCCGGGCCACAAAGCGAGGAGACGTGATGACGTCACGTCCACCACCACGAGTTAAACGATTTGTAAAACAGCAGGACAATTTGTGTCTCCGGTCGGCCACAAAGAATGTCTGTGAATTCTAGTTTGCATCCACTATGAAGGAACAAGAAGGCAACTGTTGAAAGGTGACAGGTGCAGCCCCAGCTGGCATCCGCCCCCTTCCGGTTGAACAATGTCGCTGACGGGATC